>NC_053431.1:48514911-48857676 GCF_007990345.1 Gossypium hirsutum | reverse complement strand
AGGCTCCGGCACAATCATCGATCGCGGATATTCTTAGTCACTTATCTGACGATAGTCATGCACACTCATTTCCTTCTTTCACGACAATACTGGTGCACCCAAGGTGAAACTGGTCGAGCGAAACCTCTATCCGTCAGTTCTTGCACTGAGCTTTCAACTCCTTAACTCGTTGGCCATACGATACGGAGCTATCGAAATCGGCGTAGTCCCAGGTACAAGCTCAATACCAAACTCCACCTCCCGAACAGGTGGTAAACCCGGTAATCTTCGGAAAACATCCGGGTATTCAAAAACCACCGGCACAGATTCGGGTTTCTTTCTATTCTTTGTCATCAAGTACATACGCAAGGTATGCTTCGCACCCTTTTCTTACATATTTCTGTGCCAACATTGCTGATATTACAGCTGCATCCCTCCAAGTCCGAGACTCAATCGGATACTTCGTTATTTGCCACCTCAATCAATAGTCTTGCTTTGCAATTCACAATCGCATCATGCCGGTCAACCAATCCAACCAAGATAACATCAAATTCATCAAACGGCAAAGCATCAAGTCCGCGGAAACAGAACCTCGAATTCAGGGGACATTCTTACACACTTGTCGACAAGCACGTAAGACCCAAGGGATTGACACCCGAATTACAACTCAGTAGACTCAATAGGTAAAGTCTTACTGGATGCTAAGGTTCACATATGTAAGAATGAGTAGAACCGGGGTCAATCAAAGCAATTACATTAGTATCAAAGAGGTGAAGTACCGGTAATAACATCAGGCGAAGAAGCATCCTCGCGGGCACGTATAGCATAAGCTCTAGCAGGCGCACGAGCTTCGGATCTGGTTATCATCTCTAGATCCTCTCTGACCACCACTAGCATTGCCCGTATTTCCAGATGGTCTACCTCGAGCAGTGGTAGCACCCGGTTCCCACTCTGATTTCATTCTGTTCAACACCTCGGGCAATCTAATGAAGTGGTCAACTGATCCGCACTTGTAACAGGAGCGGTCAGGAATCTACAACTCCCCGAATGCCATTTACCGCAATATCGACATTCGTCTTCTCGACGTTCATTCCAACACTGGCGACCGAAGTGCCTCGTGTACCCACAGGGGGTCGATCACGATCTCGTCAAAAAGGCCCGAAGTGCCTCTAACTGGCCCGCATCATCTCGAAATTCTTCGATGTCTGTTGAAGAGACTTCCCGAGGATCTTTTACGAACTCTCCAGTTCCCTCATCAACTCTTTGCTTTTCTTTTCTAAGCTCTTCGGCTTTACAAGCTCGTTCAACAAGTACCACGAACTCTCGTATTTCAAGAACGCCAACGAACATTTTTATATCTTCATTCAGCCCATCCTCGAAGCGTTTACACATAATAGCTTCGGACAAACACATTCCCGAGCGTATTTGCTAAGTCTAACAAATTTTCGCTCGTAATCAGTAACCGACATGGAGCCTTGCTTAAGCTCAAGAAATTCCTTCCGTTTTTGATCAACAAATCTCTGACTGATATACTTTTTCCGAAACTCAGTTTGGAAAAACTCCCAAGTTACTTGCTCTCGGGGCACAATAGAAGTCAGAGTACTCCACCAATAGTAGGCAGAATCACGTAGCAAGGAGATAGCACACTTTAGGCATTCATCGGGTGTACAAGATAGCTCATCGAGTACCCGGATAGTGTTGTCCAGCCAAAATTCAGCTTGCTCGGCATCATCGCTATCCATAGCCTTAAATTCAGTAGCCCCATGTTTTCGGATTCTGTCAACTGGGGGCTTATTTGACCTTATTTGGTCCGTTACCGGTGGTATTGTAGGTGCGGGGGTAGTATTTGTCGGGAATGGAGGTTGTGGAACAGCCATATTAGTTCGAATGTATTGGTTGAACCAATCATTCATCACGCTATAGAATGCTTGTCTAGCTTCATCATTCGGATTACTAGCATTAGGTTGAGAGTCTGCCGGCACTGTCCCTTGTGCGGGAGCAGGCGCTACACTCTCAAGATCATCAGCTACCTCTCGGTCACGATCGGGATCCATTACTATAAACACATTTACAATGTCGAAATCACCACACTATCAATAATCACATAAAATGGCATTATAGCTAGACCCAACACATTACGGTAGTCCTAGAATCGACTAAACCGTAGCTCTGATACCAATAAATGTAACACCCCGAACCCGAGACCGACACCGGAGTCGGACACGAGATGTCAACAAGCTTTGAAAAATTTTTCCAGACACTGCCCAGTCTGAGTACTAGTCGCTTCAAAAATCATATCTTGAGTTTCACAACTCGAAAATCAGTTTTGTGATTTTTCCCTGAAACTAGACTCATGTCCCCACCTATGTATTTTTTTCTAGAATTTTTGGTCGGGCCAATTAGTACAGTTTATTAGTCAAAGTCTCCCATGTTACAGGGGTCGACTACACTGACCTTTTCCCATTACGACTTGGATATCTCTCTGCACAGAGCTTCAATACTGATGCCGCTTGTTTCTATGGAAACTAGACTCAGAGAGGAATCCATACATATGTGGTATGACCCCTAAGTATCTCTGGTCAATTTATAGTGAATTTCCAAAGTCGGAACAGGGAATCCAGAAACTGTTCTGGCCCTGTTCCACAAGAACCCGAATATCTCTTACTGTACTGTTCCTATGATTGTTTCGTTACTTCCATATGAAAGTAGATTCATCAAGGTTCGATTACATAATTTATTCACTATTTAATTCCACTCCTACGAATTCTTGTGATTTTTCCAATCCACACCACTGTGCTATCAGCTTCTGTTTTCAAGGTAAACCTTACCTAATTTGGGGTTTCATGGACCAACTAGGGCCTTGTCATACATAAGCCCACATGTGATCATACTTAGCCATTCCAGTGGCTGATCACTTGCTCAACACTTCCATTCCAACTATAGTTACATCATGAAACCATCTATACATTCATAAATACGAATGGTCTAATGCCATACTCCACTTCTACAAGCCATTTTCGCATGGCTGTACACTTATACATTTCATAAAGTATTCGAAAGACAACAATGGGTAGTCCTATACATGCCATATCAAGATTCAACCAAAATAGTACCCAAAAGAGCCTTTGATAGTGTGGGCGACTTCGACTTCAAGATCCCGAGTCCGATAGCTGGAGAACCAAAAATCTATAAAACAGAGGAGCAATATAACGAGTAAGCAATTTATGCTTAGTAAGTTTGAGCAAGGAATTCCAGCATGCACAAAGAATAGCACACATTTAGCTAAACGGAATATTTCATAATACGCAATTTACCGATGTCAAACTTGCTTCACAACATTAACAACCCTTATGTACATACACAATAAACTAACTTGGCCGAAGGCCGGTAGCTCGTTTATCAACTGAGCGAACATTTATTTGTAAGGGCTCGATTAAATTTAACACATACGTAACATATCCCCATATTGGGATGTTTTTCGAGTATTCGCTGGAATTTTACAGCAAGCTCATTCATTACCAAATCACGTACCTTCGGGATTTAACCGGATATAGCTCCTCGTTCAATGCCTTCGGGACATAGCCCGGATTTAGTAACTCACACAATGCCTTCGGGACATAACCCGGATTTAACAATTCGCACGAATGCCTTCGGGACTTAACCCGGATTTAACAACTCGCACGAATGCCTTCGGGACTTAACCCGGATTTAACAACTCGCACGAATGCCTTCGGGACTTAACCCGGATTTAGTATCTCGCACAAAGGCCTTCGGATCTTAATCCGGATATATTCACTTAGCACAAAGCCTTCGGGACTTAGCCCGGACAGCATTCAATTAATCATGCACATCTAACAATAATTCATGGCACATTCATATTTCATTTTCGTTTACGAAACTCAAACACAAGGCACATATTGTCCTTGCACATTCGGCTCAATAGCCACACATAGAGCATGATTTAATCACATCGAAATTTAAGCTCTCTTACTCAAGAACTTACCTCGGGTGTTGTCGAACGATTCCGCTAGCTATTCAACCACTTTTTCCTTCCCTTTATCGGTTTTATTTCCCCTTTGCTCTTGAGCTTAATCAAACAAATAAATTGATTTCATCGTTTAGGCATCAAAAGATGAACACAAGGCACTTAGCCCATATTTATACATTAGACATTAAAGTCTCATACATGCAAAAATCATGCATCAACACACATATTAGCTAATTTCTTTCCCCTTGGCCGAATATGCATGTCCATTTTTGGGGTCGATTTCAACACTTAATACACACATATACACACTAGTAAAGCATCCTCCCCCTTTTCATCAATTTAACACATGCATTGCTCATTAACATGCAAAGTTACATTCGGCCTTAGCACACATCTTGCTAGCCGATTCTTCTCCATTTAGCAACCAATGCACATATGTGCTCACACAAAAATGCTAAAAAGGAGGTTCAAGAATCATCAAGCCATCATCACATGCATCATTAACAAGCTTCATATTTTGCATGCAATGGCATTAACACAACCTCCACCTAGGCCGAATCTTAACTCATCCTCATGCCTCACACCACAACATCAACATCAACCAAGAATGATGCATCCATGGTCAAGTGCCATTTCCATCACATAGCAAGATTTAGACCATGGGTTAGGTAGAACTCAAGCTAACAACTAAAACATGCATGCCTCTCATGGAACATCATCAAACATACCTTAGCCTAGCTACATGCATGGCCGAATCTCTTCACCTTTCTTCTTCTTTCCTCCTTAAAATTTTTTGGCCAAGGATGAACCAAAGGATGAGAAAATTTTTCTTTGTTTTTCTTTCTAGTTTTGGCAAGCATGAAGATGAGAAAAGGATGAACAAAATTCCCCCTTTCTCTTCTTTAGCTCACGGCAATGGGGGGGGGACAAACACTACACACACATTTTTTTTTCTTTTGTTTTCCATTTCTTTATTACCCATACTCCTTATTTTATTCTTCCATTAACAAAACATGTTTCATGACATGTTTTGCCCATCATTCCTTGTCATGGCCGGCCACTACTCATTAGGGGGGGAATTTGACATGCAAGTCCCCCCTTTGTCCACATGCACTAATAGGTCCTCACACATTGACCTATCACATTTTAGAATTTTCTCACATAAGTCCTATTGACTAAATTCACATGAAATCAACCAAATTGAAGCTTGAAATTTTCACACATTCTTAATTACATATTCTAGACAATAAGTATCACATTCAAACGTTTCGGTGACTCGGTTTAGCGGTCCCGAAACCACTTCCCGACTAGGGTCAACTTTGGGCTGTCACAACTCTCCCCCACTTAAGAAATTTTCGTCCCCGAAAATCTTACCGGTAAATAGGTTTGGGTATCGTTCTTTCATCGAGCTCTCGGTCTCCCAAGTAGCTTCCTCGATCCCGTGTTTGAGCCATAACACCTTTACTAGCGGAACTCTTTTGTTTCGCAACTCCTTCACTTCACGAGCTAGGATACGCATCGGTTCTTCTTCATAGCTCATGTCGACTTGAATTTCAACCTCCGATGGGCTAATTATGTGCGATGGATCAGATCGATAGCGTCGAAGCATCGAAACATGAAAGACGTCATGAATCTTTTCAAGCTCCGGGGGCAAAATCAATCTATACGCAACCGGACCAACTCGTTCGGAGATTTCGTACGGCCCAATGAATCTTGGGCTCAACTTGCCCTTACGGCCGAACCTGAGTATCTTTTTCCAAGGTGAAACCTTAAGGAACACTTTGTCTCCCACCTGATACTCGATGTCTTTTCGTTTCAAATCTGCGTACGATTTCTGACGATCCGTGGCTACCTTCAGACTTTCACGGATTACCCTTACTTTCTGTTCAGCATCTCTAATCAAATCAACTCCGAAAATTTTACTTTCACCGAGCTCGGTCCAAAACAATGGTGTACGGCATTTACGACCGTACAAAGCCTCGTAAGGTGCCATCTTAATACTTGATTGAAAACTATTGTTGTAAGCGAATTCAATCAAAGGTAAATACCGTTCCCATGAACTACTGAACTCGAGGATGCAACATCTCAACATATCCTCAAGTATCTGAATTATCCGCTCGGATTGACCATTGGTTTGGGGGTGAAAAGCAGTGCTAAAATGCAGCTTGGTACCCAGAGCTTCTTGCAATTTCTTCCAAAATCGTGAGGTGAATCTCGGATCTCTATCCGACACGATAGAAACAGGTACCCCGTGTAATCTCACAATTTGATAAACGTACAATTCAGCTAGTTTATCCAATGAAAAATCCGTACACACGGGGATAAAGTGAGCCGACTTAGTCAGTCTATCGACAACAACCCAAATCGCATCCTTCTTACTAGTTGACAATGGCAGTCCGGACACAAAGTCCATTGTGACTCGATCCCATTTCCACTCGGGTATCATGATCGGCTGAAGTAATCTTGAAGGCACTTGATGTTCCTCTTTCACTTGTTGACATATTAAACATCTCGAAACAAAGTCGGAGATGTCTCGTTTCATACCATGCCACCAAAATCAACGTTTCAAATCGTTGTACATTTTCGTACTCCCCGGGTGAAATGACATTTGGCTACCATGGGCTTCGTTCAGAATCATCGAAATGAGTTTCGAATTCCTTGGAACACACAAACGATTTCTGAACCTCAAACTATCATCATCATCAATTTGAAACTCCGATTCCTCGTTCGGAAAACACTTAGCCCGTTTTGCAACCAATTCATCATCGACTTTCTGAGCTTCACGAATTTGGTGAGTCAATAATGGTTTAGCTTTTAATTCAGCTACCAACACATTGTCTGGTAGAACAGACAAACGCACATTCATCGCTCGTAAACAAACAATGACTTCCGGCTTAAGGCGTCCGCAACCACGTTAGCCTTTCCCGGGTGGTAATCGATGACAAGCTCGTAATCTTTCAACAACTCAAGCCAACGTCTTTGCCTCAGATTCAAGTCTCGTTGAGTCATCAAATATTTGAGACTTTTGTGATCCGAAAATACATGGCACTTCTCACCAAACAAATGATGTCGCCATATTTTCAAAGCAAATACGATGGCGGCTAGTTCGAGATCATGGGTCGGATAATTTCTCTCGTGTGGCTTCAATTGTCTCGACGCATAGGCCACAACTCGACCGTCTTGCATCAATACGCAACCCAACCCAAGTAGGGATGCGTCACTATAAATGACAAACTCTTTACCCGATTCGGGTTGCACCAAAATTGGAGCTTCAGTCAAACGAGTTTTCAGTTGGTCGAAACTTTTCTGACACTTCTCCGTCCATTCGAACTTAACGTCCTTTTGAAGTAGCTTCGTCATTGGTGTGGCTATCATCGAGAAACCTTTGACAAATCATCGGTAATAACTGGCGAGCCCTAAAAAGCTCCGATCTCAAATCTATTTTTGAGAACACTGAGGCTCCCTTCAGTTGGTCGAACAAATCATCGATGCGCGGCAACGGATATTTGTTCTTTATTGTCACTTTATACAGCTGACGATAGTCAATGCACAACCTCATGGTTCCGTCCTTCTTTTTCACGAACAATACTGGTGCACCCCAAGGTGAGAAACTTGGTCGAGCGAAACCTCTATCCGTCAGTTCTTGCAACTGAGCTTTCAACTCCTTTAACTCGGTTGGTACCATACGATACGGAGCTATCGAAATCGGCGTAGTCCCAGGTACAAGCTCAATACCAAACTCCACCTCCCGAACAGGTGGTAAACCCGGTAATTCTTCCGGAAAAACATCCGGTATTCAAAAACCACCGGCACAGATTCGGGTTTCTTTTCTAATTCTTTGTCATCAAGTACATACGCAAGGTATGCTTCGCACCCTTTTCTTACATATTTCTGTGCCAACATTGCTGATATTACAGCTGGCATCCCCTCCAAGTCCGCAGACTCAATTCGGACTACTTCGTTATTTGCGCACCTCAAATCAATAGTCTTGCTCTTGCAATTCACAATCGCATCATGCGCGGTCAACCAATCCAAACCAAGGATAACATCAAATTCATCAAACGGCAAAAGCATCAAGTCCGCCGGAAAACAGGAACCTCGAATTTCCAGGGGACATTTCTTACACACTTTGTCGACAAGCACGTAATGACCCAAGGGATTTGACACCCGAATTACGAACTCAGTAGACTCAATAGGTAAAGTCTTACTGGATGCTAAGGTTTCACATATGTAAGAATGAGTAGAACCGGGGTCAATCAAAGCAATTACATTAGTATCAAAGAGGGTGAATGTACCGGTAATAACATCAGGCGAAGAAGCATCCTCGCGGGCACGTATAGCATAAGCTCTAGCAGGCGCACGAGCTTCGGATCTGGTTATATCACCTCTAGATCCTCTCTGACCACCACTAGCATTGCCCGTATTTCCAGATGGTCTACCTCGAGCAGTGGTAGCACCCGGTTTCCCACTCTGATTTTCATTCTGTTCAAACAACCTCGGGCAATCTAAAATGAAGTGGTCAACTGATCCGCACTTGTAACAGGAGCGGTCAGGGAATCTACAACTCCCCGAATGCCATTTACCGCAATATCGACATTTCGTTCTATCTCGACGTTCATTCCCAACACTGGCGACCGAAGTGCCTCGTGTACCCACAGGGGGTCGATCACGATCTCGTCCAAAAAGGCCCGAAGTGCCTCTAAACTGGCCCGCATCATCTCGAAATCTCTTCGATGTCTGTGAAGAGACCTTCCCGAGGATCTTTTACGGAACTCTCCAGTTCCCTCATCAACTCTTTGCTTTTCTTTTCTAAGCTCTTCGGCTTTACAAGCTCGTTCAACAAGTACCACGAACTCTCGTATTTCAAGAACGCCAACGAACATTTTTATATCTTCATTCAGCCCATCCTCGAAGCGTTTACACATAATAGCTTCGGACAAAACACATTCCCGAGCGTATTTGCTAAGTCTAACAAATTTTCGCTCGTAATCAGTAACCGACATGGAGCCTTGCTTAAGCTCAAGAAATTCCTTCCGTTTTTGATCAACAAATCTCTGACTGATATACTTTTTCCGAAACTCAGTTTGGAAAAACTCCCAAGTTACTTGCTCTCGGGGCACAATAGAAGTCAGAGTACTCCACCAATAGTAGGCAGAATCACGTAGCAAGGAGATAGCACACTTTAGGCATTCATCGGGTGTACAAGATAGCTCATCGAGTACCCGGATAGTGTTGTCCAGCCAAAATTCAGCTTGCTCGGCATCATCGCTATCCATAGCCTTAAATTCAGTAGCCCCATGTTTTCGGATTCTGTCAACTGGGGGCTTATTTGACCTTATTTGGTCCGTTACCGGTGGTATTGTAGGTGCGGGGGTAGTATTTGTCGGGAATGGAGGTTGTGGAACAGCCATATTAGTTCGAATGTATTGGTTGAACCAATCATTCATCACGCTATAGAATGCTTGTCTAGCTTCATCATTCGGATTACTAGCATTAGGTTGAGAGTCTGCCGGCACTGTCCCTTGTGCGGGAGCAGGCGCTACACTCTCAAGATCATCAGCTACCTCTCGGTCACGATCGGGATCCATTACTATAAACACATTTACAATTGTGGAAATCACCACACTATCAAGTAATCACATAAAATGGCATATATAGCTAGACCCAACACATTACGGTAGTCCTAGAATCGACTAAACCGTAGCTCTGATACCAATAAAATGTAACACCCCGAACCCGAGACCGACACCGGAGTCGGACACGAGATGTCAACAAGCTTTGAAAAATTTTTCCAGACACTGCCCAGTCTGAGTACTAGTCGCTTCAAAAATCATATCTTGAGTTTCACAACTCGAAAATCAGTTTTGTGATTTTTCCCTGAAACTAGACTCATGTCCCCACCTATGTATTTTTTTCTAGAATTTTTGGTCGGGCCAATTAGTACAGTTTATTAGTCAAAGTCTCCCAGTTACAGGGGTCGACTACACTGACCTTTTCCCATTACGACTTGGATATCTCTCTGCACAGAGCTTCAATACTGATGCGCTTGTTTCTATGGAAACTAGACTCAGAGAGGAATCCATACATATGTGGTATGACCCCTAAGTATCTCTGGTCAATTTATAGTGAATTTCCAAAGTCGGAACAGGGAATCCAGAAACTGTTCTGGCCCTGTTCCACAAGAACCCGAATATCTCTTACTGTACTGTTCCTATGATTGTTTCGTTACTTCCATATGAAAGTAGATTCATCAAGGTTCGATTACATAATTTATTCACTATTTAATTCCACTCCTACGAATTCTTGTGATTTTTCCAATCCACACCACTGCTGCTATCAGCTTCTGTTTTCAAGGTAAACCTTACCTAATTTGGGGTTTCATGGACCAACTAGGGCCTTGTCATACATAAGCCCACATGTGATCATACTTAGCCATTCCAGTGGCTGATCACTTGCTCAACACTTCCATTCCAACTATAGTTACATCATGAAACCATCTATACATTCATAAATACGAATGGTCTAATGCCATACTCCACTTCTACAAGCCATTTTCGCATGGCTGTACACTTATACATTTCATAAAGTATTCGAAAGACAACAATGGGTAGTCCTATACATGCCATATCAAGATTCAACCAAAATAGTACCCAAAAGAGCCTTTGATAGTGTGGGCGACTTCGACTTCAAGATCCCGAGTCCGATAGCTGGAGAACCAAAAATCTATAAAACAGAGGAGCAATATAACGAGTAAGCAATTTATGCTTAGTAAGTTTGAGCAAGGAATTCCAGCATGCACAAAGAATAGCACACATTTAGCTAAACGGAATATTTCATAATACGCAATTTACCGATGTCAAACTTGCTTCACAACATTAACAACCCTTATGTACATACACAATAAACTAACTTGGCCGAAGGCCGGTAGCTCGTTTATCAACTGAGCGAACATTTATTTGTAAGGGCTCGATTAAATTTAACACATACGTAACATATCCCCATATTGGGATGTTTTTCGAGTATTGCTGGAATTTTACAGCAAGCTCATTCATTACCAAATCACGTACCTTCGGGATTTAACCAGATATAGCTCCTCGTTCAAATGCCTTCGGGACATAGCCCGGATTTAGTAACTCACACAATGCCTTCGGGACATAACCCGGATTTAACAATTCGCACGAATGCCTTCGGGACTTAACCCGGATTTAACAACTCGCACGAATGCCTTCGGGACTTAACCCGGATTTAACAACTCGCACGAATGCCTTCGGGACTTAACCCGGATTTAGTATCTCGCACAAAGGCCTTCGGATCTTAATCCGGATATATTCACTTAGCACAAAGCCTTCGGGACTTAGCCCGGACAGCATTCAATTAATCATGCACATCTAACAATAATTCATGGCACATTCATATTTCATTTTCGTTTACGAAACTCAAACACAAGGCACATATTGTCCTTGCACATTCGGCTCAATAGCCACACATAGAGCATGATTTAATCACATCGAAATTTAAGCTCTCTTACTCAAGAACTTACCTCGGGTGTTGTCGAACGATTCCGCTAGCTATTCAACCACTTTTTCCTTCCCTTTATCGGTTTTATTTCCCCTTTGCTCTTGAGCTTAATCAAACAAATAAATTGATTTCATCGTTTAGGCATCAAAAGATGAACACAAGGCACTTAGCCCATATTTATACATTAGACATTAAAGTCTCATACATGCAAAAATCATGCATCAACACTACATATTAGCTAATTTCTTTCCCCTTGGCCGAATATGCATGTCCATTTTTGGGGTCGATTTCAACACTTAATACACACATATACACACTAGTAAAGCATCCTCCCCCTTTTCATCAATTTAACACATGCATTGCTCATTAACATGCAAAGTTACATTCGGCCTTAGCACACATCTTGCTAGCCGATTCTTCTCCATTTAGCAACCAATGCACATATGTGCTCACACAAAAATGCTAAAAAGGAGGTTCAAGAATCATCAAGCCATCATCACATGCATCATTAACAAGCTTCATATTTTGCATGCAATGGCATTAACACAACCTCCACCTAGGCCGAATCTTAACTCATCCTCATGCCTCAACACCACAACATCAACATCAACCAAGAATGATGCATCCATGGTCAAGTGCCATTTCCATCACATAGCAAGATTTAGACCATGGGTTAGGTAGAACTCAAGCTAACAACTAAAACATGCATGCCTCTCATGGAACATCATCAAACATACCTTAGCCTAGCTACATGCATGGCCGAATCTCTTCACCTTTCTTCTTCTTTCCTCCTTAAAATTTTTTTGGCCAAGGATGAACCAAAGGATGAGAAAATTTTTCTTTGTTTTTCTTTCTAGTTTTGGCAAGCATGAAGATGAGAAAAGGATGAACAAAATTCCCCCTTTCTCTTCTTTAGCTCACGGCAATGGGGGGGGACAAACACTACACACACATTTTTTTTTCTTTTGTTTTCCATTTCTTTATTACCCATACTCCTTATTTTATTCTTCCATTAACAAAACATGTTTCATGACATGTTTTGCCCATCATTCCTTGTCATGGCCGGCCACTACTCATTAGGGGGGGGAATTTGACATGCAAGTCCCCCCTTTGTCAACATGCACTAATAGGTCCTCACACATTGACCTATCACATTTTAGAATTTTCTCACATAAGTCCTATTGACTAAATTCACATGAAATCAACCAAATTGAAGCTTGAAATTTTCACACATTCTTAATTACATATTCTAGACAATAAGTATCACATTCAAACGTTTCGGTGACTCGGTTTAGCGGTCCCGAAACCACTTCCCGACTAGGGTCAACTTTGGGCTGTCACAACACAACCTCCCTACCACTCCCGTGCGCCACTTCTAACCCCATTTTTGACACTCATTCTCTTCTTTCTAGCATTTGTTTACTTTTTCTTTCTTTTATTTTACTGATTTCTAATGCTATTTATCATAGTAATCTGCATTTTTCATGTTATTTTCATCTTTCTATCACTCAAATTTTGTATCTAGAGTAGTTATCATCTTTTTCATGTTGAAGTTCTTACTCATTGCATGATCTATCTGCTCCATTTGACTCGTTTAAAGTGAATATTTATGGTTAGGATGATAGAAATACTCATACCTTTTGGGTTGACATTTTCCATCAATAAAATATGCTACATAGAATTATTTGTCATTTTTTTATGAAACTCATACTATTATCATGCTAATGATACACCATAAAATTAATTGTTTTTGATTAAGTTTGCTAGTAGTTGTGACTGAGATTATTAGTTTTAATTTATGACTTTTGCCCTTTTGAATTTGTTTTCATCTTACCTTAAACATTCATCACGACAAAACAATGGTTTTGGTTGCAGGTATACCATATCGTCTTCACCAGGAAAGAAAGCCTCCATCCCTACTTCAAAGAAAAGGAAGGGAGCGTCATCTTCCTCGGGTCCTACTACAAAAATTTGTCACCCTTTCCTGCAGTTCCCCATTGGGCCCCAAGAAGAACTTTTCCAGATTCGACAGGCCCAACCCTTGGAAGTGGGCCGCTGTATAGACTGGGCCGCACTAGAACAAATCTAACTCGTGGATGCAATTCGGGCCCTCCTCACCACCGATCCTTGGGGGTTTTCTTTGAGATTGTCGAGCTGACATATCTCGATCTCACGATGGAACTCTGCTCAACGTTCCATCTTTAGACTGTGATGGCTTACTTTGATGACCCGAGAACAATCCAATTTTGCCTTGGCGGTCTAGTCCGCAAATTGAACGTCCCAGAGTTCAGAACCACACTGGGCCTTTACACTGAGGAGTTTATGGAGGAGAATGAACTCCACGCTCTCAATCGACACATCCATCACTCTCATTTACGGTGTTGGAATGGCCTCATCCCCTGTGCTGCCTCTTACAATCTTAGCTGCTCCAAGGCATCGGCTCTCCCTCCATCTCTGAGGTACTTACACGCCATTTTGGCTCACACGTTAATAGGAAGGCAAGGGAGCACTGGCATCGTCAACACTCACGACGCCTACTTTCTATGGTGTATGTCGCATGGGCATGTCATAGACCTTGATTATTTCATTGTCCTCGCCATTCAACATCAGACGGAGCGGTATCGGAGGGGGTTCATCTCCATTGGCCCCTATGTAACTCGACTAGCACGACACTTCGGGCTCCTCAACACAGCGGCGTAATCATCCTCCCTCACTCTCATTGGCCAGATGTCTCCACAAGAGATCATGAGCGTCTTACATATGAGGATGATCGAGAATTGCTGAGGAACCCATCCTCCTCAGTATTGCCTCGCCCAATCAGCCGAGGAGGGAGACCCTGAGGACATTACTGATGATGTCCCTCCACGTCATAAGGACCCATCATCTCAACCACCACCTCTTTCTCGTCCAGTTCATGCGGCGGCTTCATATGCTGACATCTCTGAGCGCCTTACCCAATTCGAGCAATAGTGTTTTCAGCGCTTCGATAACATTGATGCTACATTACAGCAGGTTTGTCAGCACTTCCACATCTCATCGCTACCCCCACCTCACGAACCACTTAGCGATGAAGATGTTTAAAAACTTTTATTTATACTTTATGTTTTTATTTTTATTCTATTTTAAGACTACTTTTTATTTTTTCTTTAAGATTATTTCTATTAGATTTTATAATTTTTATTTTACAATTATCAACTTTAGTTATTCCATTGCGAGTAAAAATGCTTCCTTATACTTCCTAAAAAGTTCCTGATTTTGTCACAGTTATAAAGAGCTCCTAAGCTCATCATCACATAGGAACTAAAAACTCCACCGAGAAAAGTTCTCCACGACTGCCATGTCCTGCTCAACCATGACCATAGCTACCACTAGATATAATATTGTTTTGGCGCATGACTTATGGACTAATGAACCTCTACCACCACCGGAGTATCCTCCTCCACTCTCACGCTGATTATTCTCCAAAACACCAATTCAAGGAATTCATTCATCATTTAGGAAGTTTCACTTCTCTCCCTATCTTATGATTATATATCTATCTTTTTCAAATATCTATCTTTGTACATTGAGGGCAATGTACATCTTAAGTGTGGGGGGTCTTTTATATCAGAAAAATCCTTGAATTTTGTTTTATTCTCATACAATCTTCTCGTATCATTATTAGAATGAATTCCAATTAGTCTATAATGTTTATTGATATATCTTGAATTAAAACATAGGCATTTATGCATTGATTGTTTAAACTTTAAGACATTAGAGAGTCAAGCATGATAAGTTGATTTTTGAAGAATTAAAAACTTTTAGGTTGCTTCCCCAAGTTTCGGTATTAGTTTGAGTTGGAATTCACAAGTTTAAACATCAAAAAGCCATAATTTTTGTGAGATCTTGAGCCTTTAGAGCATCTATTATTTCTTTCATGCCCACTTTCATTATGAGTGTGTTAGTATTGAATTGTTATTCTAGAACTTGCTTGATTATGCATGTCAAGACCACACCATTTGATTTGATATATCAAAATGATAAAGACACTTAGTTTCAACCCACTCACTCCATAAAAGCCTACCTTCACAATTAACCCTGAGTGAACCCCTTGAGCCTAACAACTCATTCATTAATTTACCTCTAATATTAACCCATAACTTCTTATTGTTGAAGTCCCCTAAATTAATTTGATCCCTATTTTTTTCGAGATTTGTGTTGGAATAGTTGCTTAGCTATGTTGTATTCTATTTTGTAATTTGACTTGTTCCAAAATATATATATACATGTATACATATTAGTAGTAGTGATCTTCTGAGCTAAAGAAGTTAAATTCCATATTCTAAGAAAAAGCTCTATTGTACGCAATTGATATTTAATTACTTTTTCTAGTTAGGCAGTTTTTCAATTCAATCTCGATTCTAACCTTTTCTTTCAGCTTGTGATTACACCCCCTAACCAAAGCCACGTTACAACCCCTTTAAAGACCTTTTGATTGATGTTTCATCTCAATTTATAGTGGTAGAGATTTGATTTTCATGCAAGCCTATGGTAATGACTCTTTATTATTGAATATTGAGTGCTTCATTTACTGTCCTTAAACAGCTCGAGTGATTTGAGTGAATCTTTAGTGAGGATGTGAAACTCTGTGATATTTTGAATCAAAGGTAATTACTTAAACGAGGGGAGACACCTATGTTTTCATGATAAAATACTCAACTTGGGATGTTTGAAACTTTGATGTTCTTTCAGTTGAATTTTCAATGTATGATTACCTATGGATTATTTTGAGATATTATCGATAGAAATTATAAGTTGAGAAGAATTTATTTTGATTATGAGTTGAGGATTTTGCTTGAGGACAAGCAGATGCTTAAGTGTACGTGTGCGAATTTGAGGTTGAAAGAAACTATTTTGATTAAGTTTTAGTATTTATATTATGATTTCATAATTGTGTGAAAATTTCGTTGCGAAATTTTATCGATTGGGTGTTTAATTTGATATTTAGGACTAAATTGAAATAGGTAAAAAAATGTGTGTTCTAGTTCATAAAGTACTTGATTGAAATGGGGGTTTTAAGTAGAGTTCCTTAAATGGCAATTAGACCATTATACTTTATATGGAAAAAAATTAGGACATGGATGGAATTTTAAGAAAGTTTAATAGTAAGGGTATTTTGGTCATTTGTATATTAAATGAAATAAAATGGGAAAAATAACACAAAAATGTGTTCATCTTCATTCAAGCTTGGCTGAAACTTACATGTTCTCCATAGCTAGGGTTTTTCCCAAGCTTTCAAGCTCAATAGTAAGTGCATTCAATCCCCGTTTTTAATATTCTTTACATTTTTAAAATCCTCGTAGCTCGGTCTACCTATTTCTACCATTATTTTGAGCTAGGTTTTATGTTTAAAATTTTACCCATGAATGATATGCATGTATTTTGATGTTTGATGGTAGAATATGAATGTTTGAAGTTAGGAGAACGATCTTTTCTAAGCGATTTTTAGCGAAAACGAGCAAAACGGCATAATCGATAAAAATACCTATTGTTCATAACTATGTGTTAGAGTGAGAATTTTATGTTGTCATAGAAGGGAAAAATGATCAGCATGTCATAAAACATAATAATAAGGGCTGAAATTAAATTCTCGAGCCTAGGGGCAAAATCATAATTTTGTAAAAGTTAGGGGGCAAAAATGTAATTTTTCCATAATTTGAGTTTTGGATTGAAATAAATAGTATGAGTGTGTAAATGAGCTAAATGTGTTGTTATAGATCAAGAAAGGCGTGGAATCGATCTCAAACGGGGGAAGGAAAAGGTTTTGGACTAAATTGCAAAATTTCTATATTTTGCACCGAGGTAAGTTTGTATGTAAATAATACATTAACTTCATTTACATTTTTATATTTCAGCCTATTATATGTATTTTAGCTAATTTTGAAAACATAAATCGACTATTGGAGGAATGGAAATAAGTAATAGAGAGAGAAATCCCAGTTGAACATTCGGAAAGATTGAATAATATAGATGGAGCGTACCTAGGTCACATGTATGGTGCTGAGTGCACGTCATGTGTATAAGAAAGCTACGAGATACTATGTAGTAGCTAGGTCACATGTGTGAAACGGGATGTATCACATGTAGACAAGAGAGCTACGAGAGAGATAAATGTAGCTAGGTCACATGGGTGGTACTAAGTGTTCACCATGTGTACAAGAGAGCTGAATTATATGAAATATGATAGTGGGGCAGTGTGCTGAAACCATCAAGTATCGAGGATAGATCCGAATTGTTCAACGGGATAATTTTACAGTGGCATTGTAATCATGGACTTATACTTGTGATGTATGAAATGTGGTGAAAATGAATTATGATATGTATGCTAAGTGAGGTTAATACAAAGAAAGTGTGAAAGAGTGAATTTGCAATAATACTGTTTTGGACAGTAGCAGTGACATGATTTTGAAAAATCACCAATAATTGTATAAATTTAATTAGAGGCTGAATGAGATATGAAATTAAAGCTAAATGAGTCTATTTTCATATAAAAGAAATAGAGCAAGCAAAGGAACTCTATATTTTGAGATACTTATATTTGTGTGTGACTTGTTCAGATTGACTATGTGATCCCCTGTTTTGACTTTGATAAATCATTAAATATTTTACAAAAATAATTAAGAAATATATTTTATATGTATAGATTTCTTATTGAGTCTAGTTTTAAATTAAACATGTTTCATGGCTATTTGAATTGTGTACTGGGAGAAATTCAACTCGTAGTGAACAGAGATAAGATCAGTTGAGCTGTATAATAGGGGAAACTTTAAATAATAAATTGTACTAATTGGCTGGACCAAAAACTCTAGAATTTGTATGAGTATAGTTTCATGAAAATTTTACGGATTTGAATTTCGAGTTTTGTAACTCGAGTTATGATTTATTTAGTGAACATGACGTAGGAGAGACAGCTCAATCAAAGTGGAGTAAATATTGAAACTAAAAGTAGATACACTTGAGTTAATGTGTAAACATATTAGATTCTTTAATTATTATTTATATACTTACTTACTAAGCTATATAAGCTTACTTTCTTTTCTCTCTTTTGTCTTATAGTGTCGTCCGGCATTGCTCGGGGGTTAAGGATCGTTGAAGATCTGCCACACTATTAATACTTTTGGGTATTTGAACTAAACATTTCTTTTGAATTATGGCATGTATAGTAGGCTTCGTTATTTTGTTACGTGTCATAATTGCCTAGGTTTAAAATATTGGTTACATTATTTAACCAAATTATTTTGTATAAACCATTGAAGTTGGCTAATATTGTTCAAGACATATGTTATAATGATACATTATCTATTTGAATGACATATTTCTATTTCGATTTCGTTTAATGATATATATTATGAGCTGGTAATACCTCGTACCCTGTTTTGATTTGGAACACGGGTAAGGGGCATTACATTTAGTGGTATCAGAGCTATGGTTTAGTCGGTTCTCGGACTAATATAGTGTGTGTAAAAATCTAGCTATGCATGCCATAAATATACTGTGATAGTGTGGTGACTCCTGATTATTCTGAACTGTGTTTTGTTTTAATATAGTAATGGATCCTGATGGAACTGCGACTGATGATGGTGCTAGCAATGCGCTGGCTCCCGCACAAGGGACCGCGCCTGTAGAAAATAGACCTGAGACATTGAGACAAGGAGATGAGGCTTGGGATACCTTTCTTCAAATGATGAACAATTGGTATACTGAATTTATTCGAGTAAACCCAAATGCTCAACCTCCTCCACCCCCTCCCATACCTCAAACGGTCCTGTAGCTACTCAAGGCATAGATTTGGTAAGAATGAACAAGCCTCCAGTTGACAAGATTCGAAAACAAGGGGCCGAAGAGTTTAGAGCAAATATCGATGATGATCTCGAGAAAGCAGAGCTCTAGCTTGAAAATTCTACCCGTGTATTTGATGAGCTCTCATGTACACCTGAGGAGTGCTTAAAGTGTGTTGTATCACTTTTGAGAGATTCAGCCTACCACTGGTGGAAGACTTTGGTAGCAGTGGTGCCAAAAGAAAGGGTTACTTGGGATTTCTTCCTGGAAGAATTCAGAAAGAAATACATAAGTCAGCAATTTATTGATCAACAACGGAAGGAGTTCCTTGAATTGAAGCAGGGCAAGATGTCTGTGGCAGAGTATGAACGCGAATTTGTAAGGCTCAGCAAGTATGCCCAGGAATGTGTGTCCACCGAGGCCATTATGTGTAAAAGGTTTGAGGATGGGCTAAATGAGGATATTAAAGTGCTTGTGGGAATTTTGGAGCTGAAATAATTTGTAGTATTGGTTGACCGAGCTCTTAAAGCCGAAGAACTGAACAAAGAAAGAAGAAAACCTGCTATTGAGGCTCGAGATGTCAGAAAGAGGCCGATAAGCAAGTCATTTCAATCTCAATCAAAGAGGTCCAAATAGACAAACCCTCGAATGACAGTTTCAGCTGGGGATTCACACAGAGATCGTGGTAGGGCATATTCAGGGTCTAAAGCTCAAGCTACTTCAGTGGAAAGTGCGGGTAATGTGTGATCTAGAAAGCCCGAATGTCAGCAATGTGGTAGCCAACATTTTGGTGAGTGTTGGGGAAACGAGCGAGCTTGTTTCAAGTGTGGTTCTCGCGAGCATTTTATTAGAGACTGTCCGGAGAAAGTTAAAGAAGAAAAATTTCAGAGTGCTAGCAGAGGTAGACCACCGAGAAATACTGGAGGTTGAGCTAGTAGTAAAACTGTAATGAAAGATTCAGCGGCGAGATCAGAAGCTAGAGCGCTTGCTAGAGCTTATGCCATACGTGCCCGAGAGGATGCATCGTCTCCCGAAGTGATTACTGGTACATTTTCTCTCTATGCTACTATTGTTATTGCATTGATTGATCCTGGGTCTACCCATTCATATGTTTGTATGAATTTAGTATCTAATAAAAAGTTGCTTGTTGAGTTTACTAAATTTACGATTAAAGTGTCGAACCCCTTAGGCCAATATGTGCTAGTTGATAAGGTTGCAAGAATTGCCCATTAATGATTCAAGGTTACTGTTTTCCGGCTAATCTAATGTTGTTACCATTTGATGAGTTTGACGTTATTTTGGGAATGGAGTGGTTGACATTGTATGATGCCAAGGTAGATTGTAAACAGAAAACACTAGAGTTGAAATGTGAAAATGGTGAAACTCTGTGGGTTGAAACAGATGAATCAAATAAATTGCCTATGGCGATTTCGCACATGTCTGCACAGAAGTACATGAGGAAAGGATGTGAAGCTTATCTGGCCTATGTAATGAATATTGAGCTGTCTAAATTGAAGCTTGAATCAGTACCGATAGTCTGTGAATTTCCAGATGTATTTCCAGAGAAATTGCCTGGATTGCCTCCAAATAGGGAGATAGAGTTTGCCATTGATTTGTTTCCGGGTACTGCACCGATCTCGATTGTTCCATATAGAATGGCTCTGACTGAATTAAAAGAATTAAAGGCTCAGTTGCAAGAGTTAACAGACAAGGGATTTGTGAGACCGAGTTTCTCTCCCTGGGGTGCTCCCATATTGTTCGTAAAGAAGAAAGATGGCTCAATGAGGCATTGCATTGATTACCGTTAGCTCAACAAGGTGACTATATAAAGAACAAGTACCCGTTGCCGAGGATTGATGATTTATTCGATTAGTTAAAGGGGGCCACAGTGTTTTCAAAGATCGATTTAAGGTCGGGTTACTACCAGTTGAGAGTTAAGGAGTCGGATGTGCCGAAAACCGCCTTTAGGACAAGGTATGGACATTATAAGCTCCTTGTGATGCCTTTCGGCCTAACAAATGCTCCAGCTTTTTTTATGGACTTGATGAACCGAACCTTTCGGCCATATTTAGATAAGTTTGTAGTAGTGTTTATAGATGACATTCTAATTTATTCTTAGGATGAGTCTGAGCACACCAAACACTTGAGAACCATATTGCAAATCTTGAGAGAAAAGAAATTATTTCCTAAGTTTAGTAAAAGTGAGTTCTGGCTTCGTAAAGTCGGATTTTTGGGACATATAGTCTCAGGTGATGGTATTCGGGTGGATCCGAGCAAGATTTCCGCGATCGTTGATTGGAAACCGCCAAAGAATGTATTCGAGGTTAGAAGCTTTTTAGGCTTGGCCGGGTATTATAGACGTTTTGTCAAGGGATTTTCGATGATTGCCTCTCCTATGACTAAGTTGCTGCAAAAGAATGTTAAGTTTGAATGGACTGATAAATGTCAGCAATGTTTTGAAAAGCTGAAAGAACAATTGACTGAAGCACTAATTTTAGTACAGCCCGAGCCAGGGAAGGAGTTCGTAATTTATAGTGATGCATCATTGACAGGCCTTGGATGTGTACTAATGCAAGAGGGTAAAGTGGTAGCTTATGCCTTGAGACAGTTAAAACCGCATGAGAAGAACTATCCTACACATGATTTGGAATTGGCCGCTATTGTCTTTGCCTTGAAGATTTGGCGACATTATTTGTATGGTGAAAAATGCCGAATTTTTACTGATCACAAAAGTTTGAAGTATTTGATGAATCAAAAGGATTTGAATCTGTGACAGCGGAGATGGCTTGAATTATTGAAGGATTATAAGTTAATGATTGATTATCATCCGGGAAAAGCGAATGTAGTTGCTGACGCTTTGAGCAGGAAATCTCTTTTAACTTTGAGAGCCATGAATATGGGGATAACATTGTCTGATGATGGGTCAATCTTAAGAGAGATGAGGGCTAAACCGTTATTTCTCCAACTAATTTGTGATGCTCAAAAGAACGATAGTGAGTTGCGAACCAAGAGAACTCAATGTGAATCGGGTTACGATTCAGATTTTCGGGTTGGACAGGATGAGTGTTTGATGTTTCGAGATAGGATATGTGTACCGAAAAATGATGAATTGATTCAGAAAATATTACATGAGGCGCATAGTGGTTGTTTGTCGGTTCACCATGGTAGCACAAAAATGTATAATGATTTAAAGAAGTTATATTGGTGGCCAGGCATGAAAAGGGACATTTCTGAATTTGTAACCAAGTGTTTGATCTATCAACAAGTAAAAGTTGAGCATCAAGTGCCTTCAGGATTCCTTCAACCGGTAATGGTGCCTGAGTGGAAATGGGATAGGATTACCATGGATTTTGTAACCAGTTTGCCTCGGACTGCTAAAAAGAAGGATGCTGTCTGGGTAGTGGTTGATAGGTTAACAAAGTCGGCTCACTTTATACCAGTATGTACCGATTACTCACTTGATAAATTAGCTGAATTATATATTGCTGAAATTGTGAGGTTGCACGGGGTATCTATGTCTATAATATCAGATAGAGATCCAAGGTTTACCTCGAGATTCTGGAAAAAGTTACAAGAAGCTTTGGGTACAAAATTGAACTTTAGTACCGCGTTTCATCCACAAACAGATGGTCAGTCGAAAAGAGTAATCCAATTACTCGAAGATATGCTTAGATGCTATGTTTTAGAATTTGAAGGCAGTTGGGAGAAATATCTATCTTTGGTTGAATTTGCTTACAATAACAGTTTTCAGTCTAGTATACAGATGGCACCGTACGAAACCTTGTATGGTCGCAAGTGTCAGACTCCTTTATATTGGACCGAACTTAGTGAGAAACAGATTCACGGAGTTGATCTAGTTAAAGAAACCGAAGAGAAAGTAAAAGTAATTCTTGATTGCTTGAAAGCTACTTCAGATCGACAAAAGTCATATGCAGATTTAAAAAGAAAAGAGATTGAATTCCAGGTAGGTGATAAAGTGTTCTTGAAGGTGTCACCATGGAAGAAGATTCTGAGATTTAGCCGAAAAGGCAAGTTGAGTCCGCGTTTTATTGGGTCGTACGAGATTACTGAAAGAATTGGACCAGTGGCATATCGGTTGGCCTTACCGACAGAGTTAGAAAGAATTCATAACGTGTTTCATGTATCAATGTTACGACGTTATCGTTCTGATCCTTCACATGTGATTTCTCCAACAGAAATTGAGATTCGATCGGACTTGACCTATGATGAGGAACCGATTAAGATTTTGGCTCGAGAAGTAAAACAGTTGAGAAAGAAAAGTATAGCTTTAGTGAAAGTGTTATGGAAAAGACATGGAGTAGAAGAAGCTACGTGAGAATCGGAGGAATCCATGAGAAAACAGTACCCAAATCTCTTTACCGGTAAGATTTTCAGAGACGAAAATCCCTAAAGGGGAGGAGAGTTGTAACAGCCTGATTTAGGGCCAAAATGGAATAGTGGTTTTGAAACCACGAATCCGAGGTTGAAAGAAATTATTTTGATTAAGTTTTAGTGTTTATATTATAATTTCATAATTGTGTGAAAATTTCATCGCGAAATTTTATCGATTGGGTGTTTAATTTGATATTTAGGACTAAACTGAAATAGGTAAAAAAAATGTGTGTTCTAGTTCATAAAGTACTTGATCGAAATGGGGGTTTTAAGTAGAGTTCCTTAAATGGAAATTAGACCATTATACTTTATATGGACAAAAATTAGGACATGGATGGAATTTTAAGAAAGTTTAGAAGTAAGGGCATTTTGGTAATTTGTATATTAAATGAAATAAAATGGGAAAAATAACACAAAAATGTGTTCATCTTCATTCAAGCTTGGCTGAAACTTACATGTTCTCCATAGCTAGGGTTTTTCCCAAGCTTTCAAGCTCAATAGTAAGTGCATTCAAGCCCCGTTTTTAATGTTCTTTACATTTTTGAAATCCTCGTAGCTCGGTCTACCTATTTCTACCATTATTTTGAGCTAGGGTTTATGTTTAAAATTTTACCAATGAATGATATGCATGTATTTTGATGTTTTATGGTATAATATGAATGTTTGAAGTTAGGAGAATGATCTTTTCAAAGCGATTTTTAGCGAAAACGAGCAAAACGGCATAATCAGTAAAAATACCCAAGCCTAGGGGTAAAATCATAATTTTGTAAAAGTTAGGGGGCAAAAATGTAATTTTTTGATTTTTGGATTGAAATAAATAGTATGAGTGTTAAATGAGCTAAATGTGTTGTTATAGATCAAGAAAGGCGTGGAATCGATCTCGAACGGGGGAAGGAAAAGGTTTTGGACTAAATTGCAAAATTTCTATATTTTGCACCGAGGTAAGTTTGTATGTAAATAATACATTAACTTCATTTACATTTTTAGATTTCAGTCTATTATATGTATTTTAGCTAATTTTAAAACATAAATCGACTATTGGAGGAATGGAAATAAGTAATAGAGAGAGAAATCTCGGTTGAACATTCGGAAAGATTGAATAATATAGATGGAGCGTATCTAGGTCACATGTATGGTGCTGAGTGCACGTCATGTGTACAAGAAAGCTACGAGATACTATGTAGTAGCTAGGTCACATGTGTGATACGGGATGTATCCCATGTAGACAAGAGAGCTACGAGAGAGATAAATGTAGCTAGGTCGCATGTGTGATTCCAAGTGAAGGACACCATGTAGACAAGAGAGCTACGAGATAAATTGGCTAGGTCACCTGGGTTGTACTAAATGTTCACCATGTGTACAAGAGAGCCGAATTATATGAAATATGATAGTGGGGCAGTGTGCTAAACCATCAAGTATCGAGGATTGATCCGAATTGTTCAACGGGATAATTTTGCGGTGGCATTGTAATCAAGGACTTATACTTGTGATGTATGAAATGTGGTGAAAATGAATTGTGATATGTATGCTAAGTGAGGTTAATACAGAGAAAGTGTGAAAGAGTGAATTTGCAATAATACTATTTTGGACAGTAGCAGTGACATGAATTTGAAAAATCACCAAAAATAGTATAAATTAAATTAGAGGCTGAATGAGATTGAAATTAAAGCCCAATGAGTCTATTTTCATATAAAATAAACAGACCAAGAAAAGGAACTCTATATTTTGAGATATTTATATTTGTGTGTGACTTGTTCATATTGACTATGTGATCCCCTATTCTGACTTTGATAAATCATTAAAAATTTTACAAAAAATAATTAAGAAATATAGTTTATATGTATAGATTCCTTGTTGAGTCTAGTTTTAAATTAAACATGTTTCATGGATATTTGAATTGTGTACTGGGAGAAATTCAACTTGTAGTGAATAGAGGTCAGTCAGTCGAGCTGTATAACAGGGGAAACATTAACTAATAAACTGTACTAATTGGCTGGACCAAAAATTCTAGAAAAAATTAGTAAGAATTTATATGAGTATAGTTTCAGGAAAATTTTACGAATTTGAATTTTAAGTTTTGTAACTCGAGTTATGATTTATTTAGTGAACATGACGTAAGAGAGACAGCTCAATCAAAGTGGAGTAAACATTGAAATTAAAAGTAGATACACTTGAGTAATGTGTAAACATATTAGATTCTTTAATTATTATTTATATACTTACTTACTAAGCTATATAAGCTTACTTTCTTTTCTCTCTTTTATCTTATAGCGTCGTCCGGCATTGCTCGGGAGTTAAGGATCGTTGAAGATCTGCCACACTATCAATAATTTTGGGTATTTGAACTAAACATTTCTTTTGAATTATGGCATGTATAGTAGGCTTCGTTATTTTGTTACGTGTCATAATTGCCTAGGTTTAAAATATTGGTTACATTATTTAACCAAATTATTTTGTATAAGCCATTAAAGTTGGCTAAAATTGTTCAAGACATATGTTATAATGATACATTATCTATTTGAATGACATATTTCTATTTCGGTTTCGTTTAATGATATATATTATGAGCTGGTAATACCTCGTACCCTGTTTCGATGTGGAACACGGGAAAGGGGCGTTACAGTACGAGTATTTGATAAACCGTAATTTATACATATTTCTATCCCATGCTTAGCACATTTTATCGATGATTTTCCTTAAAATTGGTGAATTCGATGCTCCTACTGCCTTAATTTCATATTTTATACTCAAGTGAGCATAGGTGAGTGAAAGGAACGAGAAATGGACCAAAAACGGAGAAAATGGGCCAACGTACGAAATCAACACGGCCTGGACCTCCTCACATGGGCAGACCACACGGCCGTGTCAAATTGGAAGACTCAAAGCATGACTCACATGGGTGGACCACACGCCCGTGCCTATTTAATATGCTTGACCACGGCCTGAAGTAATCACACACAGGCGTGTCCCTGTCGAGCCCAAATTGAGTCAAATTCAGAAAAGGCCAATTTTAAGGGTTCTTAGGCATCCTAAAGCCTATAAACGCACCTTAGAGGAGGAGGAAAAGGGGGCCATAGAGAAGGAAGGAGGGAACTGCTCAAGGAAAGCCGATTGATCCATCTCAGAAGCCAGATTCATCATCAAGACTGAAGATCTCCCCTCAATTTTCCTTCAAGAGTTTTGGGTTTTTCTTTTTGTTTTGTATTCATTATTCTTCTGAGATGTTTACCTTTTTAGTTATGAACTAAAACCCCTAAATACCTAAGGGGATTGAAACCTAAGACAGATCTTGTTATTATTATCTGAATTGTATGATAAATATTTGACTTGTCCTTAATTATGTGTTCTTAATCCTTGTTTTGATATTCCAGGATATTGATTCAAGTTAAGCTCTTATTCAGAGGAGGAATAGACACTATCTAAAAGTACATTTGTCATAATTAAGCGAAGTTGATTGCCCGCCCAGAGATAGGGTGACAAGATTTTGTTAGATTAGGGTGAAACCTAATAAGGGGATCCATAAATAAAGTTAATACAACCCTAGGGAGTTAATTAGAAAGAGATTTCAATTATTCAACCTAGGGTTAGACGTTGTTAGTCTCGAGAGGGATAATAATATAACTTAGGGATTTCTACGAATCAAGTCAAATGAATAAATCGTCTGATTCAGAGTCAAATAACAAGTGAAATCTAAGTGGAGTTTTCCTTAGGTATTGTCTTAATGCAATTGTTTTTCCAAAAGTATTTTCCCTAAATTTCTTTTCTGTGATTTCTTAGTTTAATTAATTAGTTAGATAAACAAAACCCTTTTAATTTTTAGGCTAGACAATAAAAAGAAAGTTAGTACTACGACTTTTAGTTCTTTTGGGTTCGATAATCCAGTCTTGCTAAAGCTATACTACTATTCGATAGGTACACTTGCCTTCATCGTGGTGATAGTTAGTTTCAAGAACGATTCATTATAAATATTTAAAACCTTTCACGAATATCACGTATCACTGACTTATATTTTAATATGATTTGTATATCATATTATGATTAATAAAATCATGTTATTATTTTAAGTGAACTTATGTTATATATATATGAATATGACTTGTATAAATGTGTGGTTGTTTGAAAATGTGTTTTTGTTCGTTAATGCCTCAAAATCCTAATCTAGCGACAGATACGGGTTAGGGGTGTTACATTTTGTTGGTATCAGAGCTACGGCTTAGTCGGTTCTAAGTCTAACGTAGTGCATGTGAGTCTAGCTATACATGCCATAATTATATACTGCAATAGTGTGATGACTTCTGACACTTAAAAATGTGTTTTCATATAGTAAATAGATCCTGAAAGAGCTGCAGCTATGATGTCGAGAGTGTAGCGCCTGCTCCCGTGCAAGGGACAGCGACGGTTGATTCTCGATCAATTTCGAGTGACCAGGAAGGAGAGGCTAGACAAACCTTCTACAAAATGATGAATGACTGGTTTACTCAATATATCTGGACTAACCCGGCTGCACAACAACCTCTACCCCGACTAATCCATATTGGATGCCTACTGTACCTCAAGTAAGTGATCTGTTGGGATTGTATAAGCCACCTGTTGATAAAATTAGAAAATATGGGGCCGAAGAGTTTAAAGCTACTAATGATGATAATGCTGAGTGGGCTGAGTTTTGGCTTGATAATATTATCTGTGTGTTTGATGAGTTGTCCTGTACCCCAAATGAGTGCTTGAAATGTGCGATATCTTTACTCCGAATTACAGCATATCGTTGGTGGAATACTCTAGTATCAATAGTTCTGAAAGAGCAGGTAACTTGGGAATTCTTTCAGACTGAGTTCTGCAAGAAATATATCAGCCAGAGATTTATTGACCAGAAGCGCAAAGAATTTCTAAAGCTAAAATAGGGTCGAACGACCGTGATAGAGTATGAGTGGAAATTTGTGAGACTCAGTCAGTATGCCCGAGAGTGTGTTCTATCGAAACCATAATGTGTAAAAGATTTGAAGATGGGTTAAACGAAGACATTAAACTGTTAGTTGGCATACTTAAGATAAAAGAGTTCGTAGTACTGGTTGAGCGAGCCTACAAAGCTGAAGAACTTGAGAAAGAGAAAAGAAAAGCTGACTTTGAAGCTAGAGATGTACGTAGAAGAACATCCGGAAAGGTCATTCCAGTCGGCACCAAAAAAGTTCTGAGATGATTTCAATCGTTTCAAAGCCACTTCAGGTTATTCTAGATAGGATTAGAGTAAACCACCTATTAGCTCGAGAGCTACCTCTGTAGCTAGTGTGGGGAATGTCAGATCAAATCAACCCGAGTGTAAACAATATGGTAAACGACATCTCGACAGTTGTAGATTGCATGATCGGGCCTGTTTCAAATGCTGATCGAAAAATCATTATATTTGTGATTGCCTAGTGTTAGCTGAAGAAAATCCAGTGTAGAATACGAGATCGGGTAATATTGCATCTCAGGGTAGACCATCCAGAAATGCAGGTAATGTGAGTGGTAGTTAGATAGGGACCAAAGAGACAACAGTCAGATCTGAGGCTCGTGCCCCTGCCAGAGCCTATGCTATTCTTGCACAAGAGGAGGCTTCATCCCCAGATAACATTACTGGTACATTCACTCTTTATGATACTAATGTAATTGCATTGATTGATCCTAGTTCTACTCATTCTTATGTGTGTGAGACATTAGTAATTAGTAAGACTCTACGTATTGAGTCTACTGATAAACCGTAACTTATACATATTTTTATCCCATACTTGGCATATTTATGAATGATTTTTCCTTGGTTTTAGTGAACTTGATGCTCCTAATCCTTTAATTTCATGTTTTTATACTCAGGAGAGCTTAGGATAGCAAAAAGAGCAAGGAACGGACCAAAAACGGACAAATTGGGCTTAAAACAGTGTTTCACAAGGCCTAAGCACTTCCACACGGGTTATCCATACGCCCGTGTGAGGCATACAGGCAGACCATAAGCCCGTGTGTCATGACCGTGTCGACTAGAAACCAACTCAGAATTACACACGACTTGAGCACCCGCACATGGGCACGGCCATGTCCCTGTCGAGCCCAAGTCTAGTTCTACTCAGAAAAGGACACTTTTGAGGGTTTGGAAGCATTTCAAAGCCTATATAAACACCCTAGAAGAGAATTAAAGGGGACACACAAAGTTGGAGGCAGAAAATACTCGAGAATAGCCATCGAATCTCCACAGAGCCAAGATCTACATCAAGACTGAAGATTTCCATCCAATTTCCTAGAAGTTCATTAGATTTCTTTATGTTTTGCCATTTTCCAAACTTTGAGATGTTTTCATTAATATTATGAACTGAACTCCCTAAAAACCTAAGGTGTGACAGCCCAAAACTGACCCTAGTCGGGAAGTGGTTTCGGGACTGCTAAACCGAGTCACCAAAATGTTTGAATGTGATATTATTGTCTAAAATATGTGATTATGAATGTGTGGAAAATTTCAAGCTTCGATTTAGTCAATTGCATGTGAATTTAGTCCATAGGACTTATGTGAGAAAGTTGTAAAAAAATGTGATAGGGTAATTTATAAGGACCAATTTAAGCAAGGAGTGAAAATATTGACTTTGCATGTCAAATACCATTTTTTTTATACATAGTGGCCGGCCATGATGGAGCTTATATTAGACTATGTGGTAAAGTTCCATGAAGTGGACATTAGTTTAAGTAAAAGAAAAGAAATGATAAAAGAAATATTAAGGATACTAAAAGAAAAAAAAGAAGAAGGAGAGAGGTTATCACCTTGTTCATCTTGGCCGGTTGTAGAGAGGAAGAGAGGAGGATAGCATTCGGTCATTTGAAACCTAAGGAAGGTTAGTCTTTTGTTTGGTTTTTGATAATTTTCACATTTTTGATATCATTGCTTTGTGTTCTTTAAACCCCATGGTTCAATTTTGTGAATTGATGATGATTTTGTGTTTTGCCATTGATGAGTGCTTGAGCTTTTTGATAGTTGTTGATGAAAAATGAAAGATATGTTAAAGATTAATATGTTTTGTGTTGAAGTTTTTGGTGATTTTGAGTAGTTAGGGCTAAATTACAAAAATAAATTTTTGAAGGACTCAAAGGTGGAATAAATGAAATGTATGGACTTATATGGGTACTAGGAAGATTCGGCCCTTAAGGAGTGTGACCAAATTTTGTGTATTTGGTGTTTTGTGGAATAAGGACTAAATTGTGAAAGTGCGAAATATTAGGGGTAAAAATGTAATTTACCCATTTATGCGTTATTAGACTAAATTGAATGAAATATGTTAAAACGAGATTTATTTGAATATGTTAAGATCAAGAAACCAAGAAATTGGATTTAGATCGGGGAAAATCGAAAGTAGTTGAGTAGCCGATCAATTAGTCGACGACCTCCGAAGAAAGTTATAAGCAATTAGATATTAAAATTTCGGAATAAATGTTAGTTATATATGCTGAAATGGAAATATGGTAAATGTATATATAGCTGAATATGATATGGGTGAATTATATGTTAAATTAAGGCTTGGTAAGCTAGCTATTAAGGTGAAATGCTAATGTTAGTATTTGATTTGGTAATAATCTGTTTGGGGACAGCAGCAGTAAGGTGATTTTGGAAAATCGCCATAAATTGTAGGAGTTGAATTAGAAGCTGAGTGAATTATGTCATTAAAGCTTGAAGAGTCTATTTTCTTACAAAAGAAACTATAAAACAAAAGAGTTACCGATCTTGAGATATTTGAAGTATTGTGGGGCTGAGTCATAATGACTGTTGGATTCCCTGTTCTGTTTTTAGAAAATCATTATAAATTGTACAAAAATGATTATAAGATAAAATTTATATGCTTAGACTCCTTAATGAGTCTAGTTTCTAATGAGATCAAATACAACACATTTTGAATTCTGTAAAGTGAGAAATTGGATTCGTAGTGAAGAGTGGTCAGAATAGTCAAACAGTGAAACAGGGGAAACTTTAAGAAACATCTGGTATTGATTGGCCAAGCCTAAAATTCTGAAAATTTTATGGATGGAAGATATACGAGTCTATATTCAGGGAAAATTAACGGCAAGTGATTTGGAGTTTAGTAGCTCCAGTTATAAATAATTTAGTAACTACTGCTCAGGAAAACAGCTCGTAGTGAATATGTGATTTTGTTGTAAACATTAATGAAAGTTTGCCAATGAATTATTTATTGATTATTATAAAGCTTACTATAATCTACGTGTGTGAAAGTCGGATCAATATATATATTATTCTGAAAGTAATACTTGAATAGTCGATTAATGACTATTTTAAATTTTGTTGAACTTAAGCTCAAGAGCAAAGGGGAACTAGATCCGATAAAGGGAAGGAAAAAGTAATTGAATAGCCGTTGAAGTCGTTCGACGACATTTGAGGTAAGTCTTCGAGTAATGACCCTACTTGAATTATATTGAAATGAATAGTCATACTATGACGGATAGTCGAATGTGCTTAGAGACTATGTTATAAAGCCAATTGAAATTATGCTCTTTGTGTGTGGCTACCGAGCCGAAATTTGAAAGGTTTAATAAATGTTTTGTGTTTGAGCCTTAGTAACGAAGAAATGATATGGATGTGTTATGATTATTGATATATGTGTGCATGAGCATTGGAATATATCCGGGCTAAGACCCGAAGGCAATTATGCGAGTTGATATATCCGGGCTAAGACCCGAAGGCAATTATGCGAGTTGATATATCCGGGCTAAGACCCGAAGGCAATTATGCGAGTTGATATATCCGGGCTAAGACCCGAAGGCAATTATGCGAGATGATATATCCGGGCTAAGACCCGAAGGCAATTATGCAAGTTGATATGTCCGGGTTAAGACCCGAAGGCAAATGTGTTTGCGGCTGTATTCGGTTAAATACCGAAGAAACTTGGGTTTGAATGTGAGCGTTTTGTGCTGTAACTAATTCAATAAATATGCTCAACCAACCCGAACGATAAGGTATGTTTGCATGTGCATTGGAAAAGTCGATTCGTTTTAAATAGTATTCGTGCGATCGGCTAACGAATTTTCGGCTTTTAGAAAGGTTGATACCTTGTGTATATATGTTGATGAAGTGTGAAGTAAGTATGATTATGAGAATGTGTGTTAATAAAGTGACTTAGTTAGCTATGTGAATGTAATACTGTAGTCAAAGCCGTTTTCATTACTTGAGACTTACTAAGCTTAAAATGCTTACCCGGTTGCTTTGGCTCTCTATTTTATAGATTTTGTTCGTTAGCTATCGGATTCGGGATCAGCGAAGTCGAAGTCATCTACACTATCAAGCTCTTTTGGTACTCTTTTAGTTGAACTCTGGATATGGCATGTATAGGACTACCCCTTGTTGTTTAAGTTCTTTTGTGATGTATGTGTGTAAAGCCATGCGAAAATGGCTTGTAGAAGTGGAGTATGGCATTAGACCATTTGTGTTTATGTATGTATATATGGTTTCACGATGTGACTATGGTTTGAAATGGAAGTGTTGGGCTAATGATCAGCCATTGGAATGGCTAAATATGATCACATGTGGACCTATGTATGGCAAAACCCTAGTTGGTCCATAGTAACCACAAAATAGGTAAAGTTTACCTTGAAAACAGATGCTGACAGCAACAGTGGTGTAGATTTGAAAAATCACAAAAATTCGTAGGAGTGGAATTAAATAGTGAATAAATCATGTAATCGAACCTTGATGAACCTACTTTCATATGGAAGTAACGAAACAATCATATGAACAGTACAGTAAGAGATATTCGGGTTCTTGTGGAACGGGGCCAGAACAGTTTCTGGATTCCCTGTTCCGCCTTTGGAAATTCACTATAAATTGACCAGAGATAATTAGGGGTCATACCATATATGCATGGATTCCTCTCTGAGTCTAGTTTCCATAGAAACAAACGGAATCAGTATTGGAGCCCTGTACAAGGAGATATCCAAGTCGTAATGCGCAAAGGTCAGGGTAGTCGACCCCTGTAACATGGGAGACTTTGACTAATAAACTGTACTAATTGGCCCAACCAAAAATTCTAGAAAAAAGACATAGGTGGGGACATGAGTCTAGTTTCAGGGAAAAATCACAAAACTGATTTTCGAGTTGTGAAACTCAAGATATGATTTTTGAAGCGACTAGTACTCAGACTGGGCAGTGTCTGGAAAAATTTTTAAAAGTCTGTCAACACCTCGTATTCGACTCCGGTGACGGTCTCGGGTTCGGGGTGTTACATAAGGGAGATGAAACCTAAAGACGAATCTTATTACTCTTTGATTTATATGATAAATACTTGTTCTTATTCTCAATTGTCAGTTTTAGTTCTTACTTTAATATTCCAGGATATTAATTCAGGTTTTTGATGTGCTTATTCAGTGGAGGAAATGTCCCTATTTAAGAGTAGCTCATTCATAATTAAGCAGAGTTGCATGCAATCCTAGAGACACGATGACATAAATCTGCCGGATTAGAGTCAAATCTAATAAGGGAATCCATAGATCGAGTTAATGCGACAATAGGGGTTTTAATTAGAAAGAGATTGTGATTAATCAACCTAGAGTCAGTTGTTTTTAGTCTCGAAAGGGATATTAAAATAAATCAGAGATTTCTATGGAATAAGTCAAGTGAATAAATCATCTAAGTTAAAGGTAATAAGTGAAGTATAGGTGGATTCTTCCTTAGGTATTGTCTTCTCAATTGGTTTTCCTAAAGTATTTTCCAACTTTAATCTCTATTGTTACTTTAGTTAATTAGATAATTAAGTCTTAGATAAAACATTCCCTAAATTTTTAGGCTAGATAATAAAAAGATAGTAATTACTAGTACTTTTAGTCCTCGTGGATACGATATTTTCAGTCTCACCATAACTATACTATTGTTCAATAGGTACACTTACCTTAAGTCAAATTTTTAGTTAGTTTCACGACCATCAAGTTTTTGGCGTCATTGCCGGGGATTAAGATATTAGGAACGCTTAATTTTTATTACTTTAGCCATTTTTTATTTTTATTGCAATTTAATTTTATTTTTGCTTAAATTATTAAATTTTCTTTTATTTACTGCTGATAGGTTTTTATAGTTTATGACTAGAAGAAACTTGTTAGGACCTCTACTTTTTGATAGTGAGATCGAAAAAACAGCTCGTAGAAACTGAAAAGAAATAAGGCGAAGCCTACGATACATAGAGGAATGGCAAGAGGACGATATTCAACCCATAATCGAGGAGATGGCTGATAATCAAAATAATCTGTTACCTCCTGTGGTTGCTGCAAACCTAGTAAATCAGGATCCTGCTCCTCGTACCATGTATGATTATGCTAAACCTACTTCAAAAAGAACTAAATTGAGTATAGTTAGACCTACTGTTGCTGAAAATAATTTTGAACTGAAACCTAACACAATTTAGATGATACAACAGTTTGTTCAGTTTGATGGTTTGCAGGACAAGGATCCAAACACTCATTTAGAAAACTTCCTGGAATTCTGCAACACTTTTAAGATCAATGGCATTTCTGACAATGCCATTTGCCATTGGTTGTTTCCATTCTCATTGAGGAACAAAGTTAAACAATTGTTGAACTCGTTACCTCGAGGGTCAATCACAACTTGGGAACAAATGACCGAAAATTTTTTACTAAAATATTTTCCACCGGCTAAAACAACTAAATTAAGGAATGATATTTCTTCTTTTGTGTAGATGGATTTAGAAACACTTTATGATGCATGAGAGAGATACAAGGCTCTATTGAGAAGGTGCCCTCACCATGGGTTATCCCTTTGGCTTCAAGTTCAAACTTTCCACAATGGTTCGAATCCTTCAACTAGACAGAGGATTGACACAGCTGCTGGTGGGACTATTAATAATAAGACACCTGAAGAGGCATATGAATTTATAGAAGAGATGTCACGAATAACTATCAGTGGCAAGTCATGAGGACAAAGCCAACAAAAGCAGCCGCTGTTTTTAACGTCGATTCGGTTACTATGCTCACTAATCAGGTAGAACTTTTAAATAGAAAATTTGATGGTTTACTTGGCTCCTCACGGTTCATCCAGTAATGTAGTGCAATGCAAGTGGAGGTGGAATAAATAATTTTGACTATCCATCATACGGCCCTACCATGGAGAATGAGCAAATGAACTATATGGGTAATAATCCTCAACCTCAAAATAATCCTTATAGTAACACTTATAATGTAGGTTGGAGGAACTACTCAAATTTTTCATGGGGAGGCCAAGGAAATCAAAGACCACAACATCTTCTAGGTTTTCAACAACCAACTTACCAACAGGCAAAGAAGTCGAACCTTGAAGAGATGCTAACGAAATTCATCGCGATATCTGAAACATGTTTCCAAAACACCGAGACAGCTCTTAAAAATCAGCAAGCATCAATTCAAGGGCTCGAAACTCAAATAGGACAGTTTGCTAAGTTGATTTGGGAACGACCATAAGGTATCTTGTCGAGTAATACTGAAACTAACTTAATGCGATTGCTGTTCGAGATGAAGAAGGGTTAGTTGAACCTAAACTAGAACCGAGGCAAGGACTTGTGGTAAATAAAGGTAAGGATGAAGTGGACCACAGTGAGAAAAAAACGGTAAGTAGAGAATATAAACCTCGTGCTCCATACCCCAATGCGACAAGGAAAGACCACTCAGACGAACAATTTGGTAAATTCCTTAAATTATTAAAGAAATTACATATTAACTTACCGTTTATTGAAGTCCTTTTACAGTTGCCAAACGTAGTTAAATTTTTAAAGGAGCTCTTAGCAAATAAGAGGAAGTTGGATGAGGTGTCGCATGTGGAGTTGAATGAAGTTTGCTCAGCCATTCTACAGAATAAGCTACCCAACATGTTGAAAGACCCAGGGAGTTTTATGATTCCTTCTTAATTGGTAGTTTAAGCGTTAACAATGCTTTGCCTGATTTAGGGGCAAGTATTAATGTCATGCCTTATAAAATGTTTAAACAGCTAGGTCTTGGGAAACCTAAACAAACTAAGATGAGCATTCAATTAGCATATAAAACAATCAGATTCCCTTGGGGTATTATTGAAGATGTGCTTGTTAAAATTGATAAATTTATATTCCCAATTGATTTTGTTGTTCTAGACATGGAAGAGGATAGTAACGTGCCTTTGATTTTAGGACAACCCTTTTTAGCGACTGCTAGGACTATCATTGATGTTGGCACAGGTGAATAACACTTCGTGTAGTGGATGACACGATTATCTCCAAGCTCGTGATTCTGCTAAAATATCTAGTAATCGAGACGGTTCAATTAATTTAAATAATGTTTCAACTTAAACTTCTTTACAGGAGTCCCCTAGTAAGAACGTGACGGAGCCTCATTCTACTTCATGCCAAAAAAATGGAGTGACTCATGAAGAACGAAGGCTTCAGATCGATGAACTAGATGAATGGCGAACACATGTCAAGGAGAAACCAAAAGCATACGAAAAATCAAAGCAACGCCACGATGAGCATAGGGATGACACAAAGCAAATTAAGGTTGGGGATAAAATATTGTTAGATGAAAAGGACCCCCGAATTGCTACTTCAGAGCTTAATAAAAATGGAGTGACTCCCTTCACGGTACTGAATGATTTCCCATACGGTATAGTCAAGGTAAATCATTCTCATTTTGGCACTTTTAAGGTAAATATTACTCGACTTAAACTTTATGTGGATAATAGAATTGATAGTGAGAAAGAGGAGTCTCGACTCTGTGATCCACTATAATCACACGAAATTGAGGTAAGTCGAGCTTAGACTCTAAATAACTACTTCTCAGGATGTCACCCGAGCACTAACACCACTAACTAGTTTATTTTAGCTATTTTTAGTATTTTTGTGTAGGTACAGTGCCGACACGGCCTGGACACATGGGCGTGTCCTTGGTCGTGTAGAAATAGGGCTAAAAATTCCCCAAGTATTGAGCCACATAGCCATGAATTTGATCCACAAGGCCGTGCGATACGACTGTGTGAAAACTGGAGCGTGTCCTAGGCCGTGTAAAAACTGGAGCTAATTTTTCGAATTCTAAATAAGCCAGGGAGCCACATGGGCAAGACACAAGGGTGTGTGGAATACCACACAGGCGTGGGAGAAGCGAAGAACCTAGCATGACTGTGCGACGCGACCGTGTGCACCATATGGCCTGGACACACGGGCGTGTCCTCTGGCCGTGTGACGATTGGGCAATAAAATTACGCGATAAACACGGGTTGGACGTGAGCCACACAAGCGTGTGACACAATCGTGTGGCCCAACACGAGCCTCACACAATCCTATTCCCTCTTTTGACGAACCCGTCCCCCTATGCTCGTGTTTTCCCCCTTCTGACCAACCCCTCGCCATCGACACCAGCACCCTTACCTCCGACCAGTCACCCTTCTTATAGTCGGTTTCCCTTTTACCCCTATTACTTATTTCTTTATTAAGTTTTCATTATTGTTCTTCATTATTAGTATTCTAGTTATTACTGTTATTGAGTATTTTAATTATTATAATCCTGATTATTATTCTTTGCTTACTATTTTGCTGACTATGTTTTTTTAATTCTTTCATCCTTGCTCTTGACTTTATCTTATTACATATTTCTAGTATTAAAACAATATTTTCCCTATTTGCATCTATTTATTTCATTTTTGGTTAACTATTGCTATAGAATAATATTTAGCTTTTCCTTTTGCATCTTATGCTTAATAGATATTATTGTTTCACTTTTTCGTCTTCACATCATTGTATTATTCATACATATAGTCTTTGGTCTTTAGGTCCCTACCTTCGTTGAAAGTACATACTTGGTGCAAGATACAATTTTTTTTTTAAATAGCAAGGGTTTCTCTATTCCAACATATGGATTGAATACTTAATGCTGCCTTGTTACTAATGTCTATTACTTTCAGGAACACCATGACAATCACACGAGGTAAGAAGATTACCGTTCCCGCTTTGAAAAAGCGAAAAGGTCCTGGCGCAACCTCCTCAGGCGCCTTGACCAAAGCTCGCCACCCACTGCTTCGATTCTCCTCCAGCCCACAGGACGACCTATTTCAGCTACTACGTGTACGACCATTAGGAGTGGGCCGATGTATTGACTGGGCAGCTTTGGAGCAGGTCCAACTTACTCACCTCGTTTGATTCCGTCTCGATACTGTGCCATGGGATCGATTCTTTGCAATATCGAGCTCACCTATTCAGAGCTGACATTGGAGTTCTGTACTACCTTCGATTTACAGCACGTGATGAACACACATGACGAGGCTGGTACTATCATTTTTAGACTTAGTGGACTTGTCCGGCATATGAGTGTACCCGAGTTTGGAGCTGCTTTGGGCCTCTACACGGAAGAGTTCATGGCTTCAGAGAATTTTGTACAACTCCACCATCACATACACTATTCGCCATCTTGTTGTTGGACCGACCTTACGGTGAGCACAATTCCCTATGATGCGAGTCACTGAAAGGTGACCTCTCTCCCTCCAACACTATGCTACATTCATGCCATCTTGGCTCACACTTTGACTGAGAGGAGAGAGAGCACTAGAGTAGTTAGCATTACCGATGCGTACTTCCTATGGAACATGGAGACTGGCCATGTATTTGACTTAGCACATTATATCGCCCTTGCCTTTTGCCACCAGATGAATTGCCATAGGAGGGCCCCATCTGCCTTGGCCCTTACGTGACTTGTCTCGCTCAACACTTTGGCATGTTCGACACTTCAAAGATGTCATCAACACTCACATTAGTCGGCCAGATGTCTCTGCAAGGAATTTCTAGAATGATCCACATGCGGATGATAGAGCGACGCCGTGGAGTCAACCCTCCTCAGTATAGACTTGTCCACTCTGCTGATCAGGATGAGCTAGAGGACATTACTGACGATGTCCCTCCCTCTCACGAGGACCCACCCATACCAGCACCACCAAGTCACTGAGCTCCTACTGCCACTTTGACAGATTTATCTGAACGATTCACTCGCTTTGAGCAGCAGTGTTTCGAGCGATTCAACAGCATCGATGCCACTTTTTGACAGATTTGCCACCACCTCTATATCTCCTCTCCAATGCCGACAGCTCACGACTCTGATGATGAGGACCTTTGAGTCCCTTTTATTATTTTTATTTTTATTTTCCTTTATTTATTTTTATGACTTATGTTTTATGTTTTAAACTCTACTTATCTTTATGATTATTATTGAATTATACCTTAATTCTCTTCCAAAGTGGTGTCTATTTTTTTATTAGTACCTCAGAATCATGCCTTTTATTCGGCTTTCTTTACAATTCTTGCTCTCGCTACTCTAAGGATCTCATCCAAATATTCAGGACAGTTTGCTTCTCTCCCTCTCTTCTGATATTATGCTTATATTATTATTAACTATCTTTGTACATTGAGAACAATGTACATCTTAAGTGTAGGGAGGTTATCTATGTGATTATCAAAAAATCCCTGAATTTTTATCTTGTTCTCAAATAATTTTCTCATATCATTATTGGAGTAAATTTTGATTGATGTATGATTTTTATTGATATGTTTTGAATTAAATCATAAGTAACTGTGCATTGATTGTTTAAAATTTAAGACATTAGAGAATCGAGTATGATAAGTTGAAATTTTTGAGAATTACAATTGCTAGATTGTTTCCCTGAATTGAGATATTATCTTGAAGTTTTGAATTGACATCAAATACCCATAATTTTTGTGAGATTTTGAGCCTTTTAGAGAATATATCTTTCTTGCTCACTGATTTTATTGGTTATGAGTGTGTCAACATTGATTTGTTATTTCTGAACTTGCATTAATTATACATGTCGAGACCACACCTTTGATTTGATATATGAAAATGATAAAGGCACTTAGGTTTTAACCCATTTACCCCATAAAAAGCCTACCCTCATAATTAACCCTTAATGAACCCCTTTGAGCTTAACAAGCCATTTTTTTTTAATTTACCCTAAATTTTAACCCCTATATCATACTTTTTGATTCGTTGAGAATTTTTCCTAATTTATTGAATCCCTTTTTGTCGAGATTTGATTTGGTTAATTGCCAAACTATTTTATTTCATTCGAATCATTTAATTCTCTCTTTTACTTGTACTTGTTCTTATTTTAAAAAAAAAACAGACATATATACATACATATTGGTAGTAATTCTTTATTTTTGAGCTTAAGTTTTTAATTCCATACGCTGAGAAGAAGCTCATGTTTATTCAATTGATGTTAGTTATTTTTCCAGTTAGGTAATTTATCAATTTAATCTTGGTTCTAACCACTTTTTTAGCCTTTATCCACACCTTTAACCCAAAGCCCCATTACAACCCTTTAAAGACCTGTTGATTTGTGTGTCATCTCATTTATAGTAGTGGAGATTTGATTTTCATGCAAGCCTATCGAAATAACTTTTCATGTTTGACTAATGAGTGCTTAATCATTCAACCTTAAATAAATTGAGTGATTTGAGTGAACCTTTAGTGAGGATGTCAATCAATGTCAATTTGAAATTAAAGATAAATACTTAGATAAAGGGGGATGCCTATAATTTTATGATTAAAATGATCAACTTTGACTATTTGAAGCTTTAATGATCTTTTAGTTAAATTTTTAATGTATGATTACTTGTAAATTATTTACAACACTATTGATAAGAATTATAAGCTGAGAAGAATTTATTTTGACTGTGAGTTGAGGATTTTGCTTGAGGACAAGCAAATGCATAAGTGTGGGGATATTTGATAAACTGTAATTTATACATATTTTTACCCTAAGCTTGGAATATTTATGAATGATTTTTCCATTTTTCCTTGGTTTTAGTGAACATGATGCTCCTAATCCTTTAATTACATGTTTTTATACTCAAGAGAGCTTAGGATAGCAAAAAGAGCAAGAAACAAGCCAAAAACAGACAAATTGGGCTTAAAATAGTGTTTCACACGGCCTGAGCACTTCTACACAGGTTATCCACACATCCGTCTGAGGCACATGGGCAGACCACACACCCATGTGTCATGATCGTGTTAACTAGAAACCAACTCAGAATTACACACGGCTTAAGCACCCGCACACGGGTGTGGCACACGGTCGTGTCCCTATCGAACCCAATTTTAGTTCTACTCGAAAAAGGGCACTTTTAAGGGTTTGGAAGCATTTTAAAGCCTATATAAACACCCTAAAAGAGGATTAAAGGGGAGACACAGAGTTGGAGGTAGAAAATACTTGAGAATAGCCATCGGAATGACCTCGTAGCTAGGATCTACATCAAGGCTGAAGATTTCCATCCAATTTCCTAGAAGTTCTTTAGGTTTCTGTATGTTTTGTTGTTTTCCAAACTTTGAGATGTTTTTTTATTAATATTATCAACTAAACTCCCTAAATTCCTAAGGGAGATGAAACCTAAAGGTGAATCTTATTACTCTTTGATTTATATGATAAACACTTGTTCTTATTCTTAATTGTGGGTTCTAATTCTTGCTTTACTATTCCAGGATATTAATTTAGGTTTTTGATGTGCTTATTCAGTGGAGGCAAAGTCCCTATTTAAGAGTAGATCATTCATAATTAAGCAAAGTTGCATGCAATCCTAGAGATAGGACAACATAAATCTGCCAGATTAGAGTCAAATCTAATAAGGGAATCCATAGATTGAGTTAATGTGACAATAGGGGTTTTAATTAGAAAGAGATTTCGATTAATCAACCTAGAGTCAGTTGTTTTTAGTCTCGAAAGGGATATTAAAATAAATCAGGGATTTCTACGGAATAAGTCAAGTGAATAAATCGTCTAAGTCAAAGGTAATAACTGAAGTCTAGGTGGATTCTTCCTTGGGTATTGTCTTCTCCATTGGTTTTCCTAAAGTATTTTCCAACTTTAATCTTTGTTGTTACTATAGTTAATTAGATAATTAAGTCTTAGATAAAACATTCCATAAATTTTTAGGCTAGATAATAAAAAGATAGTAATTACTAGTACTTTTAGTCCTCGTGGATACGATATTTCGGTCTCACCATAACTATACTATTGTTCGATAGGTGCGCTTACCTTAAGTCAAATTTTTAGTTAGTTTCAAGACCATCATCTGCTGAGTTTGTGATTAGAGTGTCAAACCCCTTAGGCCGGTGTGTTATGGTTGACAAAATGTGTAAGAATTGTCCCTTGATGGTTCGAGATTTGTGCTTTCTAGCTGACTTGATGTTGTTTCCATTTGATGAGTTCGACATAATTTTGGGTATGGACTGGTTGACTTTGCATGATGCTGTTGTAAACTGCAAAAGAAAGACTATTGGTTTATGGTGCCAGAATAACAAGATTATTCAGATTGAATCTAGTGATCTGAATGGGTTACCAGCAGTGATTTCTTCGATGTTAGCTCAGAAATATGTGAGAAAATACTGCGAAGTTTACTTTGCATATGTACTTGATAGCAATGTGTCCGAAAGAAACATTGAATCAGTACCTATTGTGTGCAACTATTCAAATGTGTTTCTTGAAGAATTACTGGGTTTGCCACCTATTCGGGAGGTAGAGTTTGGTATTGAGTTGATGCTTGGAATGACTCCAATATCCATAGCTCCGTACAAAATGGCACCTACAAAATTAAAAGAATTGAAAGCTCAGTTGTAAGAGTTGACAGATAGAGGTTTCGTGCGATCGAGTTTCTTACCTTGGGGTGCACCAGTGCACAAAAAGAAAGATAGAACTATGGGAATGTGCATTGATTATAGACAGCTCAATAAGGTGACTATAAAGAATAAATACCCATTGTCGCGGATTGATGATTTGTTTAACCAACTGAAAGGGCCTTAATTGGCTGGTTGTAAATAGCCCTTGGACTATGGAACAAATGATTATCCCAGACACCTATATCAAGGTATTGACGGTGATTCTCAAATATCACAGAACAGAATGTGATACAATGAGATAGAATGCAATAGAAACAAAGACACAGGGAATGGGTTACCTGCTCTTAACGGTCAAAGCGAACCCTTTCAGTGTTTTCGAAGATAGATTTGAGATCAGGTTACTACCAGTTGCGAGTTAAAGACTCTGATGAGGCAAAGACTGCTTTTCGAATGAGGTACGAACACTATGAGTTTTGGTTATGCCTTTTAGACTTACTAATGCACCTGCTATTTTTATGGATTTCATGAATTGAATCTTCAGACAGTATCTGGATCGATTTGTAGTTGTGTTCATAGATGACAATTTGATCTACTCCCGTGATGAAATAGAACATGTCGAACATATAAGACTGGTGTTACAGACTTTACGAGATAAACAGTTGTATGTGAAGTTTAGTACATGTCAGTTCTGGTTAAGTGAATTCAATTTTTTGGGCCATGTTGTATTAGCACCGGATATTCGGGTTGATCCGAGTAAAATTTCAGCTATACTTGATTGGAAACCTCCCAAGAATGTTTCTGAAGTCCAAGGTTTTCTAGGACTTCCTGGTTATTATAGGCAGTTCGTGAAAGGCTTCTCTATGATTACATCCTGATGACAAAGCTATTATAGAAAGATGCTAAATTTGAGTGGTTAGAAAAGTGCCAGAAAAGCTTTGATAAGTTGAAAGCCCTTTTGAAGGAAGCTCCAGTGCTATTTAGCTAGAATCGAGTAAAGAATTTGTTATCTATAGTGATGCATCTTTAAATGCTTTGGGCTGTGTTTTGATCAAGGAAGGCAGAGTTATAGCTTATGCCTCGAGATAGTTAAAGCTACATGAAAAGTTCTATCCAACACATGACTTAGAATTGGCAGCTATCGTGTTTGCGTTGAAAATTTGGCGTCATTATCTGTTCGGTGAGAAATATCATGTTTATTCTGCTCACAAAAGCCTGAAATACTTGATGACTCAGAAAGATCCGAATTTGAGACAACACCAATGGTTAGAATTGTGAGAAGACTATGAGCTTGTGATTGACTATCACCTGGGAAAGGCTAATGTTGTGGCTGATGCTCTAAGTCAAAAATCACTGTTTGCTTTACGTGCAATGAATGCGCATATGGCTATGTTTGATGATGGTTCAATAATAGCTCAATTGAAAGCAAGATTGTAACACCCTGTACCCGAGACCATCGCCAGAGTCGAACACGAGATGTTAACGGACTTAATTCATTACTTAAACAGCTTAAACAATTTTTTTTTAAAATTTTCAGACAAGCTGACAATCAGCGTCACAGTTGCTTAAAAATTCGTATCTCCAGTTACAAAACTCGAAATTAAGATCCATAAATTTTCTATGAAACTAGACTCATATATCTATCTACTAATTTTTTTCTATAATTTTTGGTTGAGCCAATTAGTACAGTTTATTAGTTAAACTTTCCCCTGTTTCAGGGTTCGACTACTCTGACCCCTGTGTATTATGAGTCAAATATCTCCCTGTACAGAATTTCAATGACTATGCCATTTGTTTCTCATAAAACTAGACACAATAAGGATTTCATATATGAAAGACAAAAATCCTAATTATTTTTTTTTACAATTTATGGTGAATTTTTAAAATTAAAATAGGGGATTCAGAGATCGCTCAGACCCTGTTCCACCTAAACTTAAATATCTCATAAAATATAACTCATTTACCTGTTTGGTTTCTTCCATATTAAAATAGACTCATCAGGATTCAATTCCATAGCTTATTCATTATTTAATTCCATTTCTACTATTTTTAGTGATTTTTCAAATTCACGTCACTACTGCTGTCTGAATCTATTTTATGGTAAATTTTACCTATTTCATGGTTTCCATGGATTAGCTAGCAATTTGACATACATAACACCAAATATGATCATGATTAGCCATTCCAATGGCTAATTATTACCAAGCATTTTCATACCACTCAATAACCATATCATAAGACCATATATACAAAATGATTATAATGCTATACATGCCATACTCAAAATATACAAGCCATTATGCCAAGATGGTATACGGATAGCGTAAGTGTGCCTCCGACCATTCCCGATTTCTGAGCTGGCTTGTCAACACTACAAGGAATGAAAAGAAGGGAGTAAGCATAAATGCTTAGTAAGTTCACATGCAAATAGCAAGTAACATAACCATATAAGCAAACATAAAACATCATTTGCATAATCATCACCTAGACATTCATATCATATTTTCATTTATCATCTTACCATATTGTTGTTATATCGATTTTTCAACCCAAGGGTTAAGTACATGCCTGTTCAAAGTATCCATTTCAAAACATTTACCAATACGTCCCTTTCATCTCTAGTATTCCTCCATTTGAGTAGAACTTTACCCGTTGAACACATCGGCATATAATTCGGATACATGGAAAATTTGCACATAAGTGCCACATATGTAGCCAAGCTACCATGTAACCCGCCCATAAGTGAACTTGGACTCAAATCAATGAGCTCGGGCGTTCGCATCCATAAGTGAACTCGGACTCAACTCAACGAGCTCGGATGCCTAGTTACATCTCACGAACTCGGACTCAACTCAACGAGTTCGGACATTTGCATCCATAAGTGAACTCGGACTCAACTCAACGAGTTCGGATGCCCAAATATCCCAGTGACATGTCACTTGTATCCTAATCTATTCCTAAGGTTCAACGGGACCTTTTTCCTAATCATGTGTCTCAACCATCTTCTACGGAATGCCGATACCGATACTCGGTAGTATTTCACATTTCCCAAGTATATCACATAATTTGACATATTATCAAACAATTATCACAAGTATAATATTTCATAATAATTATCATATCATTTAAATAACATTAAAACATTTAAAATAATAACTATGTTACCAACATTTACATATGAACTTACCTCGTATGCGAAAATGGCTACTTTTACCATTTCGTCCACAACTTGGTATTTTCCCCATTTTAGCCCGAATTTTAGGTTTCCTTGCTCTATCATTTAAAATATAGTCTAATTAGGACTCACATTATTCAAATTGACCAAAAATCATATTTTGGAAAAATTACAATTTTGCCCCTAAACTTTTGCATATTTACACTTTTGCCCCAAAGCTCGTAAATTAAACTTCAGCCTATTTTCTTATGTTTTATGACATGCTGATCATTTTTCCCTTCTATGGCAACATCAAATTCTCACTCTAACATGTACTTATGACTATTAGGTATTTTTACCGATTAAGCCCTTTTGCTAGTTTTCGCTTAAAACCGAGTAGCACAAGTTGTCTAACATAATTTAAAACCTCATATTCTATCATAAAACATAAAAATACACAAATTTCACCTATGGGTATTTTTCCAAATATAAACCCTAGGTTAAATTATTGCTAGCATAAGCTTAATCGAGCTATCGGGACTCCAAAAACGTAAAGAACTTGAAAAACGGGGCTAGAATGGACTTACAATCGAGCTTGGAAGCTTGAAAAACCGTAGCCATGGTTTCTCCTTGCTATATTCGGCCATGGGGTTGAAGATGAGCAAAATTGGCTTTTAATTTTATATTTTAATTCATTTTACCCCTAAATGACCAAAATGCCCTCACTACTAAACTTTCCAAAAGTTCCATCCATGTCCAATTTTTGTCCATAGACCTAGAAATTGGTAAAATTGCTATTTAAGACCTCCTAATTAATAATCTAATTCAATTTTATGGAAAATGCTTCTAGAACACTAGTTTTACAATTTATTCAATTTAGTCCCTAATTTCAAATTAAGCACTTTATGCATAGAATTTCTAAATAAAATTTTAACACAATCATGCGATCATGTCATAGACCTCAAAATAATCATAAAATAATTATTTCTATCTCAAATTTTGTGGTCAAGAAACCACTATTCTGATTAGGCCCTAATCCGGGATATTACAACTCTCCCCCCTTTAGGGATTTTCGTCCCCGAAAATCTTACCAGAAAAGTGGTCTTCACTTTTAATCTCATATTCAATGCCAAAGAACTTTCACTTAGGCTGTACTTCCAATACATCTCTTTAATTTCTCATATGATCTGAAAGCTTACAGTCTCAACTCTCAACTGTTCTTAGATTTTCAACCCTTCTCAATTTCCCATGATATCATGACATAAAACCCAGATCTCAGCTTGATTTAATGGAGACCGGAATTCCAAGAAATCCAACAATCAAAGAGACCTGAAATTCCATGAATCCGATGAGTAGGAATTCATTCAATACTGATATGATTTATAGATCTCGCCAAACATTTAACAATAGGATACATCACATTTTCCTCTTTCCGCCATAGAAATAATTCTGATATGGCCTCAAGAATAATCCTTCTCATTCCCATCCCAATATCAACACTGGCAAGGATAATTTTGATAGATCCCAATGCTCGGCTTTAACCTCTTTAACAACTTAGATTTTATGTAACATCGAATGCTCTAAACTATCACATTACCTCATTGTCTTGAAACACATCACAATTCATACAACATTACATTACTGAAAGTCAGGAAGTCTTTACTCAATGTAGACTAGTCTAGTTCAGACGCTTCAGTTACCAATATTCTCATGTATCCGAACTCTGTCAACATATAATAAACTTTTCAGCTTTCACAAGATGAAAACCTTATCATTCGTAGTGACTTTAACTAATATCCAACTCTTTCTAATAAATATACACTTCTCGTTCAGACTATTTACTCTTTTATCAGTACAAAAATGAAATTCTATTATCAGACTTGGGAAAAATAATCCTGACATAATTCTCACATGAAATCTTTCAAATAAATAATTTACCATATCGACTGAAACTCGCACTTTTATCACTTATGCCTTTACTAATGTCAAATCCTTACACAGAAATTAGAAAAAACCCCAATACTAAAATCATCACATTACCAAGATCAAATTAGAAGTATAGTCATATTTGACCTGATTATCACGAGCTGAAGAACCCACTTCGAACATGAGTCGTAATTGAAAAATTATGGAACAAAGATAACAAGAAAACCGAAAAAAGAAATCCAAGATAGAGAAACCCGGAATAAAGAAATCCAGAATAAAGAGATCCAGGATAAAGAAACCCAAGATACGATACTATGCCGGAGAATCGAAAACCAAACTTATAGAGAAAATACGGAATACCCCGATAATTCTTCAAAGAAAGAAAGTCCAGAAGAAAACATCATTTAATCCCACTGAAATCAAATATAACAAGATCAATATATCTTCCCATACATATTTATCAGATGAAGCATCAAGTAGAAGAAACAGAATCATAATATCATACGTATTCTCTCATCAATTCTTATCAGACGAAATGAAATAGAATACCCGATGAAATAGAGCAATATAAATTATAAACCAGTCAGACTACCAATGCTTTCATCCAACACCAGAATTAGAAGACATTCCCATATAACAAGAATTTCTTCAGAAGATCAATAGCCATAGAAATATTTCTGAGAACGGGTAAACACATAGAACATCTCAAAAGAGACTGCTAAATCTGTCCAGTCATAACTGTCACACTCAGATAGTTCACATTTCAAATATCATTTCCCCAACTAGTTCTGCCATCACAAATTTCATATTAAACCATTCACTAAAGAAGGTCAGTTCTGAATAAATTTTGATTTACACTTTTCTCGACCTAGCACCTGAGTAATTCGATTTACCAAAGAGAATTTCCTTCTCTAACTGGGACAGTGCATAAATCCAATAATCTTTATATCAATCCGATACTTTACTGTCTCTGACTTTACTTATCAGCTCATTTTCAATCTCTGATCATACTTATAATTATTCTTTCAGTGAACTCTTTGGGTTCTCAACCAGAAACACAAATCTCATGAAATTCCATTATAAGTACCACTTCGGTAAGGGGGAGGGGTTGTAGGACCTCTGACTCGACTTTCTTATACATACACATATGACACAACTTCCATCATCATAGCAACATCATCAAAATCATGTCATTCATTCAGGCAATGCAACATTCATGTTGGCTTACACAAATTTTCCTATTGTCCCATTTAGACAATATACTTATGCATACATTCTATGTTTTCTAGATAGCTTTACTTATCCATTCATTTAATTAAATTAATTCATGCTCATGACATCATATAAGGCCAAACAAACAAAGATATTTGCATCACAATCACAACATTCATTTCGTGCATCATCATGTACATATCATTACAATCATATAATTCAGTCCAACAATTTAACATAGATAAGTTCATATCATTATAATCCTTTATCTCATAAAAATTATATATCATTAGCATTCATCAACATTCGACATCCAAATCAAGACAAGGACATTTTCATTCGTATCATAATATTATGACCTTTATTCATACATCTACTACTTTCTATTTATTACATTCATCCTATCAAGTAAGCCACATACACTACATCATATGAGCAATAAACAAATATGGATATTTACCACATATGTATCATAAACTTTTATTCATACTTTTCTGAACCGAGACTTATCATAATCATAATTTTACTCAAACACCTTCACATAACATTAAACATGGTCGGTGCAGCTCGGTTGGAGAGTACCCTGTCTAAATAAGACGGTACTCATACGCGTCGGAAGGCATCACACTATCATAGATCAGTGGCATGTATAGCTAAACTTTTACACATGCTAAGTTAGTCCGAGAACCGACTAAACCTACTCTGATACCACCAAATATAACACCCTGTACCCGAGACCGTCGCTAGAGTCGAACACGAGATGTTAACGGACTTAATTCATTACTTAAACAGCTCAAACAATTTATTTTTAAAATTTTCAGACAAGCTGACAATCTGCATCACAGTCGCTTAAAAATTCGTATCTCCAGTTATGAAACTCGAAAGTAGGATCCGTAAATTTTATATGAAACTAGGCTCATATATATATCTAATAATTTTTTTCTATAATTTTTGGTTGAGCCAATTAGTACAGTTTATTAGTTAAAGTTTTCCCTGTTTCAGGGTTTGACTACTCTGACCCCTGTCTATTACGAGTCAGATATCTCCCTGTACATAATTTCAATGACTATGCCATTTATTTCTCATAAAACTAGACACAATAAGGATTTCATATATGTAAGACACAAATCCTAATTGTTTTTTTCCAATTTATGGTGAATTTTTAAAATCAAAATAGGGGATTCAGAGATTGCTCTGACCCTATTCCACCAAAACTTAAGTATCTCATAAAATATAACTCATTTACCTGTTTCGTTTCTTCCATATGAAAATAGACTCATCAAGCTTCAATTCCATATCTTAGTCATTATTTAATTCCATTTCTACTATTTTTAGTGATTTTTCAAATTCACGTCACTACTGCTGTCTGAATATATTTTATGGTAAATTTTACATATTTCATGGTTTCCATGGATTAGCTAGCAATTTGACATATATAACACCAAATATGATCATGATTAGCCATTCCAATGGCTAATTATTACCAAGCATTTTCATACCACTCAATAACCATATCATAAGACCATATATACAAAATGATTATAATGTTATACATGCCATACTCAAAATATACAAGCCATTATGCCAAGATGGTATACGGATAGTGTGAGTGTGCCTCCAACCGTTCCCGATTTCCGAGCTGGCTTGTTAACACTACAAGGAATGAAAAGAAGGGAGTAAGCATAAATGCTTAGTAAGTTCACATGCAAATAGCAAGTAACATAACCATATAAGCAAACATAAAACATCATTTGCATAATCATCACCAAGACATTCATATCATATTTTCATTTATCATCTTACCATATTGTTGTTATATCGGTTTTTCAACCCAAGGGTTAAGTACATACCTGTTCAAAGTATCCATTTCACAACACTTACCAATACGTCCCTTTCATCTCTAGTATTCCTCCATTTGAGTAGAACTTTACTCGTTGAACACATCGGAATATAATTCGGATACATGGAAAATTTGCACATAAGTGCCACATATGTAGCCAAGCTACCATGTAACCCGCCCATAAGTGAACTCGGACTCAACTCAATGAGCTCGGGCGTTCGCATCCATAAGTGAACTCGGACTCAACTCAACGAGCTCGGATGCCTAGTTACATCTCACGAACTCGGACTCAACTCAACGAGTTTGGACATTCGCATCCATAAGTGAACTCGGACTCAACTCAACGAGTTTGGACATTCGCATCCATAAGTGAACTCGGACTCAACTCAACGAGTTTGGATGCCCAAATATCCCAGTGACATGTCACTTGTATCCTAATCCATTCCTAAGGTACAGCGGGACCTTTTTCCCAATCATGTGTCTCAACCATCTTCTAAGGAATGCCGATACAGATACTCGGTAGTATTTCACATTTCTCAAGTATATCACATAATTTGACATATTATCAAACAATTATCACAAGTATAATATTTCATAATAATTATCATATCATTTAAATAACATTAAAACATTTAAAATAATAACTATGTTACCAACATTTACATATGAACTTACCTCATATGCGAAAATGGCTACTTTTACCATTTCGTCCACAACTTGGTATTTTCCCCATTTTAGCCCGAATTTTAGTTTTCCTTACTCTATCATTTAAAATATAGACTAATTAGGACTCACATTATTCAAATTGACCCAAAATCATATTTTGGAAAAATTACAATTTTGCCCCTAAACTTTTGCATATTTACACTTTTGCCCCAAAGCTCGTAAATTAAAATCCAGCCTACTTTCTTATGTTTTATGACATGATGATCATTTTTCCCTTGTATGGCAACATCAAATTCTCATTCTAACATGTACTTATGACTATTAGGTATTTTTACCGATTAAGCCCTTTTGCTAGTTTTCGTTTAAAACCGAGTAGCACAAGTTGTCTAACATAATTTAAAACCTCATATTCTATCATAAAACATAAAAATACACAAATTTCACCTATGGGTATTTTTCCAAATATAAACCCTAGGTTAAATTATTGCTAGCATAAGCTTAATCGAGCTACCGGGACTCCAAGAATGTAAAGAACTTGAAAAATGGGGCTAGAATGGACTTACAATCGAGCTTGAAAAACCCTATCCATGGTTTCTCCTTGCTATATTCGGCCATGGGGTTGAAGATGAGCAAAATTGGCTTTTAATTTTGTATTTTAATTCATTTTACCCCTAAATGACCAAAATGCCCTTACTACTAAACTTTCCAAAAATTCCATCCGTGTCCAATTTTTGTCCATAGACTTAGAAATTGGTAAAATTTCTATTTAAGGCCTCCTAATTAATAATCTAATTCAATTTTATGCAAAATGCTTCTAAAACACAAGTTTTGCAATTTATTCAATTTAGTCCCTAATTTCAAATTAAGCACTTTATGCATAGAATTTCTAAACAAAATTTTAACACAATCATGCGATCATATCATAGACCTCAAAATAATCATAAAATAATTATTTCTATCTCAGATTTTGTGGTCACGAAACCACTATTCTGATTAGGCCCTAATCTAGGATATTACAAGACCGCTATTTGTTCAACAAATTTGTGATGCCTAGAAAGTTGATAATGAATTGTTAGAAAAATGAGCTCAGTGTGAAGCAGATGTTGATTCAAAATTCAGAGTTGATGCTGAGGGTTGTTTGAGGTTCAAAAATTGGATATGTGTCCCGAGAAATTCAGAGTTGATTCAAATGATTTTAGAGGAAGCTCATAGCAGTCGGTTATCTGTTCGCCCAGGTAGTTCAAAGATGTATAATGATCTGAAACAACTTTACTGGTGGCATGGTATGAAATGAGATATTTCTGACTTTGTTGCAAGATATTTAATCTGTCAATAAGTAAAAGTTGAACATTAGGTACCTTCAGGATTACTTTAGTCGATTGTGATACCTGAGTGGAAGTGGGACAGAGTTACTATGGATTTTGTATCTGGTTTACGATTGACACCGAGCAAGAGAGATGCAATCTGGGTTATTGTTGATAGATTGACTAAATCAGCTCATTTTGTTTCGATACGTACAGATTAATTGCTTGATAAGCTAGCTGAATTGTATGTTTCTTAGATTGTGAGATTACATGGGGTACCTATTTCTATTATTTCGGATAAAGATCCGAGGTTTACATCGTGATTTTGGAAGAAACTGCAAGATGCATTAGGTACGAAATTACATTTCAGCACTGCTTTCCATCCGCAAACAGATGGTCAGTCTGAGCGAATCATTCAGATACTTGAGGATATACTGAGATGTTACATTCTCAAGTTGGAATGTATGTAGGAACGGTACCTACCTCTGATTGAATTTTCGTACAATAATAACTTTCAGTCAAGTATCAAAAGGGCACCTTATGAGGCTTTCAGTGAAGTTAAAATACATGTTATATTCATTTGTTCACCACCGAAACAACAAATAAGAAAGAAAAAAAAGAAAAGAGCTAGGTTCGGCCATCCTTTCAAGCTCAATCAAGGTTCGTTTTTTGTTCAGTTTTTGATAATTTCTACATTTTTGAGATCGTTGCTTCGAGTACTACAAAACTCATGGTTGAATTTTTTATTTTGATAAATATTTTGAGTTATGCCATTGATGACATCTTGTGATTTTTGTTGTTTGATGATGAAATATGAAAGATATGTTTTAGATTTACATTTTTTGTATTGGAGTTTTTGATGATTTTGAGTAATTAGGACTAAATTGCAAAAATAATAATTTGAGGGACTAACATGTGAAACAAATGAATTATATGAGTTTGTACGGTTATGGGTAATATTTGGCCTAGCTTGGGTATGAAGAAATTTTGTGTATTTTGTGTTTTGTGTAATAGGGAATAAATTGTAAAAATTGTAAATGTTAAGGGTAAAATGGTAATTTGCCCATTTATGTGTTTTTGACTAACTTGAATGAAAATATGTTTGAATGAGCTTAATTTGAAGATGTCTAGATCAAGAACCAAAGAAATTGGATTTGGATTGAGGAAAAACGAAAGTTGTCGACTAGCCGCTTCGTTCCGTTTTATATCGTCCGAGGTAAGTTTATAAGAAAATAGATGTGTTTAATTGTAGTTAAATGCTAGATATATATGCTGTTATGAAATGTATGAAATGTATGAATTTATTTTTTTATGGCCGAATATGAAAAGGCTTGACTACTACATTTTTGAATTCGTTTTGACCAAGTTACGATGTCCGAAAGCCTCGTATGAACCTTAAGAATAGTTAGGACCCCAAACCCAGCCTAGACATTAGGCCGAACCTGGCGTGTCACATTGAAGGGTTTTTCGAAAACCTTATTTTCATTGAAAATCCTTCTTTAAAATAAAAACATTGAGTAGAATCCCAGCTTGTATTTGTTGCTTTCAAAGCGAGGTGTATTTAAAAAAACTATTCCCTCTTGTATGATAATAATTACTTTGTAAAATCTCTTTTCAGTTGTGGAAGATTTATTTAAAATAGATGATCTATGAAAACTTGTCATTTAAAAATTAAGTTGCGGAAACGTAGTATTTAAAAAAAGTTATGGTTTAGGAAAAACCATGTTCTACTTCTAACACACATAAAGCATAGAAATAGTAATAATCCTAATTTGAAATAATAACTAGAGGGAAGGCCAACCACAAAAAAAAATTTAAAATCAAAATATTAAAAATTACATAAAAGACAGTCTAAACTTTTTGCTAGTTGGCCACCTCCGTGTCCCTCCATCCGTCGAACCGCCTACTGAGGATCACCTGAAAAATTTAAAAAGAAGGGGGTGAGTTTCGAAAACTCAGTGTGTACAGCTCTCAGTGAGTATAAAGAATTCATCAGTCATTCTGGGCAGAGCCTAATTCAATAACGGTGGCCTTTGGGCCTTAGCCCATATTAGCCTCAGTTGGGCCGAAGCCCACATCGCAATAATATCACAATAATATCATACATGCAATGTTGTGCAACCCACCCCAATAATCCAACAGCTACACACCAACTCCGTCCCCCTGTACACATCATGTGGGGATATAAATATCGACCTTGTAATAGCCCAATTTAGACCCTAATCGGAATGGTAGTTTCGGGACCACGAATCCGAGTCAGAAAAATATTTAAAAATTATTTTCTGTGTTTATTTTGTGTGAATTTATAACTGTGAAATTTTCGTGATTTAATTTGGTCGTTTAGGTGTCCGATTAAATAAAAGGACTTAATTGCGTAAATTCAAAATTTGATGGTTTTAAGTATAAGGGTCAATTTTTTGTTGGCTTATTGAATGGGAGACTTCAAGTTGTAAATAGGCCAATATTAAAATGGGTGGACGGTAATGGACAATTATAAGTGAAAATATAATGTTTTAAACTAAGTTTTAAAAAAAGTAAAATAATGTTAAGTTATTATATATTATATAACATAAAAATAAATTAAGTTATGTTCATATATTGTCATCCACCGAAACCATAAATAAGAAAGAAAAAAAAAAGAACTAGGGTTCGGCAATCTTGCAAGCTAAATTCAAGGTTCGTTCTTTGTCAGTTTTTGATAAGTTCTATGTTTTTGAGATCGTTGCTTCGAGTACTACAAAACCCATACTTGAATTTCTTATTTTGATGAATATTTTAAGTTGTGCCATTGTTGATAGCTTGTGATTTTTGTTGTTTGATGATGAAAAATGAAAGATATGTTTTAGATTAACATATTTTGTATTGGAGTTTTTGATGATTTTGAGTAATTAGGACTTAATTGCAAAAGTAATAATTTGAGGGACTAAAATGTGAAATTGATAAGATATGTGGACTTGTATGAGCATGGGTGCTATTCTACGTAACATGGGTATAGGATAATTTTGCATATTTTGTGTTTTGTGTAATAGGGACTAAATTGTAAAAATTGTAGATGTTAGGGGTAAAATGGTAATTTACCTATTTATGTGTTTTTGGGCTAAATTGAATGAAAATATGTTTGAATGAGCTTAATTTGAATATGTTTAGATCAAGAACCAAAGAAATCGGATTTGGACTGGGGAAAAATGAAAGTGGTCGACTAGCAGCCCCGTCCCATTTTAGGACATCCGAGGTAAGCTTATAAGCAAATAAACGTGTTTATTGATAACTTTAACATTATGTTTACATGCTGTTAAAAAATGTTACGTTAAAATTATGGTATGGCCAAATGTAATTGAATATGGTTACCACATTTCCGAGTGCAATTCGATTGAAATATGACGTCCGAAAGCCGCGTATGAACCTTAGGAATAGTTAGGATACATATGCCATGACATAGGATTCCGATTTATGTGTACGAGTAAGACCATGGAATCGATATGTGATTTCGATATGTGTTTATGAGTAAGACCCTGTCTGGGACAGTGGCATTGATATGTGATTACATGTAAGACTACATCTGGGACGTTGGCAGTGTACCATTTGTGTGATTATCCGAGTGCCCTATCAAATTCCGAATGGTTCATTGGGCAAGGGTAAATCGAGTTCGAATGTGTTAATTGAGCTATATACCAGGTATGAACTAATATGTTACTTACCTGAGGTAAGATACGTAAACACCATGAATATATATTATAAATATTGTATGGTGCAAATAAAGTAGAAAATGTGTATGCTATGTGTATTTGGCTTACTAAAAGAATAGTTAGTATGTCATTAATAACCTATATACATATGTAAGTATGATATGGAATTTTCTGTTATGTAATTAATATATGTTTGTGTAATATTATCCTGATATTCGATATTTTACATTTGGATGAATACGTATTAAACTTTAATATGACTATTTGCCTTTGAAATTGTTTACTAACACGATAAGTGCCTATGGGAGTATTTGGCCAAATAAGGATTATGTGTGCCAATGACATATCGATTCTTGAACTTGTTTTAATGGTAAGTATGCTTGATTATTTGGTGACATGTTGGACCCGAAAAGTTGATTGATGATGATTAATTTGTTTATGTAAGTATTCGATTAAGTAAAAGAAACGGTATTTGGAACTGTACCATTATATCTTATTTGTGGGTTTAAGGATAAGCTTTGTACATGATATTATAATTCGGGTTAATAAGATAGGTTGGATGTATTATTGAATTGTTAATTGCTTATTGCTTACAAGCTATAATAGCTTATTGTGTATATTTGTTTCTGCCTTTTAGATTTTGGAGTCAAGCTACAAGCTCAGAGACCGTCCGCAAAGTTTATCACACTATCAGCTATTTTGGTACCTTTATAAGTTAAACTCGAATTATGGCATGTATAGGCTGGAATGTGGTATGGGAAATATTGAGCTTTGATTTTGTATTAAGGCCATGCGAATATGGCTTATTTCTAAGCTTGTGTTCGGTTCTGATTTGATAAAGGTATAAGTCCATTTTGATTAATATGTTGTGTGCCATGATAGGATATAGTATGAGTTATTTGTCTGAATGTTGAATTTAGTTAATGACTTTGCATGAGGTATGGAGAAATCTGTCTTAAGCATGTTTGGCTGCTTTGGATGTAACGCCCCGTACCCGAGACCGTTGCCGGAGTCGAACACGAGGTGTTAACGGACTTAATTCATTTACTTACACCGTTCATTTTAAAATTTCCAGACAAGCTGGCTAACTGTATCACAGCACTTTAAAAATCATATCTCGAGTTCCAAAACTCGAAAACTGATTCCGTAAATTTTTCCTGAAACTAGACTCATATATGCATCTAAAATTTGTTTTCTAGAATTTTTGGTCGGGCTAATTAGTACAGTTTATTAGTTAAATTGTCCCCTATTTTGGGGTTTGACTACTCTGACCTCTGTGTATTACGAATCAGATATCTCCCTGTACAGAGCTTCAATGATGATACCGTTTGTCTCTAATAAAACTAGACTCAATAACAAATCTGTACATATAATTCATGACTTTTAATTACCTTTTCAAAATTTATGGTGAATTTCCAAAGTTATAACAGGGGATCCAGAAATCGTTCTGGACCTGTTTCACAAAAATTAAAACATCTCACAAAATATAGCTCATATACCTATTTTGCTTCTTCCATATGAAAATAGACTCATCAAGCTTCGATTCCATATTTTATTCATTATTTAATTCCATTTCTTCTATATTTAGTGACTTTTCAGACTCACTTCACTACTGCTGTCTGAAAAATGTTTTGTGGTAAATTTTACCTATTTCATGGTTTCCATGGATTAGCTAGTAATTTGACATACATAGGACCAAATATGATCATAATTAGCCATTCCAATGGCTGATCATTTACCTAACATTTCCATACCACTCAATAACCAAATCATAAGACCATGCATATATACACAAAATGATTTTAATGCCATACTCAAATTATACGAGCCATTTTTCGCATGGCTATACACACATACATTACCAAAAGGTATTTAATTAACAACAAAAGTCAACCCTATACATGCCATTATCAAAGTTCAACTAAAAATATACCAAAAGGGCTTAGATAGTGTGGACGACTTCGACTTTGACACTCCTGAGTCCGATAGCTGACGAACAAAATCTATAAAACAGAGAATTAAAGCAAAAGATTAAGCACTTCGACGCTTAGTAAGTTTAAGTAATGAAATCATTTAAAAGAGTGGCATAATAATATCAAAGTTTACTTGTACCATCATTTGGCCGAATAGTAACATAATTAAGGTACCATTTTTTTTTTCATAGCACAAAGGTAAAATCAATATATTCAATAAAATTCAATCTATAGCCGAATCCATTCATCTCAAATTTCTATGTCAATCTCATGCATGTACACATACATCTCATGTTTGTGAAATTGAATTCTCTAATTTGGAACTCATACATCATGATCAGATCGTAAATATTTGAATGATTTTAACAATGGTCTAAGCATACCTACCGAGTTGCGTAGTCGTAATTTAAAATCAATCGTATTCTCAACGAGAGTGAGTTACTTACCTGGTTATCTTACAGTAAGTAGCACATGTGATTAAAATTATTCCAACATGTATTATATGATTTCTCGTACGAACACTTATGGGTTTTCACCCTCAAATATTATGTTGGTACAAACATCCTTCGGAATCAAGCCCGATTCTTAGCACTGGCTCAAAAGCCCTTCGAAACTAAGTTCGGTTATTAGCACTGGCTCAAAGGCCCTTCGAAACCAAGCTCGGATTTAAACCCCGATTAGCATTCACACATATATGCATATACATATATCATATCACATCTGGATATCATTCCTGATACTCGAATACAATTACAGCATGTTTACTAACCGTACATCGTTCGATTCATTAATCCTAAACAAATAACATGATCCCGTTTCATTAATCCACAAGATTTCCATAACCATTCTGCTACAAGTAAATACCTTACTTATTTATTTTGTCATGTAATTCAAGTGGAATCGTTAGGTCACAAGTTAATTATTATGCTCATAGATAAATAATTGCCTTATTAAATCATAAGCTAAATTTCATTACTCAAAGACTTACCTCGAGTATAATTTGGGCAGTTACGGATAGACTACTCGACTGCTTTCTCCTTTCCTTTATCTGATTTTGATCCCCTTAGCTCTTGAACTTAAATTTAAACAAATAAATTTATTTAATTATTTTTCACTTGGGCAATTCCATTCAATACATGTATATCATAATTTAAGTACAATGACCTTGTTCAATACTATTTAAACATCATGCATTATCGAATTTCATCAACACCATCTAACTTCATATAGAAACACATATCATCCTAAGTCGGTACACAAGTCAAATGCATCATTTAAATTGTCAAAGTCCACTAAATCTACTATTATAGCCTTATAAGATATATATATATATTTATTACTAAGTTTAACAAAACATATCATACGACTAAGCAAGCATTCGTACATGAATCATTACTCAACTTTACCAATTGGATAATATGCTTAAGACACCATAAAATACTCCAAATTCTTTTCTCATCAATTCGACTAACTAATTATATGTTATGACACATTATAAAATAATCTTACAACCACAAAGAAAGTTCGATAATAAGTCACAATTTAGTCATATCTCTCTATCATAATTTCTTCACTTAAACAGAATTAGCAAGCCCATATAGTCTTTGGTCGAATACTATTTAACCCAAGTCATCAAGAGTTTTATTATTTAACACCTTAGATATCAATAGCTAAATATGTTAGTTGTACATATATATCATCCAAAACCGAACATAAGAATTTTTCATATATCTAACATTAATTAAATTATTCAAATCCTCACTAGCAAAATATCATGTACTATGCCGAACCAAAAAAAAATCAAACACCTAGCTTATCCATTTCAAAACACTTAACCGGCCTTTGATCAAGACTTTAAACAAAGTCTATGTTCGGCTATCACACGTATGGGTATTATTAGTTTAAAGTTTTAACAAGATTAACTTCTTTCATCAACAATCTTTTTGTTTCTTTTTCCATCAAAACTTAAGGGTAAAAAAAAATCAAGTTCTTCTCTTATATACCATAACCGAAAGTTCCATTCAACCATCTAAATTCAAAATTTTAGTATGGGCTAGGTAAAAAGCATGATGATTAACCTAAAACAAACTAAGATTTCAAAAAAAAAATTAACATAATTTACTAACCTTCTCTTGATTTCAAAGGCCGAATGTCCCCCCCTTCTTTTTCTTCTTCTTGTCCGGCTAAGAAGAACAAGGTGATACTTTGTTTTCTTCACCCTTCATTTCCTTATTTTAATTACTTTTCCTTTTTATTTATTTATGTTATAAAATATAAAGCTACTAACTAATAATTAATACATATTATATGTATATAATCCCATCATGGCCGGCCACTACTTATCATAAATGGAAATTTGACATGCAAACCCATCATTTTTATAACATGCATTAATAAGTCACTTCAACATTTGCCTAACACATTTCTAAATTTTCTCACATAAGTCCTATTTAATAATTTCGCATACAAATGATAAAAATTGAAGCATGAAACTTTCACACATGCCTTTTTCACATACAATAAACACAAAATTTAATGGTTAATTATTTTTACGACTCGGTTTTGTGATCCCGAAACCATTTTCCGACTAAGGTCAAATTAGGGCTGTCACAATTCTCCCCCACTTAAAGAATTTTCGTCCCCGAAAATCTTACCAGTGAATAAATTTGGGTATCGATCTTTCATAGAGTTCTCGGTTTCCCAGGTAGCTTCTTCGATCCCGTGTTTGAGCCATAACACCTTTACTAACGGAACCCTTTTGTTTCGCAGCTCTTTCACCTCGCGAGCTAGGATACGAATCGGTTCTTCTTCATAACTCAATTCAGATTGAATTTCAACCTCCGATGGATTAATTATGTGCGATGGATCGGATCTATAACGTCGAAGCATCGAGACATGAAAAACGTTGTGAATCTTTTCAAGTTCAGGGGGTAGAATCAATCTGTATACGACTGGCCCAATTCGTTCGGATATTTCATATGGCCCGATAAACCTCAGACTCAATTTACCTTTACGGCCAAATCTAAGCACTTTTTTCCAAGGTGAAACTTTAAGAAACACTTTGTCTCCAACCTGATATTCAATGTCTTTTCGTTTTGAATCCACATACGACTTCTGACGATCTGAAGCTGCTTTCAGACTTTCACGGATTACTTTTACTTTCTGTTCAGCATCTTTAATCAAATCAACCCCAAAGATTTTACTTTCACTAAGCTCAGTCCAAAACAATGGTGTATGGCATTTACGACCGTACAAAGCCTCATAAGGTGCCATCTTAATGCTTGATTGAAAACTATTGTTGTAAGCGAATTCAATCAAAGGTAAATACCGTTCCCACGAACCACCAAACTCAAGAATGCAACATCTCAACATATCCTCAAGTATCTGAATTATTTGTTCGGATTGACCATCAGTCTGAGGATGAAAAGCGGTGCTAAAATGTAATTTGGTACCCAAAGCTTCTTGCAATTTCTTCCAAAACCGCGATGTGAACCTCGGATCTCTATCGGACACAATAGAAATGGGTACTCCATGTAACCTTAAGATCTGAGATACATACATTTCAGCTAGCCTGTCAAGGGAATAATCCGTACGTACAGGAATAAAATGAGCCGACTTTGTCAGTCTATCAACAACAACCCAGATCGCATCTTTCTTACTTGATGACAATGGCAATCCAGACACAAAGTCCATTGTGACTCGATCCCACTTCCATTCGGGTATCATGATCGGTTGAAGTAATCCTAAAGGCACTTGATGTTCCGCTTTCACTTGTTGACATATCAAACACTTCGAAACAAAGTCAGAAATGTCTCGTTTCATACCATGCCACCAAAACTGGCGTCTCAGGTCGTTGTACATTTTCGTACTCCCCGGGTGAATTGACATACGGCTACAATGTGCTTCATTCAGAATCATCGAAATAAGTTCTGAATTTCTTGGAACACACAATCGACTTCTGAACCTCAAACAATCGTCATCATCTATTTGAAACTCTGACTCCATATTCGAAATACATTCAGCCCGTTTTGCAACCAATTCATCATCGACTTTCTGAGCTTCACGAATTTGATGAATCAACAATGGTTTAGCCCTTAATTCTGCTACTAACACATTATCGGATAGAACAGACAAGTGTACATTCATTGCTCGTAAAGCAAACAGTGATTTACGACTTAAAGCATCCGCAACCACATTAGCCTTTCCTGGGTGATAGTCAATGACAAGCTCATAATCTTTTAACAACTCAAGCCAACGTCTTTGTCGCATATTCAAATCTCTTTGAGTCATCAAATATTTGTGACTTTTGTGATCCGAAAATACATGGCACTTCTCACCAAATAAGTAATGTCGCCATATTTTCAAAGCGAATACAATGGCAGCTAATTCAAGATCATGGGTTGGATAATTTTTTTGATGCGCCTTCAATTGCCTCGACGCGTAAGCTACAACTCGACCTTCTTGCATCAACACACAACCCAACCCAAGTAAGGATGCATCACTGTAAATGACAAACTCTTTACCGGATTCGGGCTGTACCAGTACCGGAGCTTCAGTCAAATAAGTTTTTAATAGATCAAAACTTTTCTGACATTCTTCTGACCATTCAAACTTATCATCTTTCTGGAGTAGTTTTGTCATTGGGGTGGCTATCATCGAGAAACCCTTTACAAAGCGTCTGTAGTAACCGGCAAGTCCCAAAAAGCTCTGGACTTCAGTAATATTCCTTAGGGGCTTCCAATCAAGTATGGCTGATATTTTTCCCGGATCAACTCTAATACCCGATGCAGATACCACGTGTCCCAAAAAGCTAACTTCTTTCATCCAGAACTCACATTTACTGAATTTAGCATACAACTGCTTATCCCGTAAAATCTGTAACACTAATCTCAGGTGCCAGGATGTTCGGTTTCATCTCTCGAATAGACCAGAATGTCATCGATAAACACAACTACAAACCGATCCAAATATGGTCTGAAGATCCGATTCATCAAATCCATGAATACCGTAGGGGCATTAGTGAGCCCAAACGGCATCACTAAGAACTCATAGTGACCGTATCTCATTCTGAAAGCAGTTTTGGGTATATCTGAGTCTCTAACTCGCAACTGATACTAACCTGATCTCAAATCTATCTTCGAAAATACAGAGGCTCCTTTCAGTTGATCGAACAAATCATCAATACGCGGTAACGGATATTTATTCTTTATTGTCACTTTATTCAACTGACGATAGTCGATGCACAGTCTCATGGTTCCGTCCTTCTTTTTCACAAACAAAACTGGTGCGCCCCAAGGTGAGAAACTCGGTCGAGTGAAACCTCTATCCGTCAACTCTTGCAACTGAGCTTTCAATTCCTTTAACTCGGTTGGTGCCATACGATACGGAGCTATCGAAATCAGTGTAGTCCCAGGTACAAGCTCAATACCAAACTCTACCTCCCGAACAGGTGGTAAACCCGGTAATTCTTTGGGAAAAACATCCGGATATTCACAAACCACCGGCACAGATTCAGGCTTCTTTTCTAACTCTTTTTCATCAAGTACATACGCAAGGTATGCTTCACACCCCTTTCTTACATATTTCTGAGCCAACATCGATGATATTACAGCTGGCAACCCATTCAAGTCAGTAGACTCAACTCGGATTATCTCGTTATTTACACACCTCAAATCAATGGTTTTTCTTTTGCAATTTACAATTGCATCATGTACGGTCAACAAATCCATACCGAGGATAACATCAAATTCATCAAACGGTAAAAGCATCAAATCGGCCGAAAAACAAGAACCTCGGATTACTAGGGGACATTTCTTACACACTTTGTCAACAAGTACATAACGGCCCAAGGGATTCGATACTCGAATTACGAACTCAGTAGACTCAACAGGTAAAGTCTTACTGGATGCTAAAGTCTCACATACATATGAATGAGTAGAACCAGGGTCAATCAATGCAATCACATTAGTATCAAAGAGAGTGAAAGTACCGGTAATAACATCTAGCGAGGAAGCATCCTCTCGTGCACGTATAGCATAAGCTCTAGCAAGAGCACGAGCCTCAGATCTGGTTGTAGCATCTCTAGATCCTCTCTGACTGCCACTAGGATTTCCCGTATTTCTAGATGGTCTACCTCGAGCAGTAGTAGCACCCAGTTTCCCACTCTGATTTACATTCTGTTCAGACAATCTCGGGCAATCTTTAATAAAGTGGTCAGCTGATCGACACTTATAATAGGAGCGGTCATGGAATCTACAACTCCCCGAATGCCATTTACCACAATACTGGCACTCTGTCCTGTCCCGACGATCATTTCCAACACTGGCAACCGAAGTGACTCGAGTACTCACAAGGGGTCGATCGCGATCTCGTTTGGAAAAACTTGAAGTGTCTTTAGATCGGCCTAAATCATATCTAAATTTCTTCGATGACTGTTGAAAGGGCTTTCCCGAAGATCTCTTACGAAACTCCTTTGCTCCCATATCAACTTTTCTTTTCTCCTTACTGAGCTTTTCGGCTTTGCAAGCTCGCTTGACAAGTACTACAAATTCTCTGATTTCTAAAATGCCAACATACAGTTTTATATCTTCGTTCAGTCCATCTTCGAAACGTTTACACATTACAGCTTCTCAAGAAATGCATTCTCGAGCATACTGGTCAGTTACCGGAGGTATCGCAGGTGCTGGGGTTGTATTAGTCGGGAGTGGGGGTTGTGGAACAGCCGTATTAGTTGAATATACTGATTGAACCAATCATTCATCACGCTATAAAAAGCCTGTCTAGCTTCATCGTTCTGATTACTAGCAATAGGTTGAGAGTCCACTGGCGTTGTCCCTTGCGTGGGAGCAGGCGCTACACTCTCAACATCATCAGCTACCGCTCGGTCGGGATCGGGATCCATTACTATAAGTAAACAAATTTTTAACTGTCAGAAATCATCACACTATCAAATAAACACATAATGGCATGTATAGCTCAACTCAAACATATTACAGTAGTCCTAGAATCGACTAAACCGTAGCTCTGATACCAAAAAAATTGTAACGCCCCGTACCCAAGACCGTTGCCGGAGTCGAACACGAGGTGTTAACGGACTTAATTCATTTACTTACACAGTTCATTTTAAAATTTCCAGACAAGCTGGCTAACTGCATCACAGTCACTTTAAAAATCATATCTGAAGTTCCAAAACTCGAAAGCCGATTCCGTAATTTTTTTCCTGAAACTAGACTCATATATCCATCTACAAATTTTTTTTCTAGAATTTTTGGTAGGGACAATTAGTACAGTTTATTAGTTAAAGTCTCCCCTGTTTCGGGGTTTGACTACTCTGACCTCTATGTATTACGAATCATATATCTCCATCTACAGAGCTTCAATTACTGTGCCATTTGTCTCTAAAAAACTAGACTCAATAACGAATCTGTACATATAATTCATGACTTTTAATTATCTTTGTAAAATTTATGGTGAATTTCCAAAATTATAACAGGGGATCCAGAAATCGTTCTGGACCTATTTCACAAAAATTAAAACATCTCACAAAATATAGCTCATATACCTCTTTTGCTTCTTCCATATGAAAATAGACTCATCAAGCTTCGATTCCATATTTTATTCATTATTTAATTCCATTTCTGTTATTTTTAGTGACTTTTCAGACTCACTTCACTACTGCTGTCTGAAAAATGTTTTGTGGTAAATTTTACCTATTTCATGGTTTCCATGGATTAGCTAGTAATTTGACATACATAGGACCAAATATGATCATAATTAGCCATTCCAATGGCTGATCATTTACCTAACATTTCCATACCACTCAATAACCAAATCATAAGACCATGCATATATACACAAAATGATTTTAATGCCATACTCAAATTATACGAGCCATTTTCGCATGGCTATACACACATACATTACCAAAAGGTATTTAATTAACAACAAAAGTCAACCCTATACATGCCATTATCAAAGTTCAACTAAAAATATACCAAAAGGGCTTAGATAGTGTGGACGACTTCGACTTTGACACTCCCGAGTCCGATAGCTGACGAACAAAATCTATAAAACAGAGAATTAAAGCAAAAGATTAAGCACTTCGATGCTTAGTAAGTTTAAGTAATGAAATAATTTAAAAGAGTGGCATAATAATATCAAAGTTTACTTGTACCATCATTTGGCCGAATAGTAACATAATTAAGGTGCCATTTATTTTTCATAGCACAAAGGTAAAATCAATATATCGAATAAAATTCAATCTATAGCCGAATCCATTCATCTCAAATTTCTATGTCAATCTCATGCATATACACATACATCTCATGTTTGTGAAATTGAATTCTCTAATTTGGAACTCATACATCATGATCAGATCGTAAATATTTGAATGATTTTAACAATGGCCTAAGCATACCTACCGAGTTGCGTAGTCGTAATTTAAAATCAATCGTATTCTCAACGAGAGTGAGTTACTTACCTGGTTATCTTATAGTAAGTAGCACATGTGATTAAAATTATTCCAACATGTATTATATGATTTCTCGTACAATCACTTATGGGTTTTCACCCTCAAATATTATACTGGCACAAACATCCTTCGGAATCAAGCCCGATTCTTAGCACTGGCTCAAAAGCCCTTCGATACTAAGCTCGGATTAGACCACTGGCTCGAAGGCCCTTCGGAACTAAGTCCGGTTATGACACTGGCTCTGAAGCCCTTCGAAACTAAGTTCGGTTATTAGCACTGGCTCAAAGGCCCTTTGAAATCAAGCTCGGATTTAAACCCTGATTAGCATTCACACATATATGCATATATATATATCATATCACATCTAGATATCATTCCTGATACTCGAATACAATTACAACATGTTTACTAACCATACATCGTTCGATTCATCAATCCTAAACAAATAACATGATCCTGTTTCGTTAATCCACAAGATTTCCATAGCCATTCGGCTACAAGTAAATACCTTACTTATTTATTTTGTCATGTAATTCAAGTAGAATCGTTAGGTCACAAGTTAATTATTATGCTCATAGATAAATAATTGCCTTATTAAATCATAAGCTAAATTTCATTACTCAAAGACTTACCTCGAGTATAATTTGGGCAGTTACGGATAGACTACTCGACTGCTTTCTCCTTTCTTTTATCTGATTTTGATCCCCTTAGCTCTTGAGCTTAAATTTAAACAAATAAATTTATTTAATTATTTTTCACTTGGGCAATTCCATTCAATACATGTATATCATAATTTAAGTACAATGACCTTGTTCAATACTATTTAAACATCATGCATTATCGAATTTCATCAACACCATCTAACTTCATATAGAAACACATATCATCCTAAGTCGGAACACAAGTCAAATGCATCATTTAAATTGTCAAAGTCCACTAAATCTACTATTATAGCCGTATAAGATATATATATTTATTACTAAGTTTAACAAAACATAAGATACGACTAAGCAAGCATTCGTACATGAATCATTACTCAACTTTACCAATTGGATAATATGCTTAAGACACCATAAAATACTCCAAATTCTTTTCTCATCAATTCGACTAACTAATTAAATGTTATGACACATTATAAAATAACCTTACAACCACAAAGAAAGTTCAATAATAAGTCACAATTTAGTCATATCTCTCTATCATAATTTCTTCACTTAAACAGAATTAGCAAGCCCATATAGTCTTTGGTCGAATACTATTTAACCCAAGTCATCAAGAGTTTTATTATTTAACACCTTAGATATCAATAGCTAAATTTGTTAGTTGTACATATATATATCATCCAAAACCGAACATAAGAATTTTTCATATATCTAACATTAATTAAATTATTCAAAACCTCACTAGCAAAATATCATGTACTATGCCAAACCAAAAAAAAATCAAACACCTAGCTTATCCATTTCAAAACACTTAACCGGCCTTTGATCAAGACTTTAAACAAAGTCTATGTTCGGCTATCACACTTATGGGTATTATTAGTTTAAAGTTTTAACAAGATTAATTTCTTTCATCAACAATCTTTTTGTTTCTTTTTCCATCAAAACTTAAAGGGTAAAAAAAAAATCAAGTTCTTCTCTTATATACCATAACCGAAAGTTCCATTCAACCATCTAAATTCAAAATTTTAGTATGGGCTAGGTAAAAAGCATGATGATTAACCTAAAACAAACTAAGATTTCAAAAAAAATTAACATAATTTACTAACCTTCTCTTGATTTCAAAGGCTGAATGTCCCCCCCTCTTTTTCTTCTTCTTGTACGGCTAAGAAGAACAAGGTGATACTTTGTTTTCTTCACCCTTCATTTCCTTATTTTAATTACTTTTCCTTTTTATTTATTTATGTTATAAAATATAAAGCTACTAACTAATAATTAATACATATTATATGTATATAATCCCATCATGGCCGGCCACTACTTATCATAAATGGAAATTTGACATGCAAACCCATCATTTTTATAACATGCATTAATAAGTCACTTCAACATTTGCCTAACACATTTCTAAATTTTCTCACATAAGTCCTATTTAATAATTTCATATACAAATGACAAAAATTGAAGCATGAAACTTTCACACATGCCTTTTTCACATACAATAAACACAAAATTTAATGGTTAATTATTTTTACGACTCGGTTTTGTGGTCCCGAAACCACTTTCCGACTAAGGTCAAATTAGGGCTGTCACATTGGATGTCCTTTATACTAATTTATTTGGTGAATAAGTGCATTTGATCACCATGTTTAGTCATAGTCTTATATGTTCTTAGTTGTAATGTTTAGTGAATTTAATTTTAGTAATTTCGGTGATGGAATTTATGGATGTGTTCATGGCTTTTAGTAGTGGAATTCGTTCATGTAAGGCAAATAATAATAAATAAAATGTCCCATGAATATTTTAATCATTTGTTTGTATGGAATAAAATGTGAAGTGTGGTGCTTAATTTAAGGTAAAAACGTACAATATGTATATGAGTAAAAGAAAAAGCATGTTTGGCCATGTTATGTCATAAGAAGGTTACATATGTGATTGACCATTAAATTAGGTAATATGTTTTAATCAATTATATTAAAAGATTCATTCGCCTAGTTATTTCCACTTATGAGTTTATATTTACTAAATGGGTGTAATAGGTAGCCTTAATGTTTGACTTATGAATTATATATTTGTATTAACAAAGTAAAGCCACATAAATAAATAAAATAAAAGTATTGGAAATAGTTTCTAATAATGTTTGATGATGTATGTACGCATGAATTATTTATGTTGACTTTACATTTTATTAATGAAGTTATTAATTTGATGCCTGTTCAGTATATAGCTAAATAGTTTAATAGACATAGATTATGTTTTATATTATGTCAAGTTAAATAAATAAATAAAGATAATAGTTTAATAGACATAGATTATGTTTTATATTATGTCAAGTTAAATAAATAAAAAAAAGATAATAATACTGAATCTCTGATTTAGATTGTATATTAATGTAATTAAAAATTTCAAATTGTAATATGTTTTGCAAACTTGTAAGATATGTATTATGATCCGTAAAGTCTCATAACCCTCATCCGGTGACGGATATGGGTTAGGGGTGTTACAGATCCACCCATCTGATACACATCAATGGTTGCCCGGTTGCGATACTACCTTCATTGCAGCAAGCTGCTAATCAAATATTGGGCTTAATAGCCATCGGTGGATCCACAGTCGTCAAGCAACCATGCGATCCACATATACTTTCTCCGTTCCATAATTACCAACCCATATGCAACCTAAACAGAATATCATATGAATGCAGCAAGTATACATGTAACATCTATAAATCTTACATTCCACACATAGGGGTATTTTAGTCATTTTTGCCCTTAGGGACATTTCGATAATTTCTCTTTACTATGGGTTTATTCCCCATCTCGGCCCGTTAACAAGTTCCCATTGGCTAAAGTGAATAGATACTATGCGCCAGGTAGGATTCCAGCGAAGAGGAGGTGAGTCATTAAGACCGCTTAAGTACCAAGCTCTCCCTAGATCCAATCCTAGACATGCATATACCCATTGCCACACTTTACCCTATGACTCGTCCATAGTCACGATTAATTAATTAATTAAGTTTTATGTTTGTTTAAGCAGTTATCAGATACTAGGCCCAAAACCCCTTACAAAGCCCAGACAAGTCTACATACATGCATCTGGCCCACTAGGCCCAATTTCGTTCATGTGGCCCATTAGGACCAAATCACATTCATATGGCCTATCCGGCCCAAATCAATTCCAAGCCATGTAACCAACATGACTAGTTCATCACTTATTACCAACTCAACAAATTCGCTTATTTTGGGCCCACAGCCTGTCGGACCCATTTAGACCATTCCGGCCCAGATGGCCTAAGTACGACCCAGATCCATGACATCTCTTATGGGGCCTCAGTCAACGTATCGATTTACCCCTTACGAGTGTTTGCGCACTCACAAGATTATCGTAGCCAAACTTTTAGCTTTTCGGCATTTCGGGATTTGTCGATCTAACGTGTGTGCAATGTATGTACACACCTTCGACTTTATATCAAGCTATCATAAGGTAGAAGTACACACCTTATCACTTGGAGTACTAAGTATTCATAATCACCTGAACCTTGACTAGATTGATCGGCTGTGATCTGCCTATGTAACTTGAAATCTGACGTAGGCCCCCTTCCACATCCAGGCGAAAGTCCCTAATTGCTGACACCTTACGTTGCTTAAACTTGGGAGCCTCTATCCTAACCTCTCTGCTAGAACCCTCTTTTTCCATTAACTAATACTTAGCCAGCGATCACACTCTTGAATAAGAGGGAGAAAGAGAAATAAATGGAGAAACCATAGGTTAACGAAAGTAATGGTATTGGAAAGGATAAAGAAAAATCAGCTTTTAAGAGTGTAGAAACGAAAGAACTTAGAAATCTTTAAAAAAAGCCGAAGAAGATCTAATTCACTTACCGATCGTGAGATTGCTTGCCAACAAGAATCAACCCTAGAGTGTATGAATCGGCTCTTAAATGAAAACAAAGCAACTAGCTAAGTTAAAGAGGGAAGAGGTTGATTTGATTAAAATAGGGAAGAAAAGATCAAGAATTTGGCTTAAAGAAAAGAGGAGAATGAAGGGTTTGTGATTACTCAGGTATTTACAAAAAAAAAAACAAAATAAAAGAGTCAAGAGGTTGGAAGAAATTTCCCCCAAGAATATGCGACTGAGGCACACAAAAACAACAAATGCCCTTACTTGCCTATACGACTTAAACTCGACTTAAACTCGTCAATCGACTTAAACTCATCAAGTTAAATTCCCTTTAATTTCTCCAATTTTATCACCATCATAACCACACTTAATCCTTATCCTTATCTCCACCGTAACCTTGACTTTAGCCAACAATTGCATTCAAATTGTTTCTACCGAATGGCAATCCTTCCTTACGTTGCACAGCAAAATTGAATTACCTTTTGCGTATGAAACCACTCGAACACCAGCCCTCCAACTTCCCAACACGCTGCTAACCACTGCACCGCCACCTATCTTGTGCTACCATTCGATTACAATTAACTATAAGGCTTATATTCTTAAGTCTCAGTTTCCTTAAAGAATAAAAATTTAAAACTTTGTTAGGCCTGGAATTCGAACTGCAACCTCTCAGATCCATAGCATGCTTCTCACCACTGCCCCCCAGGCGCTCTTGTGCCATATTTCCACCAAACATATTTATAAGGCCTAAACGCTAGCTTCCCTACTAATCATATGCGCAATAAAAATTTTCACCAAGGCCAAGACTCAAACCCTAGACTTTCTGCTTGCTACCAATGCCTTTTTCCACTAGGCTAAGCATTACCTTGTGTAAGATTTTACCAAGCCTTATTAATAAGCCTTCCACCTAATGCTCAGGGTCTTTTAGAAAAGAATGCAAAATTTTGCTAAAGCCCTGGATCGAACCCAGGACTTTTTCCACACTACCAACCCTTCCTAAATTACTTAAAAATTAAATTAAACATGCAATTATAAAATATTTAAACACATTTAAGTTATTAAAGCCGCCTTCTAACCGATCCCAAACTCAAGGCCCATTACTTCTAGGCCCAAAATTCAGGGTGTTACATATGTCATGACATAGGATTCTGATTTATGTGTGCGAGTAAGACCTTGGCATCGATATGTGATTCTAATATATGTGTGCGAGTTAGACCCTGTCTGGGATACATGTAAGACCACATCTGGGACGTTGGCAATGTATGATATATGTGTGATTATCCGAGTGTCCTACCCAATTTTGAATTGTTCATCGGGCAAAGGTAAATTGAGTTCGAATGTGTAAAACAAGCTATATTCTAGGTATGAATTAACTTGTTACCTACTTGAGGTAAGGTAAGTAAAAACCTTCGCTATTAGTTACAAATCTTGTAAAATGCAAATAAAGCAAATATGTGTATGTGATATGTATATTTGGCTTTGTGAATGAATAGTAATTATGTTATGAATAGTCCTTATATTTGTGTATATATGATGAGATATTTCGGTTACGTGATTAGTATGTGTATATGAAACTATGTTGTGACACATGAGCTTATGTGTTTATGGTATGTGAACTAGGTTTGTGATGATTATTTGGTTGTGAAAGTAAAATGGTAAAATGATATTTTAGTTACATGAAAATTCAGCCAAAGTGATATTTAAGAATAAATGTATATATATTATTATGAACTTTATATGTTTGGATTTAAATGTGTTATAATATTATAAGTTGTCTTGGTTTAATTCGGTTCATAATGTTATTGAGTTGTTTATTTGCTTATGACTTAGTAAGCTTTTACTAAGCTTCAAAAGCTTATGCTGTGTTTTTATGTGTGTTTCTATTTTATAGATTTTGGATTCAAGTTACAAGCTTGGGGATCATTAGCAAAGTCTATCACACTATCTACAGCTTCGGTATTTAAATAATCAAACTCGAATTATGGCATGTATAGGCTGGAATGTGTTTTGAAATGTTGGATTTTGGTTTTTTATAATTTGAGCCATGCAAAAATGGCTTAATTTCCATGTTAATTTTAGTTATGTTTGCTTATGTTTTGAGTGTATTTTGGCTGTGGTATCTTATGATAGGATGAATAATATTTGTGATATGTGTTTTGTGGTGCATTGAAGTTGATTAGTAATTTGGATGTGTTTTGAAAGATTTGGCTATAGTCTATGTTACTTTAGATTAAAATGATTCGGCTATGACTTGTAATAATAATAATTCCATTTGGTTGACAAGTACATTTGCTTAATTGTTGAAATGAGATAATGAATATATGTTTGGATATTAGTTCGGTATATATATACTTATGAAATGTGGTTGATTATAATGCTAATGGATGCTTGTACAATTGGTCATGTTAATTATGGTATTTGGTTATTATTTTCATGTGACATATGCTTTGGAGTTGGTTGATGATTACGGGCATATATATATTTTTGGATGAAAAATCGACTATGATATACATATATGCATATTCGTAGATGTATTTAATTGACTCAACCATGTTTCATGATAACATATAATATATATATGTGTGCTTATAATATGGATGATATGTTTACGGGTTTAGTTATATAAATTCGTTGGTTACTTGTAAGATTTATGTTTTGAATATATGAGAACTTGTGATTAGGTATTTGTTTATATAAATTTATGCACATGATGAATGGATTTTATATATATATAACTCAGCTTAAGGTATATATTTATATAGGTAAATTTTGTTATCTGACTAAGCAAAAGATAAATATGGTTTTTGTGTTTATCTCTAATTGAATATTATTTTAAAATTTTGGTTAGTTTATTTGAGTAGTATAATTTGGTTGGTAAGTAGATTCAATGGAATATGAATTTAGGCAATGAAAATGTTGATTGGTGATTTTCTTTTGCACTTATGTAATTAAGTATATAATGTTTTGGTTTGATATATGTAAGTGTATAAATATAATGTTGAATATATGAATTTAGTTTAGTGAACAAATATGGTTGTTCGAGGTATTTTGGTTGAGGTTCATTATTGACTTATATTTTAATATGATTTGTATATCATATTATGATTAAGAAAATCATGCTTGTTATTTTAATTGAACTTATGTTATATATATATGGATATGACATGTATAAATGTGTGGTTGGCTGAAAATGTGTTTTTGTTCGTTAATGCCTCGTAATCCTAATCCGGCGACAGATACAGGTTAGGGGTGTTACACCAAAAGAATAAGTTACATGGGAATTCTTCCAAATTGAATTTCAAAAGAAGCATATTAGCCAGAGATTCCTTTATCAGAAAAGGAAGGAATTTTTAAAACTCAAACAAGGGAATATGACTGTATCCGAATACGAGAGAGAATTTGTCTGATAAAGTAAATATGCCTAAAAGTGTATCCCGACTGAAATTGCCTCATGTAAATGGTTTTAGAGGGATTACATGAATTTATAAAGTTGTTGGTTGGGATTTTGGAATTAAAAGAATTTGTAGTACTAGTTGATCGAACTCATAAAGCCGAAAAGTTGAGTAAAGTAAGAGACAAGATAAAATTGAAGCCCGAGCTCCTAGTAAAAGACTTATGGGGAAGTCACAATTGATAGCTTCAAAGAAATCAAAGAAAAATATTTTGGAAAAGACAAAGTGTAATATCCCGAATTAGGGCCTAATCAGAATAGTGGCTTCGTGACCACAAATTCGAGATAGAAATAATTATTTTATAATTATTTTGATGATTATGATATGATTGCATGATTGTGTGAAAATTTCGTGATGAAATACTATGCCTAAAGTGCTTAAATTGAAAGTAGGGACTAAATCGAATAAGTTGCAAAACTTGCATTCTAGAAGTTTTTAGTATGAAATTGTTTCGGAATATTAATGAGGAGGTCTTAAATAGCAATTTGTCTAATTTTAAGTTCATGGAAAAAATTAGGACATGGAAGGAATTTTTGGAAAGTTTAGTAGTAAGGGTATTTTGGTCATTTAGTTATTAAAATGAATTAAAAACAAAATTAAAACCCAATTTTTGTCCATCTTCTTCATTAGGCCGAAATTTCAAGGGTTCTCCATAGCTAGGGTTTGTTTCAAGCTTCCAAGCTCCATAGTAAGTGATTCCAAGCCCCGTTTTTAATGTTCTTTACGTTTTTGGAATCCCGGTAGCTCGATTAAGCTTATGTTAGCAATAATTCAACCTAGGGTTTATATTTGGAAAAATACCCATAGGTGAAATTTGTGTATTTTGATGTTTTATGATAGAATATGGGGTTTTAAATTATGTTAGACAACTTGTACTACTCAATTTTAAGCAAAAACGAGTAAAATGGCTTAATCTGTAAAAATACCTAATAGTCACAAGTTCATGTTAGAGTGAGAATTTGATGTTGCCATAGAAGAGAAAAGTAATCAGCATGTTGTAAAACATAAGAATAAGGAATAAAGTTTAATCCCGAGCCTAGGGGCAAAAATGTAAATATGCAAAAGTTTAGGGGCAAAATTGTAATTTTGCCAAAATTTGAGTGAAGGATTAGTTTGAAAATGTGAGTATTAAATGAGCTAAATGTGTTATTTTAGATCAAGAAAGACGTGGAATCGACCTCAATCGAGGAAAAGAAAAGATTGTGGACTAAATTGCAAAATCTTTGTATTTTGGTACCAAGGTAAGTTCATGTGTAAATAATGTAGCATAATTGTTATTTTTAAGTTATTGATATTAATTATGTGTTATGCTGAATTTCATTATGAAATGTATGCTTTGTGGTTAATTTCAAATAATATGTAAATTATGTGAGCTACTTGTTAAATATAATTGTTACCGAGTATTGATTTCGGCATTCTACGGAAGACGGCAAGGATAAGTGTTCGAGAAAAATCCCGTTTGAACCTTAGGAATAGATTAGGATACAAGTGACATGTCACTAGGATGGTTGAGCATCCGAACTCGTTGAGTTGAGTCCGAGTTCACTTATGGATGCGAATGTCCGAACTCGTTGAGTTGAGTCCGAGTTCGTGAGATGTAACTAGGCATCCGAACTCATTGAGTTGAGTCCGAGTTCACTTATGGATGCGAACGCCCGAGCTCGTTGAGTTGAGTCCGAGTTCGCTTATGGGCGGGTTACATGATTGCTTGATTGAATATGTGGCACTTATATGCAAATTATCCATGTATCCGAATTATATTCCGATGTGTTCAACGGGTAAAGTTTTACTCAAATGGAGGAATACTCGAGATGAAAAGAGACATATTGGTAAGTGATGTGAAATAGATATTTTGGACAGGTATGTATTTAACCCTCGGGTTGAGTGTTGATTACAACCACGATAAGGTAATAAGATGATGAAAAATGATTAAAAATGTGATGAGTGTGTTGATGATATATGCTAATGTTGATTAGTTTGATTGTCTGTTATGTTATTTATTATTTACATATGAACTTACTAAGCATTTATGCTTACTCCCTCCTTCTTACTCATTGTAGTTTTGGACAAGCCAGTTCAGGAGTCGGGATAGGTCGAAGGCTCAGTCACACTATCCGGAAGATTTTTGGTAAATGGCTTGTAAATTTAAGTATGGCATGTATAGCAATATACTTATTTTGTGTAAATGATCTTATGATATGGTGATAGAATGGTTGAGAAAATATTTGATAATGATAAATTATGAAAATGGTAAGTTTAGATTATGTTTGATGTTAAGGAAAATTATTAAGATACTTAGTGCATAAAAACTCATAAGAGGGATGAAATTTGCCATAAACAGAATACTGCAGCAACACTGACGCGAGTTTGAAAATCTACTAAAAATCATAGAAGTTTAATTTGGTGATGGATTACATATCAAATTTAAGATTATTATGTCTAGTTTCACATGAAATAAATGAAACAGGTAAAGGAATTATATGCTAGAAGATATTTGAATTTTAGTGAAACAGGGTCATAGCAGTTTCTGAATCCCCTGTTCCTAATTTAGAAATTCACCATAAATTTTAAAGATATAATTAGGTGGTGTATTTTATATCCTCAGAATCCTTATTGAGTCTAGTTTTAGGAGAAACAAACCTCATAGTCATATAAATTTTGTACAGATAGAAATGTGGTTCGTAGTAAATAGTTGTCAGACCAGTCAAGTCCTGAAACAGGGGTAACTTTAACTAATAAACTGTACTAATTGGCCCAACCAAAAATTTTATAAAAAAAATTTGTAGATAGGTATATGAGTCTAGATTGAGGGAAAATTTATGGATCTTGATTTTGAGTTTCTTAACTCGAGATATGATTTTTCTTGTGACTGTGACGCAAGTAGCTTAAAAGCTGTGAATGTAGAAACAAATAATCCAAAGTTCTAAAAATGTTAAACTAAGCTTAGTAACACCTCATACTCGACTCGACGACGGTCTCGGGCGTGGGGGCATTACATTTAGTGGTATCAGAGCAGGTTTAGTCGGTTCTCAGACTACGTGTTGTATGTACGGATTTTGCTATACATGCCATATGTATAAATTGTGATAGTGTATCGACTTCTGACCTTTTTAAATGATTTTTTTATAGTAAATGGATCCCGATCCAGCCATGGCAGATGAAGTAGAGAGTAATGCGCCAGCTCCGGCTGAAGGAGCAGCGCCGACTGAAAATCCACCTCCTACTGTTGGTCAGGGAGGAGGAGAAAGGGGTCGGGAAGCCTTTCTCCAAATGATGAGTGCATGGTACACTGAGTTCGTTCGTACGAACCCAAATGTACAACCTCCCCCACCTCCCCCAATTCCTCAACCTGTACCCCCGATGCCTCAAGGTATGGATCTGATGAAATTTCATAGAACTCCAGTTGATAGAATTCGCAAGCAAGGGGACGAAGAATTTAAAGCAAATATTGATGATGATGCCGAGAGAGCAGAGTTCTGGCTTGAAAATTTAATCCGGGTATTTGACGAATTATCTTGTACACCTGAAGAATGTTTGAAATGCGCTATATCTTTGTTGAGGGATTCAGCTTATAATTGGTGGAAGACTTTGATTTCGGTGGTACCGAAAGAGAAAATAACTTGGGAATTCTTTCAAGAAGAGTTTCGGAAGAAATATATTAGTGAAAGATTTATTGATCAGAAGCGTAAAGAATTTCTTGAGCTGAAGCAAGGTAATATGACGGTTACAGAATATGAAAGAGAGTTTGTTCGATTAAGTAAGTATGCAAGAGAGTATGTTCCTACAGAGGCCAAGATGTGCCGACGATTTGAAGACGGGCTCAACGAAGACATCAAGGTATTTGTTGGAATTCTTGAATTAAAAGAAATGGTAGTATTGGTTGATCGAGCTTGTAAGGCCGAAGAATTACTTAAAGAAAAGAAAAAGGTAGAGGCTGAGACTAGAATTTGGAAGAAAAGACCGATGAGTGGTTCATTTTCACAGCAACCTGGAAAGTCAAGGAATGTGAATCCTCGTTCCCAAGCTTCAGCTGGGCAATCATATGGGAATTATAAGAAGCAAAATGTGGGTCCTAAATCCCAGACTACTTCGACAGCCAGTGTAGGGAACTCGAGATTTGTTAAACCTGAGTGCCAGCGGTGTGGTAGAAATCATTTTGGTCCGTGTAGAGCAAATGAATGTTTTCGATGTGGTTCTTCGGATCATTTTATTAAAGACTGCCCAGAGAGAGCTGAAAAAGAAAAATTTCAGAATACAAAAACAAGTGGGGCGGATTCGAGAGGAAGATATCCAAGAAAAGCTGGGAGCGAAGCAAGCAGTAAGAATGAAGCCAGGGATGCACCAGTTAGACCTAGAGGAAGGGCTCCGGCTAGAACTTATGCTATTAAAGCGCGTGAAGATGCTTCCTCACCTGATGTGATTACCGGTACATTTTCCCTCTATAATGTTAATGTTATTGCTTTGATTGATCCCGGTTCTACTCATTCATATGTGTGCATGAAATTGGTGTCTAGTATGAATATACCTATTGAGAACACAGAATTTATGATTAGAGTGTTGAATCCGTTAGGCAAATGTGTGACTGTCGATAAAGTATGTAAGAAATGTCCTTTAATGATTCGGGATCATTACTTTCTGGCCGACTTGATGTTGTTGCCGTTTGATGAGTTTGATGTTATTTTGGGTACGGATTGGTTGACATTGCATGATGCTAAAATAAATTGCAAAGAAAAGATTATAGAATTAAAGTGTGGAAATGGTGAAACTCTGCGGGTTGAATCAGATAAATCAGAGGCATTGCCTAGTGTGATTTCTTCAATGTCGGCTCAAAGATATCTGAGAAAGGGTTATGAAGCTTATTTGGCGTATGTAATTAATACAAAAGAAGTTGAAAAGAAAGTTGAATCAGTGCCAGTTGTGTGTGAATTTGCGGACGTATTTCCAGAAGAATTGCCGAGTTTGCCTCTAGTCAGGGAAGTAGAATTTGGTATTGATTTGATACCGAGAACAGCTCCGATTTCGATTGCTCCGTATAGAATGGCACCAGCAGAGTTGAAGGAATTAAAGTCGCAGTTGCAAGAGTTGACTGATAAAGGTTTTGTGAGACCGAGTTTTTCACCTTGGGGTGCTCCTGTGTTATTTGTGAAAAAGAAGGATGGTTCTATGAGGTTGTGTGTTGATTATCGGCAGTTAAACAAGGTGACAATCAAAAACAAGTATCCGTTGCCAAGAATTGATGATTTGTTTGATCAGCTAAAAGGAGCGACATGGTTTTCAAAGATTGACTTGAGATCTGGGTATTACCAACTGCGGGTAAAAGAGTCGGATGTGCCTAAAACTGCTTTTAGAACAAGGTATGGTCATTATGAATTTTTAGTTATGCCATTCGGATTGACAAATGCTCCTGCTGTGTTTATGGATTTAATGAATCGCATATTTCGGCCATACTTGGACAAATTTGTTGTGGTGTTTATAGATGATATTTTAATTTATTCAAAAGATGATACAGAGCATGCTGAGCATTTGAGGATAGTTTTGCAAACTTTGAGAAATAAGCAGCTGTATGCTAAGTTTAGTAAAAGTGAATTTTGGCTTCGAGAAGTTGGATTTTTGGGTCATATTGTTTCAGGTGATGGTATACGGGTTGATCATAGTAATATTTCAGCCATTGTTGATTGGAAACCACCGAAGAACGTAACCGAATTAAAAGTTTCTTGGGGCTAGCTGGGTATTATCGGCGGTTTGTAAATGGATTTTCTATAATTGCTGCTCCTATAACTAGATTACTTCGAAAGGATGTTAAATTTGAATGGACGGAAGAATGTCAACAGAGTTTTGAAGAATTGAAAAAGTTATTAACAGAGGCACCAGTGTTAGTACAGCCCAAATCAGGTAAAGAATTTGTGGTGTATAGTGATGCTTCTCTAAATGGTTTGGGGTGTGTGCTCATGCAAGAAGGAAAAGTGGTGGCATATGCTTCGAGGCAGTTAAAACCTCATGAGAGGAATTATCCTACTCATGATTTGGAATTGGCTGCGGTGGTGTTTGCTTTGAAAATTTGGCGACATTATTTGTATGGTGAAAAGTGCCGGGTATATACCGACCATAAAAGTCTTAAGTACTTGATGTCACAAAAAGACTTGAATTTAAGACAGCGAAGATGGTTGGAATTATTGAAAGATTACGAGCTTGTTATTGATTATCATCCGAGAAAAGCGAATGTGGTTGCTGATGCTTTGAGCAGAAAGTTGTTGTTTGCTTTGAGAGTTATGAACACTCAGTTGAAAGTGTCAGATGATGGTTCGATTCTAGCAGAGTTAAGAGCAAAACCAATGTTTTTGCAAGAGATTTCTGAAGCTCAGAAAGATGATCAAGATTTGCAAGCCAAGAGAAAACAATGTGAAGTTGATACAGATTCAGATTTCAAAATTGGTTCTGATGGGTGCTTAATGTTTAAAGATCGGATTTGTGTACCGAAGAATGAGGAATTGATTCAAAAGATCCTACAGGAAGCACATAGTGGTTATTTCTCGATTCATCCGGGTAGTACGAAAATGTATAATGACTTGAAGAAAATGTATTGGTGGAATGGAATGAAAAGAGATATATCAGAGTTTGTGTCCAAATGCTTAATTTGTCAACAGGTGAAAGCTGAACACCAAGTGCCTTCGGGATTACTTCAGCCTATTATGGTTCCTGAATGGAAATGGGATCGGATTACTATGGATTTTGTTTCAGGATTGCCATTGACTCCAGGAAAGAAAGATGCCATCTGGGTAATAGTTGACAAATTAACTAAGTCGGCTCATTTTATCCCGGTACGTACAGATTATTCTCTTAACAAGTTGGTTGAACTGTATATTAGAGAAATTGTTAGATTACATGGAATACCATTGTCGATTATTTCAGATAGAGATCCAAGGTTTACCTCGCGGTTTTGGCAAAAGTTGCAAGACGCGTTAGGTACAAAGTTAAACTTCAGTGCTGCTTTTCATCCACAAGCTGATGGACAATCAGAGAGAGTAATTCAGATTCTTGAAGATATGCTTAGATGTTGTGTATTGGAATTTCAAGGAAGTTCGGAAAGATATTTGCCACTGGTAGAATTTGCTTACAACAATAGTTATCAGACGAGCTTGAAAATGGCAGCTTATGAAGCATTATATGGTCGTAAGTGTCGAACGCCATTGTATTGGACTGAACTCAAGGAAAATCAGATTTATGGAGTTGATCTAATAAAAGAAATTGAAGAAAAAGTGAAAGTAATTCGAGATTGTTTGAAAGCTGCTTCAGATAGACAGAAATCTTAAGCAGATCTAAAACGAAAGGACATTGAATTTCAAGTTGGTGATAAAGTATTTTTAAAGGTGTCTCCATGGAAGAAAGTCCTTAGATTTGGACGGAAGGGCAAATTAAGTCCGCGTTTTATTGGGCCGTATGAAGTAATTGAAAAAGTTGGACCGGTAGCATATCGGCTAGCATTACCACCTAAATTAGAGAAGATTCATGATGTGTTCCACGTATCTATGTTACGTCGGTATCGTTCGGATCCTTCACATGTAGTTTCACAGACAGAAATTGAACTACAACCAGATATGACCTACGAAGAAGAACCGATTAAGATTTTAGCTCGAGAGGTCAAACAACTAAGGAATAAAAATGTTGCACTTGTGAAGGTGTTGTGGGAAAGGCATGGAGTAGAAGAAGCTACATGGGAATCCGAAGAAACTATGAGAAATCAATACCCACATCTGTTTACTGGTAAGATTTTCGAGGACGAAAATCCTTAAAGGGGAGAGAGTTGTAATATCCCGAATTAGGGCCTAATCAGAATAGTGGTTTCGTGACCACAAATCCGAGATAGAAATAATTATTTTATAATTATTTTGATGATTATGATATGATTGCATGATTGTGTGAAAATTTCGTGATGAAATTCTATGCCTAAAGTGCTTAAATTGAAAGTAGGGACTAAATCGAATAAGTTGCAAAACTTGCATTCTAGAAGTTTTTAGTATGAAATTGTTTTGGAATATTAATGAGGAGGTCTTAAATAGCAATTTGACTAATTTTAAGTTCATGGACAAAATTAGGACATGGAAGGAATTTTTGGAAAGTTTAGTAGTAAGGGTATTTTGGTCATTTAGTTATTAAAATGAATTAAAAACAGAATTAAAAGCCAATTTTTGTCCATCTTCTTCATTAGGCCGAAATTTCAAGGGTTCTCATAGCTAGGGTTTGTTTCAAGCTTCCAAGCTCCATAGTAAGTGATTCCAAGCCCCGTTTTTAATGTTCTTTACGTTTTTGGAATCCCGGTAGCTCGATTAAGCTTATGTTAGCAATAATTCAACCTAGGGTTTATATTTGGAAAAATACCCATAGGTGAAATTTGTGTATTTTGATGTTTTATGATAGAATATGGGGTTTTAAATTATGTTAGACAACTTGTACTACTCAATTTTAAGCAAAAACGAGTAAAATGGCTTAATCTGTAAAAATACCTAATAGTCACAAGTTCATGTTAGAGTGAGAATTTGATGTTGCCATAGAAGAGAAAAGTAATCAGCATGTTGTAAAACATAAGAATAAGGAATAAAGTTTAATCCCGAGCCTAGGGGCAAAAATGTAAATATGCAAAAGTTTAGGGGTAAAATTGTAATTTTGCCAAAATTTGAGTTAAGGATTAATTTGAAAATGTGAGTATTAAATGAGCTAAATGTGTTATTTTAGATCAAGAAAGACGTGGAATCGACCTCAATCGAGGAAAAGAAAAGATTGTGGACTAAATTGCAAAATCTTTGTATTTTGGTACCAAGGTAAGTTCATGTGTAAATAATGTAGCATAATTGTTATTTTTAAGTTATTGATATTAATTATGTGTTATGCTGAATTTCATTATGAAATGTATGCTTTGTGGTTAATTTCAAATAATATGTAAATTATGTGAGCTACTTGTTAAATATAATTGTTACCGAGTATTGATTTCGGCATTCTACGGAAGACGACAAGGATAAGTGTTCGAGAAAAATCCCGTTTGAACCTTAGGAATAGATTAGGATACAAGTGACATGTCACTAGGATGGTTGAGCATCCGAACTCGTTGAGTTGAGTCCGAGTTCACTTATGGATGCGAATGTCCGAACTCGTTGAGTTGAGTCCGAGTTCGTGAGATGTAACTAGGCATCCGAACTCGTTGAGTTGAGTCCGAGTTCACTTATGGATGCGAACACCCGAGCTCGTTGAGTTGAGTCCGAGTTCGCTTATGGGCGGGTTACATGATTGCTTGATTGAATATGTGGCACTTATATGCAAATTATCTATGTATCCGAATTATATTCCGATGTGTTCAACGGGTAAAGTTTTACTCAAATGGAGGAATACTCGAGATGAAAAGAGACGTATTGGTAAGTGATGTGAAATGGATATTTTGGACAGGTATGTATTTAACCCTCGGGTTGAGTGTTGATTACAACCAGGATAAGGTAATAAGATGATGAAAAATGATTAAAAAATGTGATAAGTGTGTTGATGATATATGCTAATGTTGATTAGTTTGATTGTTTGTTATGTTATTTATTATTTACATATGAACTTACTAAGCATTTATGCTTACTCCCTCCTTCTTACTCATTGTAGTTTTGGACAAGCCAGTTCAGGAGTCGCGATAGGTCGAAGGCTCAGTCACACTATCCGGAAGATTTTTGGTAAATGGCTTGTAAATTTAAGTATGGCATGTATAGCAATATACTTATTTTGTGTAAATGATCTTATGATATGGTGACAGAATGGTTGAGAAAATATTTGATAATGATAAATTATGAAAATGGTAAGTTTAGATTATGTTTGATGTTAAGGAAATTATTAAGATACTTAGTGCATAAAAACTCATAAGAGGGATGAAATTTGCCATAAACAGAATACTGCAGCAACACTGACGTGAGTTTGAAAATCTACTAAAAATCATAGAAATTTAATTTGGTAATGGATTACATATAAAATTGAATATTATTATGTCTAGTTTCACATGAAACAAATGAAACAGGTAAAGGAATTATATGTTAGAAGATATTTGAATTTTAGTGAAACAGGGTCATAGCAGTTTCTGAATCCCCTGTTCCTACTTTAGAAATTCACCATAAATTTTAAAGATATAATTAGGTGGTGTATTTTATATCCTCAGAATCCTTAGTGAGTCTAGTTTTATGAGAAACAAACCTCATAGTCATATGAATTTTGTACAGATAGAAATGTGGTTCGTAGTAAATAGATGTCAGACCAGTCAAGTCCTGAAACAGGGGTAACTTTAACTAATAAACTGTACTAATTGGCCCAACCAAAAATTTTATAAAAAAAATTAGTAGATAGGTATATGAGTCTAGATTGAGGGAAAATTTACGGATCTTGATTTCGAGTTTCTTAACTCGAGATATGATTTTTCTTGTGACTGTGACGCAAGTAGCTTAAAAGCTGTGAATGTAGAAACAAATAATCCAAAGTTCTAAAAATGTTAAACTAAGCTTAGTAACACCTCATACTCGACTCGGCGACGGTCTCGGACGTGGGGGCGTTACACAAAGGCTCTCAACGCTCTAATCCGAGATCTCCAGCCCCATCAGTAGGAAGTGCTGAAAGTGTCAGGAATCCCAAACCTAAATGCAAGCATTGTAATAAATTTCATTTTGGTGAGTGTCGGATGAGAAGCAGATCCTGTTTTAGATGTGGTTCTCTTTATCACTATCTTAAAGATTGCCTAGAAAGGATTGAAAAGATACTGTTTAGAATTCAATGCCAAACAACCCTGCCTCGAGAGGTAGACCACCTCGTAACCCTAATAATATGAGTGACAACTGAGGTACAAGAAAAGACTCAACTGCAAAATCTGAAGCACGAGCACCAGCAAGAACATATGCTATTCATGCAAGAGAGGATGCCTCTGTACCACATGTCATTACTGGTACATTTTCTCTTCGTGATACTGATATTACTGCTTTGATTGATCCTAGGTCAACGTATTCATACATATGCACGAATTCAGTGTTTGTTCAAATTTTACCTATTTAGTCTACTAAATTCGTGGTTAAAGTTTTGAACCTTTTGGGGCAGTATGTGATGGTAGATAAAATTTGTAAAAATTGTCCGTTGATGGTAAGGAGTTATTGTTTCTCGACTGATTTGATGTTGTTTCCATTTGATGAATTTGATTGAATTTTAGGTATAGACTGGCTAACTCAACATGATGTAGTGGTAAATTGTAAACTGAAGTACATTATGTTAAAATGTTAGAATGGTGAATTGATCCGTGTTGAATCTAGTAAACTTGATCGGTTGTCTAATGTGATCTTAGCTACATCAGCAGAGAAATATATCAGAAAAGGGTATGATGCCTATCTTGCATATGTGTTCGACACTAAAGTATCTGAATCAAAGATTAAATCAATGTCGGTTGTTTGTGGATTTCCTGATATGTTTCTGCAAGAATTACCCAGATTACCGCCAATCAGAGAGGAGGAATTTTCCATAGATCTTGATCTAGGGACAACACCGATATTTATAGCACCTTACAGAATGGCCCCTACGGAGTTAAAAGATTTGAAAGCGCAGTTACAAGAATTGACTGACAGAGGTTTTACTCGACCTAGCTCATCACCTTGGGGTGCACATGTTTTATTTTTTAAAATAAAGATGGGTCGTTGAGGTTATGTATTGATTACAGACAACTCAATAAAGTCACAATAAAAAATAAGTATCCATTGCCTCGTATTGATGAGTTGTTTGATTAGTTTAAATGCGCCACTGTATTCTCGAAGATTGATCTTTATTCTGGTTATTATCAGTTACGAGTGAAAGAATGTACCAAAAACAGCCTTTAGAACTAGGCATGGGCATTATGAATTTCTTGTGATGCCATTCAGTTTGACGAATGCACCTACATTATTTATGGATCTGATGAATAGAATTTTTAAACTGTATCTAGATAGATTTGTGGTGGTATTTATTGATGATATATTGGTATATTCTCGAGATGAAAATGAACATGCTGATCATTTGAGAATTATTCTACAAGCACTACGTGAGAAATAGTTTTATGCCAAATTTAGTAAATGTGAATTTTGGCTTCGAGTAGTTGGTTTTCTTGGGCATATAGTATCTATTGAAGGCGCCAGAGTTGACCCGAATAAAATTTCAAGAATTTTTAACTGAAAACCACAAAAACTGTGTCTGAAGTTAGAAGTTTTCTAGGATTAGCTGGATATTATCGGAGGTTTGTAAAAGGGTTTTCTATGATAGCTTCTCTGATGACATGATTATTACAGAAAGATTTAAAATTTGAATGGACTAATAAATGCCAGCAGAGTTTCGGCAGGTTGAAAGCCTTGTTGACTAAGGCACCCTTACTAGTTCAACCTGAATCTGGTAAGGAATTTGTAATTTACAGCGATGCATCCTTAAATGGTTTAGGCTGTGTCTTGATGCAAGAAGGTATAGTAATAGCCTATGCTTCTAGACAACTAAATCCATATTGAAAGAACTACTCGATACATGATTTAGAGTTGGCAGCCATTGTTTTTGCACTGAAAATTTGGCGACACTATTTGTTTGGTGAAAAATGTCACATAATCACTAATCATAAAATTTTGAGGTATTTGATGTCGTAAAAAGACTGAATCTAAGGCAGCACAAATGGCTTGAGTTATCGAAAGATTATGATCTGGTTATTAATTATCATCTAAGAAAAGCCAATGTGGTTGTAGATGCTTTAAGCAAAAAATCACTGTTTGCCTAACAAGCAATTAATACTTGGTTACCATTGTCAGATGATGGTTCAATTGTAGCTGAGTTAAAATTTAAACCTACATTTCTACAATAGATCTACGAAACTCAGAAAAGTGATAATGAGTTGCAAGCTAAATGGGTACAATGTGAGTCAATTTATGATTCTGAATTTCAGATTGGGTCCAATGATTGTTTATTATTTAGAGGCAAAATATGTGTACCGAAGAATTTAGAACTTCTATAGAAGATTTTGAATGAAGCTTATAATAGTACTATGTCTGTTCATCTGGGGAGGAACAAAATGTACACTGATTTGAAAAAGATGTACTGGTGGCTGGGAATGAAACGTGACATTTCTGAATTTGTGTCTAAGTGTTTGATATGTCAACAAGTTAATGCTGAATACCAGGTACCTTTGGGATTATTACAGCCAGTTAAAATACCAGAATGGAAATGGGAAAGAGTTACCATTCATTTTGTATGGGGATTACCCCTATCTCCAAAAGAGAAAGATGCCATTCGGGTAATCGTCGACAGATTGACGAAGTCTGCACACTATGTTCCGGTACATATGGATTTTTTCTTAGATAGATTGTCTGAGTTATATGTTTCTGAGATTGTTAAGTTACACGGGTTACCAGTCTCTATTATTTCCGATAAAGATCCCTAGTTTACATCTCGATTTTGGAGCAAGTTGCAAGAAGCTCTAGGTACTCAATTGAATTTTAGTACCCATTTCATCCTCATACAGATGGTCAATCCGAATGTGTAATATAGATTTTAGAAGATATGCTTCAGTGCTATGTATTAGAATTTGAAGGTAACTGGGGAAAGTATATACCTTTAGTTGAATTTGCATACAATAATAGCTATCAGTCAAGCATTAAAATGGCACCATACGAGGCTTTGTATGGTCGTAAATGTGGAACTCTGTTATACTAGACTGAGCTCAGTGAGAAAAAGATACACAGAGTTGATTTAGTCTGAGAAACTGAAGAAAAGATAAAAGTAATTCAGGATAGCTTGAGAGCAGCCTTTGATTGTCAAAAGTCTGGTGCCGATCTTAGATGAAAAGAGATAGAATTTTAGGTTGGTGATAAGGTATTCTTGAAAGTAACACCTTCGAAGAAAGTTCTTCAGTTTGGCCATATAGGAAAACTGAGCCCATGATTCATTGGACCATATGAGATCATTGAAAAAATCAGACCTGTTGGGTATCGATTAGCATTACCACCAGAGCTTGATAAAATCCATAATGTTTTCCATGTGTCTATGTTGTGACAGTATTGGTTAGATCCTTCATATGTTATTTCTTCTACAGAAGCTGAGATTCAGCTTGACATGACTTACAGTGAGGAATAGATCAAAATTTTGGCACGTGAGACAAAAGAGTTAAGAAATAAATAGGTAGCTTTAGTAAATGTTCTTTGGCAACAACATGGAATAGAAGAGGTTATTTGGGAACTGTAACGCCCTGATTTTTGGGATTTTCTAGGTTTCTGTGATTTTTGGTAAATTTTGAAATTTTGGTGTTCTGAATATTGGAATTGTGTTTAAAGGTGTTAGTGGGCCTTTAAAAGGCCCAAGCCTAAGTTAAACACGGTAAAATATCAAGGTTGAATTTTAAATGAATAGGAGACTTGGTTAAGTGGGCTTTTAAGAAGAACTTCGTAAATTACGATAGAAGTAAGGCCTTGGTAAAATGGCAAGGTGGCGCCACTAAGTTCCTAAAAAAAATGGCTTCTGGGAAGGAATTAAAGGTCCAAGGTTCAAGTTGCAAGATAGGCATATTGTTACTTTCTAATTTTAGGCATGTGTCGGGCATGTGATCACTTAAGTGAATTTCGGAAAGGGCCTTAGGGAGGTTGGGCCGATTGTTTTAGTTGATATTAGGGTTAGGTTCTTTTCTTTTTTCTGTCTTGGAGAATTAGGGTTAGCCACCTGAAAGCTTTCATTGTCATTCATCCTCTCTGAGTTCTCACAAAAGCCGAAAATGCAAATTCCATCTCCTTGGTGCCGATATCTTATTCCTCTCTTTTTCCTTCATTTTCTTTCTTCCTTTTTGCTTTTTCTTCTAGCCGAAACCTTCTGATCACTTACTCACCTCCTCTGTCAATCCCATCCTCCACAAAACCTCCATAGCCGATTGCCATAAAAGCCAAAATCCCGAAAGCTCACTTCTTGTGCCGATATCTCCAACCAAAAATCCTTCAGTTATTTTTGTTCTTTTTGAACAACTTTCATCTTCTCTAAACCCTTAGTATCTGTCGGTAACATTACTTCAAAGCTATAGCCTCAAATCGTCATCTTCTTCATCACTTAAAAAGCTGAAAAACCATAGATTTAGGGACTTATAGCCGAAACTTCAGATCTCCTGGATTCGAGTTCTACTATCATTTAGAGGATAGATCTGCATCAGATCTGTGTAGAAGTCAAAGAGGAACAAGTGGTAGGTGCTCATCACCTCAGATCTAGTCTTATTTTACAATTTAGAAAAGCCGAAGTCCCTAAAATCTAGGGAGGCTGTCAATTTGGACATAGGGCTTTAACGGTGTTTAACCAACGATTTCTTTTGGTGATTAGTGTCTTCTAGAGGTTTGATCAAAGGCCTGGATCTTTGGAATAACTAGACTTAGATCTAGTCATCGGTTTTTGATAAAAAGGTAAGATTCTAAAGGCTTTAGGGGCATGGTTCGAATATGGGTTACTGAATATTGGGATTGGTTGTTGTGGGTTGCAATCTAAGAATTGTGGTAATCAATTGCAGGACATCGTAAGGGATCTCCATAGCAGTCATCGCGAAATAGGTCTGTATCGAACACCCTCACATAGTTCAATTCGGCAAAAGCCGAAATGCCAAAATTCTGGTATTTCGTGGGCTTGTGAGTGTGCGAGTGCTCACAAGATGATTAGAAATCATTAGATCTAAAATTGCAAGCGGTAAGTTAGTCGTGTGTGAAGTTTCGTGCACTTCGATAATTGGGCCTCGATCGGCTAAAACTGGGCCCAATGGGCTTACGGGCCCATACGGGTAATAATAATAATAATAATATTTATAATATAGAAAAATAGGCAATAAGTATGTTCTATTAGGCTGTAGAATCGAAACTGTTTAAACCGGTAAACTGGTCATAAAACTTGAATTAAATGGGCTTAAATTGCTAAGGGACACTGTAGGGCCCATTAGGTATTTTAAGGCCCAATGGCTAAAATTGTGAAATTGAGATAAATAAATTACTGCGATGACAAATGGGCTAGTAAGGATCGTAACATTCATGAGAACCCTTGAAACTGATAAAATTACTGAAAAACCTTTATAGGTGGAAAGTTTACAGTTTTACCCCAATGAGCAAAATTACTGATATACCCCCAAGGTTAAGGATGACCTGAATGCATGTTTGACTGTTACTATTTACTGCATGCCATGTTATTATTGCCTGATGCATGGGACTGGGTTATTGGTGGAGGAAGTACTGAAAGTGGCTTGACCACGTACTGGAGGCTTTGCCTCAACTTACTGATATATGAGCAGCTATGCTGCAACTGTGAAGTGTAAGGCTAGGTGGGTTGAGCTATTCCCCACAAGGAGTGGAGGGCTAGTACGGGTGGAGTGTAGCGGTTGGTTATAGGCTGGGTTGGGCTTGCATACACGAATATGTCTGTTCTGTTCTGGAATGGGCCTACGGGCCATACTGTTATCTGAAAAGGGGCTAAGGCCCAGTTTTATCGTATTCTGAAAAGGGCTTCGGCCCAGTACCCGCGGTTATCTGAATAGGGCTTAGGCCCAATAGGCTTGACCTGATGTGACACCCCAAAATTTACCCTAGTCGGGAAGTGGTTTCGGGACCGCTAAACCGCGTCATAAAAATAATTAGCTGTATATATGCATGCTTATTATATGTATATACTAAAATTTTGAATTTAGAGTGTTGGATGGAGCTTTCGGTTATGGTATGTGTGAGAAGAACTTGATTTTTTCTTACCTTTTAGTTTTGATGGATAAAGAAACAAAAGGTTGTTGATGAAAGAAATTAATGTGTTAAGAGATTATATGAAACTTATTCATGTTTATATATGTTATATGCATTGAAAATGGTTGATGATTTTGGAGGTGATTAGCTTGAATCGGCCATGGTATATCCATAAACACGATCTATGCTTGTTATGTTACTCATGGTTAAAACGATTCGGCTATGACTCTTGTAAAAAAAAAAGTAAAAATAGGCATGTGAATTTAAAAGATGGTATGAACAAATGTGGAGTTTTTCTAGTTTAAGAGTATTCGGCCAAGTGTTCATGTGGTGGAAATTAAGTGTTAAATGGAATGAAAATGATGTTATATGGGGGTATGTATATTCGGCCATATGAGTGAATACATAGATGATGTTAAATTTGATTATGTATAATGGGCCATATAGAGTACACATGGTGATATTAACCTTAATTCTTTATAATTGATCAAGTGGATGATGTTGGTTTATATGGTCGAATTTGAATTATGAATATGTACCTTGAAATAGAATGTTGCCGTATGCTTCTTTTGATATGAAACTATTAATGTTACGGGATATAAATAACTAGCAAGGTAATTAAACTAGTTGATTTATTTATTTAAGCTCAAGAACCTAAAGGAGAGGCGTCCAACAAGGGGAAATCGAAGGTCATCGAGTAGCCGACTCGGAATTATTTTACCCAACATAAAGTAAGTCATTAAGCATGTAGTTGGTATTATTTCAAATGGTCATAATGTTTATGTATTGATGCTGAATGGAATGAATAAATATACATATATATATATATGCATGTACGTATGTGATGATGAAATTGTTGAATGAAAAGAAAAGTGGTAAGATGTACTGAGTTGTTGATCTCGGCACTAAACGTGCGGGTATAACCATTTATGACCATGAGATTGGCGCTAAGTGCGCGGGATTAAATTGTACAGCACTAAGTGTGCGATTTGACTATGTTGCACTAAGTGTGCGAAATGAATATGATGCACTAAGTGTGCGAATTGACCATGCGGCACTAAGTGTGCGAGTTTGACTATGTAGCACTAAGTGTGCGATTTGATTACGTAGCACTAAGTGTGCGAGTTGATTATATAGCACTGAGTGTGCGGACTCAATATACATTCGTGAATCATTATGGACACTATGTGTGCGACACTATTGAGTCGATCGCGGACAGCGGATCGGGTAAGTGTCTTGAGTTCATGGCTAATAGGTGCTATGTCTATACTTGGTGTTGAGCTTGGTAAGTTTGAACCTATGTGACAAATATACTTGAAGTCACGTACATAAAATTTATCGTAGAATGGGTGAAAGGCCGTTTAGTTGTATGTTTGTAACGAAAATAAAATGATTTATGAAAATGCCTCGAATATCCTATTGATGAGTATGTGGATTGTGAATGCATAAATTGGTATGAAATTGAACCGATAGGTTGGAGGAACTATGGTATGGTTCGGAATGGATGGAGTAATTAGCCTCGTTCCATTTTGTTTTCTCTTGTGATAATGTTATTGATGGATGGTAGTGCATAGCTTATGACTTACTGAGTTATAAACTCACTCGGTGTTTCCTTGTCACCTATTCTAGGTTTCTTGGACACATCTATTTTTGCGGGGTCAGGCCGTCATCGAAGTCATCACACCGGATAGCAAGTTTTGGTACTTTCTTCTTAGTTGGCTTAGAAGAACATTTTGGCATGTATAAGCTATTACGTTGTGTTTGAACTTTGGCATGTAAACTTTAAGCCATGCGAAAATGGCACGAATGTTCGATTGAGTTGGATCAAGGGTAGGCATGAAATGGACCTAGTTACTTTCGTAACAGATGCTGGCAGCAGCAGTGTCATGAGATTGAAAAATCACTAAAAATAGTAGGAGTGGAATTAATTGATGAATAAATTATGTAATCGAAGATCGATGAGTCTGTTTTCATGAGGAAGTAACGAAAAGATCATATGGGCAGTATATTAAGAGATAATCAGATTTTTGTGGGACAGGGCCAGAACGGTTTCTGGATTCCCTGCTCCGACTTTGGAAATTCATTATAAATTAACCAGAGATAATTAGGGGTCGTACCATATATGTACAGATTCCTCTCTGAGTCTAGTTTTGATAGAAACAAACGACATCAGTATTGAAGCCCCGTGCAGGGAGATATCCAAGTCGTAATGGGCAAAGGTCAGTGTAGTCGACCCCTGCAACATGGGAGACTTTGACTAATAAACTGTACTAATTGGCCCGACCAAAAATTATAGAAAAAAATACATAGATGGGAACATGAGTCTAGTTTCTTGGAAAAATTACAAAACTGATTTTTGAGTTACGAAACTCAAGATATGATTTTTAAAACGACTAGTACACAGATTGGGCAGTGTCTGGAAAATAAATTTTATAAGGGGTTAAAGTCAGTTAACACCTCGTGTTCGACTCCGGTGTCGGTTTTGGGTTCGGGGTGTTACATTTGATTGGTATCAGAGCTATGGTTTAGTCGGTTCTAGGACTACCATAGCGCGTATGAGTCTAGCTATACATGCCGAATGTTAATGTTTAAATGTGTGATGACTTCTGACGGTTGAAATGTTTTTGTTTTGATTAGTAAATGGACCCCGGTGAAGAAAGAACCCTAGCGGATGACGTTGAGAGCGTAGCGGCTGCTCCTGCACAAGGGACGCCGCCTGTTGAACCTCAGTCATCTGCGAATAATCAAGGTGAGGGGGCTAAACAAGCCTTCTTTACCATGATGAATGAGTGGGTCGCGCAATATGCCCGAACCAACCCGGCTGTCCAACAATTCCCAAATTTGAATAATCCACCCCAAGAGCCTGTAATGCCATCAGTCGCTGATCCTGTGAGGCTGAGTAAGCCACCTGTAGACTTGATTAGGAAGCGTGGGGCCGAGGAGTTCAAGGCCATAGTAACTGATGATGCCGAAAGGGCCGAGTTCTGGCTTGATAACACCATTCGGGTGTTCGATGAATTGTCATGCACACCCGACGAATGTCTAAAATGTGCTGTATCTTTGTTGCGAGACTCAGCCTACTATTGGTGGAGGACCTTGATTTCCATAGTCCCGAACGAGCGAGTAACTTGGGACTTCTTTCAAACGGAATCCCGAAAGAAATTTATTAGCCAACGGTTCATTGATCAGAAGCGTAAGGAGTTCTTGGAACTCAAGCAAGGCCGTATGGCTGTATCTGAATACGAACATGAATTCGTAAGACTCAGTAGGTATGCCCGGGAGTGTGTAGTTGATGAGGTTGCTATGTGCAAAAGATTCGAGGAAGGATTGAATGAAGATTTAAAGCTACTAATGGGTATTTTGGAAATAAAAGAATTCGTAACACTAGTCGAACGAGCCTGCAAGGCGGAAGAACTTGGAAAGGAGAAGAGGAAGGCTGAATTTGAAGCTAGAGATTATCGTAAAAGATCGACGGGTAAAGCTTCGTTCTCAGCTGTAAAGAAGTTCAGGGAGGACATTAATAAGTCGAGGGCGACTGCGGGAATTTCCATCAGGGCAAGACCATCGATGGGCTCCCGAGCTACTTCGGTAGCTAGTGTGGGCAATAATCGTCACGAGAAACCTGAATGTCCCCAATGTTGAAGACGACACCTAGATGAATGTTGGGGCAAGTCTACTAGCAGGGCCTGTTACGGATGCGGTTCGAAGGACCACTTCATTAGAGATTGCACGGAGCTGGATGAGAAGAATAAAATTCAAGGTGCAAGACCTAGTGGAGTGGTAGTCAGAGGGGGGCCTCTGATACGGCCGATCGAGCCGAGAACCGTACTCCTGCTAGAGCATATGCCATTCGCGCACGAGAGGAGGCATCCTCCCCCGACGTCATCACTGGTACCTTCACTCTCTTTGATACTAATGTGATTGCATTGATTGACCCTGGCTCTACTCATTCATATGTATACGAAACCTTAGCATCCAGTAAGACTCTATCTGTTGAGTCTACTGAGCTCGTAATTCGAGTGTCAAACCCTTTGGGTCAATGCGTACTTGTTGATAAAGTGTGTAAGAGATGCCCTCTAATAATCCGAGAATCCTGTTTTTCGGCCGATTTGATGCTTTTGCCGTTTGACGAATTTGATGTTATTCTTGGTTTGGATTGGTTGACCGCGCACGATGCGGTTGTGAATTGCAAAAGCAAGACTATTGATTTGAGGTGCGCAAATAACGAGATAATCCGAGTTGAGTCTGCGGACTTAAGGGAGTTGCCAGCTGTAATATCAGCAATGTTGGCCCAGAAATATGTAAGGAAAGGGTGCGAAGCATACCTCGCGTATGTACTTGATGACAAGGAGTTAGAAAAGAAACCCGAATCGGTGCCGGTGGTTTGTGAATACCCGGATGTTTTTCCTGAAGAGTTACCGGGTTTGCCACCTATTCGGGAGGTAGAGTTTGGTATTGAGCTTGTACCTGGAACTACGCCAATTTCGATCGCTCCGTATCGTATGGCACTAACCGAGTTAAAAGAGTTGAAAGCTCAGTTGCAGGAATTGACGGATAGAGGTTTCGCTCGACCGAGTTTCTCACCTTGGGGTGCACCAGTATTGTTCGTGAAAAAGAAGGACGGAACCATGAGGTTGTGCATTGACTATCGTCAACTGAATAAAGTGACGATAAAGAATAAGTATCCGTTACCGCGTATTGATGATCTGTTCGATCAATTAAAGGGAGCATCGGTGTTTTCAAAGATAGATTTGAGATCGGGTTATTATCAGTTGCGGATTCGAGATTCGGACGTACCCAAAACTGCTTTCGGAACGAGGTACGGTCACTACGAGTTCTTAGTGATGCCGTTTGGGCTCACTAATGCCCCTGCGGTGTTTATGGATTTGATGAATCGGATCTTCAGGCCGTATTTGGATCGGTTCGTAGTTGTGTTTATTGATGACATCTTGGTCTATTCAAGAGATGAGACCGAACATGCTGATCATCTGAGGCTAGTGTTGCAAATTTTGCGGGATAAGCAGTTATATGCTAAGTTCAGTAAGTGTGAGTTCTGGTTAAGAGAGGTTAGCTTCTTGGGTCATGTGGTATCCGCATCGGGTATTCGAGTTGACCCGAGCAAAATTTCAGCCATACTTAACTGGAAGCCTCTGAGAAATGTTACCGAAGTCCGGAGCTTTCTAGGGCTCGCCGGTTATTACTGACGATTTGTCAAAGGTTTCTCGATGATAGCCACACCAATGACGAAGCTACTTCAAAAGGATGTTAAGTTCGAATGGACGGAGAAATGTCAGAAAAGCTTCGATCAACTGAAAACTCATTTGACTGAAGCTCTAATTTTGGTGCAACCCGAATCGGGTAAAGAGTTTGTCATTTTTAGTGACGCATCCCTACTTGGGTTGGGTTGCGTATTGATGCAAGAAGGTCGAGTTGTGGCCTATGCGTCGAGACAATTGAAGCCACACGAGAGAAATTATCCGACCCATGATCTCGAACTAGCCGCCATTGTGTTTGCATTGAAAATATGGCGACATTATTTGTTTGGTGAGAAGTGCCATGTGTTTTCGGATCACAAAAGTCTCAAATATTTGATGACTCAACGAGACTTGAATCTGCGACAAAAACGTTGGCTTGAGTTGTTGAAAGATTACGAGCTTGTCATTGATTACCACCTGGGAAAGGCTAATGTGGTTGCGGACGCCTTAATCCGGAAATCGCTGTTTGCTTTACGAGCAATGAATGTGCACTTGTCTGTTCTACCCGGCAATGTGTTAGTAGCTGAATTAAAAGCCAAACCATTATTGATCCATCAAATTCGTGAAGCCCAGAAAATTGATGATGAATTGGTTGCAAAACGGGCTGAGTGTGTTCCGAACAAGGAATCGGAGTTTCAAATGGATGATGATGATTGTTTGAGGTTTAGAAGTCGTTTGTGTGTTCCAAGGAATTCGGAACTCATTCCGATGATTCTGAACGAAGCCCATTGTAGCCGAATGTCTATCCACCCGGGTAGTACTAAAATGTACAACGATCTGAAACGTCAATTTTGGTGGCCGGGCATGAAACGAGACATTTCTGAATTTGTTTCAAGGTGTTTGATATGTCAACAAGTGAAAGCGGAACATCAAGTGCCTTCAGGATTACTTCAGTCGACCATGATACCCGAGTGGAAATGGGATCGAGTCACAATGGACCTTGTGTCCGGACTGCCATTGTCAGCAAGTAAGAAGGATACGATTTGGGTTGTTGTTGATAGACTGACTAAGTCGGCTCACTTTATTCCCGTGCGTACGGATTTTTCATTGGATAGACTAGCTGAATTGTACGTTTCTCAGATTGTGAGATTACACGGGGTACCTATTTCTATCGTGTCGGATAGAGATCCGAGATTCACCTCACGATTTTGGAAGAAATTGCAAGAAGCTTTGGGTACCAAGCTGCATTTTAGCACCGCTTTTCATCCCCAAACCGATGGTCAATCCGAGCGGATAATTCAGATACTTGAGGATATGTTGAGATGTTGCATCCTCGAGTTTAGTGGTTCATGGGAACGGTATTTACCCTTGATCGAATTCGCTTACAACAATAGTTTCCAATCAAGTATTAAGATGGCACCTTACGAGGCTTTGTACGGTCGTAAATACCGTACACCATTCTTTTGGACCGAGCTCGGTGAAAGTAAAATTTTCGGAGTTGATTTGATTAAAGATGTCGAACAGAAAGTAAAGGTAATCCGTGAAAGTCTGAAGGTAGCCACAGATCGTCAAAAACCGTATGCGGATCTGAAACGGAAGGACATTGAATATCAGGTGGGAGATAAAGTGTTCCTTAAAGTTTCGCCTTGGAAAAAGGTACTCAGATTTGGCCGTAAAGGCAAGTTGAGCCCGAGATTCATTGGGCCGTACGAAATTTCCGAACGAGTGGGGCCGGTTGCATATAGATTGATTTTGCCCACTGAACTTGAAAGGATACACGATGTCTTTCATGTTTCGATGCTTCGACGCTATAGATCTGATCCTTCGCACATAATTAGTCCGTCGGAGGTTGAAATTCGAGCCGATATGAGTTATGAAGAAGAGCCGATGTGTATCCTAGCTTGTGAAGTGAAGGAGATGCGGAACAAAAGGGTTCCGTTAGTAAAGGTGTTATGGCTCAAACACGGGATCGAGGAAGCTACTTGGGAAACCGAGAGTTCGATGAAAGAACGATACCCAAACCTATTTACCGGTAAGCTTTTCGGGGACGAAAATTTCTTAAGTGGGGGAGAGTTGTGACACCCCAAAATTTACCCTAGTCGGGAAGTGGTTTCGGGACCGCTAAACCGCGTCATAAAAATAATTAGCTGTCATATTTGATGCTTATTATATGTATATATGCATGTGTGAAAATTCCATGTTTGAATTTTTTTTAATTGAAGGTGAATTTTAGTAAATAGGACCTATGTGAGAAAATCTGGAAATGTGATTGGTTAAATTACAAGGACCTATTAAAGCATGTGGTGAGAATAATGGCTTTGCATGTCAAATACCCCTTCTTTTATACATAGTGGCCGGCCATGATGGAGCATATATTAGAATAGGTGGTAAGTTTCCATGAAGTGGTCATTATTTTATGTAAAGGAAAGGAAATAATAAAAAGAAATACTAAGGATAATAAAAGAAGTAACAAAAAAAAAGGGGGTCATTACCTTGTTCTTCTTAGCCGTACAAGAAGAAGAAAAAGGAGGGGGGGAGCAAAGGCATTCGGCCTTTTGAATGAAGAGGAGGTTAGTAAATTTTGTTAATTTTTCTTTTGAAATAATAGTTGTTTGGGTTAATCATCACGTTTTTCTTACCTAGCCATGAATGGTTTCTGGATTCCCTGCTCCGACTTTGGAAATTCATTATAAATTAACCAGAGATAATTAGGGGTCGTACCATATATTTACAGATTCCTCTCTGAGTCTAGTTTTGATAGAAACAAACGGCATCAGTATTGAAGCCCCGTGCAGGGAGATATCCAAGTCGTAATGGGCAAAGGTCAGTGTAGTCGACCCCTGCAACATGGGAGACTTTGACTAATAAACTGTACTAATTGGCCCGACCAAAAATTCTAGAAAAAAATACATAGATGGGCCCATGAGTCTAGTTTCTAGGAAAAATTACGAAACTGATTTTTGAGTTACGAAACTCAAGATATGATTTTTAAAACGACTAGTACACAGATTGGGCAGTGTCTGGAAAATAAATTTTATAAGGGGTTAAAGTCAGTTAACACCTCGTGTTCGACTCCGGTGTCGGTTTCGGGTTCGGGGTGTTACACCTGACTTGGGCTTTGGATGGGTTTTCCATATGCACTGAGTTTTCCAAACTCACCCCCTTTCTCTTCCATCCTTGCAGGTGAGCCCTAGTTGGTGGACTTGGAGCTGGGCGAGATTCAGAGTGGCCACGAAGATTAAATTTCTGGTTTGAAATAAGTTTCAAGTAGCTTCCTTTTTAATTTGCGCATTCATTTTTGATTATTTCTATTTTGTTTAAAGTTGTAATAAGGCTGCTCTATTATTTTTATTTTGGGTTTTTAAATTACTTAAATCATTTTTGACTTGAGATTCACATCACTTAAATTGATTCCTTGAAATTGGTTAACTTTGGGTTTATAAAAAATTACTCATTTTAAACCGACACGACAACCAAACGTCTTCGAAATGAAACTTTTCAAAGTACAACAGAAGTCACGTTTTTCTAAACCCTTAACAATCGATAGTGGATAGGACTCACATAGTGAATTAGAACATTTCTCTTAAAACTTCATTAATGGTTTTTTGCAAAGCTCACCCAAACTTTAGTAAACTAGGTAACTTGGTTAGTGGTAGGTAATGTGACACACCGGATTCGACCGTAATGTCTAGGCCGGGTTTGTGGTGTTACATTTAGTGGTATCAGAGCCCGGTTGCAACAACTCAGCTATGGATCGGATCCAAAAAGGTTTTCAAAACTTTAAGCCCAAAGAGGGTATTTTTGGAAAAATCTGACTTTTGAAAACAATTTTTTTGGTTAAAGCAGATAAATTTTCAAACTTGGTTTCTTTAAATCAAATGTTTGAGAAATGGATTTTAAAAAGGCCTAAATATTTTGCGTTTGTCTGAAATCTGATAAGGTGGCACACTGAATCCCTGGCACCAAGTCTGTAAGTATCTTTCTGCTCTCTATATATATTGTACTGTACTAAAAATAATACTGTAGATAGTACTGAGCCTTAGATATAATACTATAGATAAGGTAGCATTAAGGCTACAAAACTGAACTGTAGGGTAAACTAAGCCCTAGGAAACTGAGATAGTAGCTAAACTGCGATGGCGCGAGAAAAACTCTAAAACTTTATCTGTTCATAAGATATTCTGTAATAAACAATTGAAACAGTAAACTAATGTCATAAAATTTGTAATCAGATAAATTGATATGAGTACGAGAGCTGCTCGGGGAAGAGGCCATGGTCGAGGCTGAGGTAGTACTCAAGCTGGATCTTCTTCTTCTGAACAAATGCTAGCTGGTGAGGCACGACCACCACTGGTGGTTGATAATGGGCCGTATAATCAGGCCGCAGGGGACGACGCTCTGTCCCAGGCCATGTTGAGAGTTTTGGAAAGGGTGGCTGGAGCTAATGTCGAGCCCATGAATAGGGGGTCCATTTCTAAGCGACTCCGGGCCAACGGAGCGGAGGTTTTTAGAGGCATATCTGGAGTAGCCCCAAATGTGGCTAAGTACTGGCTGGAAGCCACGAAGCGGATTATGGATGACCTGGACTGCTTAGTGGAGCAGAAGTTAAAAGGAGCGATGTCGTTGCTGCGGGATGAGGCGTATCAGTGGTGGATCACTGTGGGAGAGGGTACCCCAGCAGAGAGGGTAACATGAGTGTTAGTGGAACTGAAAGCTCAAATCCAAGAGTTGTTGGATAGAGGCTTCATTAGACCAAGTGTGTCTCCATGAGGAGCACCGGTCCTATTTGTGAATAAAAAGGACGGGACGATGCGTATGTGCATTGATTATTGCCAGTTGAACAAACTGACGATAAAGAACAAATACCCACTGCCTGGAATTGACGATCTATTTGACCAAATTAGAGGAGCTTCGGTATTTTCCAAGATTGACCTTCAATCTGGATACCATCAGCTGAGGGTAAAGGAAGTGGATATTCATAAGACAGCATTCAGAACTCGATATGGTCATTACGAGTTTCTAGTTATGCCGTTTGGGTTGACGAACGCATCTGCAGCTTTCATGGATCTGATGAATCGAGTATTCCAAACTTACTTGGACCGATTCGTGGTCGTTTTTATCGATGATATTCTGGTATATTCAGAAACTGAGGAGAAGCATGATGAGCATCTATGTATTGTGCTACAAGTGCTGAGAGAGAAGTAACCTTATGCGAAGTTTAGTAAGTGTGAATTCTGGTTGCGAGAAGTGACTTTTCTAGGTCATGTGGTTTCTGCTGAAGGAATTAGAGTGGAGCCTCAAAAAATTGAAGCAGTTTTGGAATGGAAACCACCGAAGTCAGTATCGGAAATTTCGAGTTTTCTGGGTCTGGCAGGCTATTACAGAAGGTTTGTAGGGGGATTTTCTCTGATTGCTGCACCATTGACAAAACTGTTAAGGAAAGGAGTAGCATTTGTCTGGACTGAAAAACAGCAGAAAGCTTTTGACCAGTTGAAAAAGGTATTGACTGAGGCGCCAGTGTTGATTAAACCAAAGTCTGGGAAGGACCTCACTGTGTATAGCGATGCATCACATGTGGGGTTAGGATGCATACTGATGCAAGACGGTAAGGTGGTCGCTTATGCTTCGTGACAGCTTAGGCCTCATGAAGCGAACTACCTTACGCACGATTTAGAGCTAGCAGTAGTGATCTTCGCGTTGAAAATCTGGAGACATTACTTATATGGAGAAAAGTGTATTATATACACAGACCATAAGAGCCTAAAGTATCTGTTGACTCAGAAGGAGTTAAACCTTAGGCAACGAAGATGGATAGAGTTGCTTAAGGATTACGATTATTCGATTGAGTACCACCCAAGTAAGGCTAATGTGGTGGCTGATGCTTTGAGTCGAAGGGTTGTTGCTGATTTGAGAGCCTTGTTTGCAGGTTTGAGTCTGTTCGACAATGGAAGTCTGTTGGCAGAATTGCAAGTGAGGCCTACTTGGACTAAACAGATTAAAGAAAAATAGTTGAAGGATGATTCGTTAGTTCTTCGGTAAGTGGGCTTTTAAGAAGAACTTTGTAAATTACGACACAAATAAGGCCTTGGTAAAATGGCAAGGTGGCGCCACTAAGTGCCTAAAAAAATGGCATCTGAGAACGAATAAAAGGTCTAAGGTTCGAGTTGCAAGATTGGCATATTGTTACTTTTAAATTTTAGGCATGTGCCGGGCATGTGTTCACTTAAGTGAATTTCGGCAAGGGCCTTAGGGAGGTTGGGCTGATTGTTTTAGTTGATATTAGGGTTAGGTTCTTTTCTTTTTTCTATCTTGGAGAATTAGGGTTAGCCACCTGAAAGCTTTCACTATCATTCATCCTCTCTGAGTTCTCACAAAAGCCAAAAACGTAAATTCCTTCTCCTTGGTGCCGATTTCTTCTTCCTCTCTTTTTCCTTAATTTTCTTTCTTTCTTTTTGCTTTTTCTTCTAGCTGAAACCTTCTGATCACCTTGCTCACCTCCTCTGTCAATCCCATCCTCCACAAAACCTCCATAGCCGATTGCCATAAAAGCTGAAATCTCGAAAACTCACTTCTTGTGTCAATTTCTCCAAGCCAAAATCCTTTAGTTATTTTTGTTCTTTCTGATCAAATTTCATCTTCTCTAAACCCTTAGTATCTGTCGGCAACATTACTTCAAAGTTATAGCCTCAAATCGTCATCTTCTTCATCACTTAAAAAGCCGAAAAACCATAGATTTAGGGACTTATAGCCGAAACTTCAGATCTCCTGGATTCGAGTTCTACTATCATTTAGAGGATAGATCTGCATCAGATCTGTGTAGAAGTCAAAGAGGAACAAGTGGTAGGTGCTCATCACCTCAGATCTAGTCTGATTTTACAATTTAGAAAAGCTGAAGTCCCTAAAATCTAGGGAGGCTATCAATTTGGACATAGGGCTTTAACGGTGTTTAACCAACGATTTCTTTTGGTGATTAGTGTCTTCTAGAGGTTTGATCAAAGGCTTGGATCTTTGGAACAACTAGACTTAGATCTAGTCATTGGTTTTCGACAGAAAGATAAGATTCTAAAGGCTTTAGGGGCATGGTTCGAATATGGGTTACTGAATATTGGGATTGGTTGTTGTGGGTTGCAATCTAAGAATTGTGGTAATCAATTGCAGGACATCGTAAGGGATCTCAATAGCTGTCATCGCGAAACAGGTTTGTATCGAACACCCTCTCATAGTTCAATTCGGCAAAAGCCGAAATGCCAAAATTCTGGTATTTCGTGGGCTTGTGAGTGTGCAAGTGCTCACAAGACGTTTAGAAATCATTAGATCTAAAATCGTAAGCGGTAAGTTAGTCGTGTGTGAAGTTTCGTGCACTTCGGTAATTGGGCCTCGATAGGCTAAAATTGGGCCCAATGGGCTTACGGGCCCATACGGGTAATAATAATATTTATAATATAAAGAAATAGGCAATAAGTATGTTCTGTTAGATTGTAGAATCGAAACTGCTTAAACCGATAAACTGGCCATAAAACTTGAATTAAATGGGCTTAAATTGCTAATGGACACAGTAGGGCCCATTAAGGGTTTTAGGGCCCAATGGCTAAAATTGTGAAATTAAGATAAATAAATTACTGCGATGACAAATGGGCTAGTAAGGACCGTAACATTCATGAGAACCCTTGAAACTGATAAAATTACTGAAATACCTTTATAGGTGGAAAGTTTACAGTTTTACCCCAAGGAGTAAAATTACTGATATACCCCTGGGGTTAAGGATGACCTGAATGCATGATTGACTATTACTATTTACTGCATCCCATGTTATTATTATCTGATGCATGGGACTGGGTTATTGATGGAGGAAGTACTAAAAGTGGCTTGACCACGTACTAGAGGCTTTGCCTCAACTTATTGATATCTGAGCAGCTATGCTGCAATTGTGAAGTGTAGGGCTGGGTGGGTTGAGCTATTCCCCACATGGAGTGGAGGGCTAGTACGGGTGGAGTGTAGCGGTTGGTTATAGGCTGGGTTGGGCTTGCATACATGAATATGTCTGTTCTGTTCTGGAATGGGCCTACGGGCCATACTGTTATCTGAAAAGGGCTTCGGCCCAGTACCTGCGGTTATCTGAATAGGGCTTAGGCCCAATGGGCTTGAGCTGACTTGGGCTTTGGATGGGTTTTCCATATACACTGAGTTTTCCAAACTCACCCCCTTTCTCTTCCATCCTTGCAGGTGAGCCCTAGTTGGAGGACTTGGAGCTGGGCGGGATTCAGAGTGGCCACGAAGATTAAATTTCTGGTTTTAAATAAGTTTCAAGTAGCTTCCTTTTTAATTTTCGCATTCATTTTTGATTATTTCTATTTTGGTTAAAGTTGTAATAAGGCCGCTCTATTATTTTTATTTTGGGTTTTTAAATTACTTAAATCATTTTTGACTTGAGATTCACTGTAACACCCCGTACCCGAGACCGTTGCCGGAGTCGAACACGAGGTGCTAACCGACTTAATTCATTTACTTTTACAGTCCATTTTAAAAATTTCCAGGCAGTTGGCTAACTGTGTCACTGTCACCTTAAAAATCATATCTTTAGTTCTAAAACACAAAAATCAGTTTAGTAAATTTTTCCTGAAACTAGACTCATATGTCCATCTACATATTTTTTTCTAGAATTTTTGGTAGGCCCAATTAGTATAATTTATTAGTTAAATTCTCCCCTGTTACAGGGTGCGACTACACTGAACTTCATGCATTACGATTTGGATATCTCCCCGTACAGAGCTTCAATACTGATGCTGTTCATTTCTATAGAAACTAGACTCAAAGAGGAATCGATAAATATGTGGCATGACTTCTAAATGTCTCTGGTTAATTTATAATGAATTTCCAAAGTCAGATCAGGGGATCCAGAAACCGTTCTGACCCTGTCTCACGAAAACTTTAGCATCTCATAATATACTGTTCATATGAACGTTTCGTTACTTTCCTATGAAAATAGACTCATCAAGGTTCGATTAAATAATTTATTCACTATTTAATTCCATTCCTACTATTTTTAGTGATTTTTCACATCCACATCACTACTGCTGCCAGCATCTATTTTTAAGGTAAACTTTACCTATTTCATGATCCTTCATGGATCAACTAGAGTTTGTCATACATATATCAAAAGTGATCATGAATAACCATTCCCATGGCTAACCGTTGCCAACATTTCCACACCTCTCGACGGACAACATACAAAACGACTATAATGCTATGATCAAAGTATATTTAAGCCATTTTCGCATGGCTATCCAAATTTACACAATACCAAAGGGTTCATGACCAACAACAAAAGGGTGGTCCTATACATGCCATTTCAAAGTTCAACCAAAAGTATACCAAAAGGAGCTTTGATAGTGTGGGCGAGTTCGACTTCAAAATCCCGAGTCCGATAGCTGAAGAACAAAAATCTATAAAACAGAGAATCAAAGAAACGGAGTAAGCATTAAATGCTTAGTAAGTTTTGAGCAAAGAATTTAGACATAACCAAAGTATAGCATTCATGTAGCTAAACAGTTAATTTCATATGCACAAATTTTCAATATCATACTTACTTCACATTACCAACCCTTATATTCATACACAAAGATCAACTTAGCCAAAGGCCGGTAGCTCATTTATCAACTGAGCGAATACTTATTTGTAAGGGCTCAACTAATTCAAAGCACATACGAAACATACCTCAATGTTGGGATGTTACAAGCGTATTAACTAAAATTTTTACAACAAGATCGTTCATTCCCGAATCACGTACCTTCGGAATTTAACCGGATATAGCTACTCGTTCAAATGCCGTCGGGACATAGCCCGGTTATAGTAACTCTCACAAATGCCTTCGGGACTTAACCCGAATTTAGTAACTCGCACCAATGCCTTCGGGCTTAGCCCGGAATTAGTATCTCGCACAAATGCCTTCGGATCTTAGTCCGAATATGGTCACTTAGCACAAAGCCTTCGGGACTTAGCCCGGACATCATTCCAATAACCATGCACATTTAACAATAAATCATGACACATTCATATTTCATATTCATTAGCAAAACTCAAACACAAGACACTTATCACTCTTGCAATTTCGGCTCAATAGCCACACACAAAGAGCATGATTTTGATTTGCTTAAAACATGATCTAATCAAATCATAATTTAAGCTCTATTACTCAAGAACTTACCTCGGATGTGGTCGAACGTTTTCAGCGGCTATTCGATAACTTTTTCCTTTCCCTTATCCAACTGTGGTCCTCTAAGCTCTTGAGCTAATTCAAACAAATTTAACTTATTAAAGTCTCATTATGCTAGCTTATGGCCGAATATGACAAGGAGTTTGATTGGTCATATGGCCACCTTCTAGCTCAACTACACAATGGTCATATGCATTTTTAATCACATCAAGCAATTTAATACAATTCATTCGAACATCAAAAGAAAACCTCAAGGTACTTAGCCCATATATACTTTAGGCATTAGAGTCACATATATATATGGAATCATGAATCAAACTCAACATTTTAGCTAATATTCCCCCTTGGTCGAATTTTCTAAGCCAAGACAAAAGCATCAATATGCTTGCCTCTAACCGAATACATGCAACACCAATCTTCTTCCTCTGGCCGAATATGCACGTCTATGTTGAGGCCGATTATATACTTAATACCACACATAAATGGCATACATTTTACTAACTAATGCATTACATATTATAACTCAATACGCATCCATCATTTAATCCATAACCGAAGCACCCTCATGTGTAAGTATATACCTTGAGATAATATATAGGTCATACCAATACATCATGTGCAATCATATATATATATGTGCAAGAGCCGAATCACAAATTTGATTATAACCAAATTTAAACATATATCCAAAACATAAATCTTACCTACCATGCAATAAGCATAAATCACACTTATGGATATACCATGGCCGATACTTCCAACAACACCAAATAAAAATATACTTCATGGATCTAAGGTAGAACCAAGAAAGAAACTCATAATCATCAAGATGTAAGCAACTACCATTGTTCATCTAGATTTAGCATGAAACACAACCATCACCCTTATTAATCTCCATAGCCGAAGACCTTACTTATTCCAAAATCACAAATTCAACATGGGTTACCAACAATAACTTGATATCTCACTCAAAATCAACTAGGATTTCAAGAACTAGTATCAACTTCCTTACCTTAATATCGACCTAAGATGACCGATTGCTTCACTCCTTCCTTCCTCCTCTCAATCCGGCCAAGAAGAACCAAAGAACACAACTTGTTTCCTTTCTTCCTTAGAACATTCGGCCAAGAGAAATGAAAAAAGATGGACACTTTTTTTTTGTTTTCTTTCTTACATTCACGGCAATGGGGAGGGGGGAGAAACAATCACACACATTCTTTCTTTTTTTTCCATTTCTTTATTACCCATACTCCTTATTTTATTGTTCCTAACATACATCACTAACATAACATGTTTGTGACATGTTTCCACTCATAGCATGGCCGGCCACTATGCCTTAATTTGGGTAAATTGACATGCAAACCCATCATTTTCACAATATGCATTAATAGGCCACTTCGCATTTGCCTAGCACATTTCTAAATTTTCTCACATAAGTCCTATTTGATAAAATTCTCTTACAATTAACAAAATTCAAACATGAAATTTTCACACATGCACATGTACATATAATGAGCATCAATTATGACGGTTAATTATTTTTATGACTCGGTTTAGTGGTCCCGAAACCACTTCCCGACTAGGGTCACATTAGGGCTGTCACAACTCTCCCCCACTTAAGAAATTTTCATCCCCGAAAATCTTACCGGTAAATAGGTTTGGGTATCGTTCTTTCATAGAGTTCTCGATTTCCCAAGTAGCTTCTTCGATCCCGTGCTTGAGCCATAACACTTTTACTAACGGAACCCTTTGTTTCGTAACTCTTTCACTTCACGAGCCAGGATACGAATCGGTTCTTCTTCATAACTCAAGTCAGATTGAATTTCAACTTCTGATGGATTAATCACGTGTGACGGATCGGATCTATAACGTCGAAGCATCGAAACATGAAAGACGTCGTGAATCTTTTCAAGTTCAGGGGGCAAAATCAATCTATACGCAACTGGACCAACTCGTTCGGAGATTTCGTACGGCCTAATGAATCTCGGGCTCAACTTGCCCTTACGGCCAAATCTGAGTATCTTTTTCCAAGGTGAAACTTTAAGAAACACTTTATCTCCCACCTGATACTCAATGTCTTTTCGTTTCAGGTCCGCGTACGACTTCTGGCGATCTGTGGCTGCCTTCAGACTCTCACGAATTATTTTTACTTTCTGTTCAGCATATTTAATCAAATCAACTCCGAAAATTTTACTTTCACCGAGCTTGGTCCAAAACAATGGTGTACGGCATTTACGACCGTACAAAGCCTCGTAAGGTGCCATCTTAATACTTGATTGAAAACTATTGTTGTAAGCGAATTCAATCAAAGGTAAATACCGTTCCCATGAACCACTAAACTCGAGGATGCAACATCTCAACATATCCTCAAGTATCTGAATTATCCGCTCGGATTGACCATCGGTTTGTGGATGAAAAGCGGTGCTAAAATGCAGCTTGGTACCCAAAGCTTCTTGCAATTTCTTCCAAAATTGCGAGGTGAATCTCGGATCTCTATCCGACACGATAGAAATAGATACCCCGTGTAATCTCACAATCTGAGAAATATACAATACAGCTAGTTTATCCAATGAAAAATCCGTACGTACGGGGATAAAGTGAGCTGACTTAGTCAGTCTATCCACAACAACCCAAATCGCATCTTTCTTACTTGCCGATACTGGCAACCCAGATACGAAATCCATCGTGACTCGATCCCATTTCCATTCAGGTACCATGATTGGCTGGAGTAAACCCGTAGGCACTTGATGTTCCGCCTTTACTTGCTGACATATTAAACACTTCGAAACAAAATCGAAAATGTCTCGTTTCATACCATGCCACCAAAACTGGCGTCTCAGATCGTTGTACATTTTCGTACTCCCCGGGTGAATTGACATTCGGCTACAATGGGCTTCATTCAGAATCATCGAAATGAGTTTTGAATTTCTTGGAACACACAACCGACTTCTGAACCTCAAACAATCGTCATCATCAATTTGAAATTTGGATTCCATATTCGGAACACATTCAGCCCGTTTTGCAACCAATTCATCGTCGACTTTCTGAGCTTCACGAATTTGTTGAATCAATAATGGTTTGGCCTTTAATTCAGCTACTAACACATTGTCGGGTAGAACAGACAAGTGTACATTCATCGCTCGTAAAGCAAACAGTGATTTCCAGCTTAAGGCGTTCACAACCACATTAGCCTTTCCCGGGTGGTAATCAATGACAAGCTCATAATCTTTCAACAACTCAAGCCAACGTCTTTGTCGCAGATTTAAGTCTCTTTGAGTCATCAAATATTTGAGACTTTTGTGATCCGAAAATACATGGCACTTCTCACCAAATAAGTAATGTCACCATATTTTCAAGGCGAATACGATGGCAGCTAATTCGAGATCATGGGTCGGATAATTTTTCTCATGTGGCTTTAATTGCCTCGACGCATAGGCCACAACTCGACCTTCTTGCATCAACACGCAACCTAACCCAAGTAGGGAGGCGTCACTATAGATGACAAACTCTTTGCCTGATTCGGGCTGCACTAAAATTGGGGCTTCAGTCAAATAAGTTTTCAGTTGATGAAAACTTTTCTGACATTTTTCCGTCCATTCGAACTTAATATCTTTTTGAAGTAGCTTCGTCATGGGTGTGGCTATCATCGAGAAACCTTTTACAAACCGTCGGTAGTAACCGGCGAGTCCCAAAAAGCTCCGAACCTCAGTAATATTTCTCGGAGGCTTCCAGTTAAGTATGGCTGAAATTTTGTTCGGGTCAACTCGAATACCCGATGCGGATACCATGTGGCCCAAGAAGCTAACCTCTCTTAACCAGAACTCACACTTACTGAACTTAGCATATAACTGCTTATCCCATAAAATTTTCAACACTAATCTCAGGTGCTCAGCATGTTCGGTCTCATCTCTTGAATAGACCAAGATGTCATCAATAAACACAACTACGAACCGGTCCAAATACTGTCTGAAGATCCGATTCATCAAATCCATAAATACCGCAGGGGCATTAGTGAGCCCAAACGGCATCACTAAGAACTCGTAGTGGTCGTATCTCGTTCTGAAAGCAGTTTTGGGTATATACGAATCTCGAATTCGCAACTGATAATAACCCGATCTCAAATCTATCTTTGAAAACACTGAAGCTTCCTTTAGTTGATCAAACAAATCATCAATACGCGGTAATGGATATTTATTCTTTATCGTCACTTTATTCAGCTGACGATAGTCAATGCACAACCTCATGGTTCCGTCCTTCTTTTTCACGAACAATACTGGTGCACTCCAAGGTGAGAAACTTGGTCGAGCGAAACTTCTATCAGTCAACTCTTGCAATTGAGCTTTCAATTCTTTTAACTCAGTTGGTGCCATACAATACGGAGCTATCGAAATTGGCGTAGTTCCAGGTACAAGCTCAATACCAAACTCTACCTCCCGAACAGGTGGTAAACCCGGTAATTCTTCAGGAAAAACATCCGGGTATTCACAAACCACCGGCACAGATTCAGGTTTCTTTTCTAATTCTTTGTCATCAAGTACATACGCAAGGTATGCTTCGCACCCTTTTCTTACATATTTCTGGGCCAACATTGCTGATATTACAGCTGGCAACCCCTTTAAGTCCTTAGACTCAACTCGGATTATCTCGTTATTTGTGCACCTCAAATTAATAGTCTTGTTTTTGCAATTCACAACCGCATCATGCACGGTCAACCAATGCAAACCAAGAATAACATCAAATTCATCAAACGGCAAAAGCATCAAGTTCGCCAAAAAATAGGAATCTCGAATTACTAGGGGGCATTTCTTACACACTTTGTCGACAAGCACGTAACGACCCAAGGGATTTGACACCCGAATTACGAACTCAGTAGACGCAATAGGTAAAGTCTTACTGGATGCTAAGGTTTCGCATATATAAGAATGAGTAGAACCAGGGTCAATCAAAGCAATCACATTAGTATCAAAGAGAGTAAAAGTACCGGTAATAACATCTGGCGAGGAAGCATCCTCGCGTGCGCGTATAGCATAAGCCCTAGCAGGAGCACGAGCCTCAGATCTGGTCGTAGTATCTCTAGATCCTCTCTGACCACCACTAGCATATCCCGTGTTTCTAGATGGTCTACCTCGAGCAGTGGTAGCACTCGGTTTCCCACTCTGATTTACATTATGTTCAGACAATCTCGGGCAATCTTTGATAAAGTGGTCAACTAACCCGCACTTGTAGCAGGAGCGGTCATGGAATCTATAACTTCCAGAATGCCATTTGCCACAATACTGGCACTCCGTTCTATCTCGACGATCATTTCCCACACTGGCGACCGAAGTGACTCGTGCACTCGAAAGGGGTCGATCGCGATCTCGTCTAGAAAAGCCTGAAGTGTCTCTAGACCGGCCTAAGCCATCTTTAAATTTCTTTGATGACTGTGGGAAGGGCTTCCCCGAAGACCTCTTACGAAACTCCCTTGCTCCCGCCTCAGCTTTTCTTTTCTCCATACTGAGCTCCTCGGCTTTGCAAGCTCGCTCGACAAGTGCCACAAATTCTCGGATTTCCAAAATGCCAACATACAGCTTTATATCATCATTCAATCCATCCTCGAAACGTTTACACATTACGGCTTCTGAGGAAATGCATTCTCGTGCGTATCGGCTAAGCCTTACAAACTTTCGTTCATAGTCGGTAACCGACATGGAACCTTGTTTAAGTTTAAGAAATTCCTTCCGTTTTTGATCCATAAATCTCTGACTGATATACTTTTTCCGAAACTCGGTTTGGAAAAACTCCCAAGTTACTTGCTCTCTAGGCACAACAGAAGTCAACGTATTCCACCAATAGTAGGCAGAATCACGTAGCAAGGAGATAGCACACTTTAAGCACTCATCGGGTGTGCAAGATAGCTCATCGAGTACCCGGATAGTGTTGTCCAACCAAAATTCAGCTTGCTCGGCATCATCGCTGTCCGTAGCTTTAAATTCAGTAGCCCCGTGTTTTTGGATTCTGTCAACTGGGGGCTTATTTGACCTTATTTGGTCCGTTACCGGAGGTATTGTAGGTGCGGGGGTGGTATTTGTCGGGAATGGAGGTTGTGGAACAGCCGTATTAGTTCGAATGTATTGGTTGAACCAATCATTCATCACGCTATAGAAAGCTTGTCTAGCCTCATCATTCGGATTACTAGCAATAGGATGAGAGTCTGCTGGAGCTGTCCCTTGTGCGGGAGCAGGCGCTACACTCTCAAGATCATCAGCTACCGCTCGGTCGGGATCGGGATCCATTACTATAAATAAACACATTTGCAAATGTCAGAAATCACCACACTATCAAATAATCACATAAAATGGCATGTATAGCTAAACCCAACGCATTACGGTAGTCCTAGAATCGACTAAACCGTAGCTCTGATACCAATAAAATTGTAACACCCCGTACCCGAGGCCTTTGCCGGAGTCGAACACGAGGTGCTAACCGACTTAATTCATTTACTTTTATAGTCCATTTTAAAAATTTCCAGGCAGTTGGCTAACTGTGTCACTGTCACCTTAAAAATCATATCTTGAGTTATAAAACCAAAAAATCAGTTCCGTAATTTTTCCCTGAAACTAGACTCATATTTCCATCTACATATTTTTTTCTAGAATTTTTGGTAGGGCCAATTAGTAAAGTTTATTAGTTAAATTCTCCCCTGTTACAGGGTGCGACTACACTGACCTTCATGCATTACTATTTGGATATCTCCCTGTACAGAGCTTCAATACTGATGCCGTTTGTTTCTATAGAAACTAGACTCAAAGGGGAATCTATATATATATGGCATGACTTCTAAATGTCTCTGGTTAATTTATAATGAATTTCCAAAGTCAGATCAGGGGATCCAGAAACCGTTCTGACCCTGTCTCACGAAAACTTTAGTATCTCATAATATACTGTTCATATGAACGTTTCATTACTTTCCTATGAAAATAGATTCATCAAGGTTCGATTACATAATTTATTCACTCTTTAATTTCATTCCTACTATTTTTAGTGATTTTTCAAATCCACATCACTGCTGCTGCCAGCATCTATTTTAAGGTAAACTTTACCTATTTCATGATCCTTCATGGATCAACTAGAGTTTGTCATACATATATCAAAAGTGATCATGAATAACCATTCCCATGGCTAACCGTTGCCAACATTTCCACACCTCTCGACGGACAACATACAAACGACTATAATGCTATGATCAAAGTATATTTAAGCCATTTTCGCATGGCTATCCAAATTTACACAATACCAAAGGGTTCATGACCAACAACAAAAGGGTGGTCCTATACATACCATTTCAAAGTTCAACCAAAAGTATACTAAAAGGAGCTTTGATAGTGTGGGCGACTTCGACTTCAAAATCCCGAGTCCGATAGCTGAAGAACCAAAATCTATAAAACAGAGAATCAAAGAAACGGAGTAAGCATTAAATGCTTAGTAAGTTTTGAGCAAAGAATTTAGACACAACCAAAGTATAGCATTCATGTAGCTAAACAGATAATTTCATATGCACAAATTTTCAATATCATACTTACTTCACATTACCAACCCTTATATTCATACACAAAGATCAACTTAGCCAAAGGCCGGTAGCTCATTTATCAACTGAGCGAATACTTATTTGTAAGGGCTCAACTAATTCAAAGCACATACGAAACATACCTCAATGTTGGGATGTTACAAGCGTATTAACTGAAATTTTTACTGCAAGATCGTTCATTCCCGAATCACGTACCTTCGGAATTTAACCGGATATAGCTACTCGTTCAAATGCCTTCGGGACATAGCCCGGTTATAGTAACTCGCACAAATGCCTTCGGGACTTAACCCGGATTTAGTAACTCGCACCAATGCCTTCGGGCTTAGCCCGGAATTAGTATCTCGCACAAATGCCTTCAGATCTTAGTCCGGATATGGTCACTTAGCACAAAGCCTTCGGGACTTAGCCCGGACATCATTCGAATAACCATGCACATTTAACAATAAATCATGACACATTCGTATTTCATTTTCATTAGCAAAACTCAAACACAAGACACTTATCACTCTTGCAATTTCGGCTCAATAGCCGCACACAAAGAGCATGATTTTGATTTGCTTAAAACATGATCTAATCAAATCATAATTTAAGCTCTATTACTCAAGAACTTACCTCGGATGTGGTCGAACGTTTTCAGCGGCTATTCGATAACTTTTTCCTTTCCCTTATCCAACTGTGGTCCTCTAAGCTCTTGAGCTAATTCAAACAAATTTAACTTATTAAAGTCTCATTATGCTAGCTTATGGCCGAATATGACAAGGAGTTTGATTGGTCATATGGCCACCTTCTAGCTCAACTACACAATGGTCATATGCATTTTTAATCACATCAAGCAATTTAATACAATTCATTCGAACATCAAAAGAAAACCTCAAGGTACTTAGCCCATATATACTTTAGGCATTAGAGTCACATATATATATGGAATCATGAATCAAACTCAACATTTTAGCTAATATTCCCCCTTGGTCGAATTTTCTAAGCCAAGACAAAAGCATCAATATGCTTGCCTCTAACCGAATACATGCAACACCAATCTTCTTCCTATGGCCGAATATGCATGTCTATGTTGAGGCCGATTATATACTTAATACCATACATAAATGGCATACATTTTACTAACTAATGCATTACATATTATAACTCAATACGCATCCATCATTTAATCCATAACCGAAGCACCCTCATGTGTAAGTATATACCTTGAGATAATATATAGGTCATACCAATACATCATGTGCAATCATATATATATGTGCAAGATCCGAATCACAAATTTGATTATAACCAAATTTAAACATATATCCAAAACATAAATCTTACCTACCATGCAATAAGCATAAATCACACTTATGGATATACCATGGCCGATACTTCTAACAACACCAAATAAAAATATACTTCATGGATCTAAGGTAGAACCAAGAAAGAAACTCATAATCATCAAGATGTAAGCAACTACCATTGTTCATCTAGATTTAGCATGAAACACAACCATCACCCTTATTAATCTCCATAGCCGAAAACCTTACTTATTCCAAAATCACAAATTCAACATGGGTTACCAACAATAACTTGATATCTCACTCAAATCAACTAGGATTTCAAGAACTAGTATCAACTTCCTTACCTTAATATCGACCTAAGATGACCGATTGCTTCACTCCTTCCTTCCTCCTCTCAATCCGGCCAAGAAGAACCAAAGAACACAACTTGTTTCCTTTCTTCCTTAGAACATTCGGCCAAGAGAAATGAAAAAAGATGGACACTTTTTTTTTGTTTTCTTTCTTACATTCACGGCAATGGGGAGGGGGAGAAACAATCACACACATTCTTTCTTTTTTTTTCCATTTCTTTATTACCCATACTCCTTATTTTATTGTTCCTAACATACATCACTAACATAACATGTTTGTGACATGTTTCCACTCATAGCATGGCCGGCCACTATGCCTTAATTTGGGTAAATTGACATGCAAACCCATCATTTTCACAATATGCATTAATAGGCCACTTCGCATTTGCCTAGCACATATCTAAATTTTCTCACATAAGTCCTATTTGATAAAATTCACTTACAATTAACAAAATTCAAACATGAAATTTCACACATGCACATGTACATATAATGAGCATCAATTATGACGGTTAATTATTTTTATGACTCGGTTTAGTGGTCCCGAAACCACTTCCCGACTAGGGTCACATTAGGGCTGTCACATTCACATCACTTAAATTAATTCCTTGAAATTGGTTAACTCTAGGTTTATCAAAAATTACTGGTTTTAAACCGACATGTCAACCAACCGTCTTCGAAATGAAACTTTTCAAAGTACAACAAAAGTCACGTTTTTCTAAACCCTTAACAATCAATAATAGATAGGACTCACACTAATGAATCGGAACATTTCTCTTAAAACTTCATTAATGGTTTTGTACAAAGCTCACCCAAACTTTAGTAGACTAGGTAACTTGGTTAGTGGTAGGTAATGTGACATGCCAGATTCGGCCGTAACGTCTAGGCTGGGTTTGTAGTGTTACAGGAACCAGAGGAAACAATGAGAAAGCAATATCTGAACCTCTTTACTTGTAAGGTTTTCGAGGACAAAAATTCTTTAAGGGGAGAGTTGTAACAGCCAGTTTTTAGTGAAATCGGAATAGTGGTTTTGGGACCACAAATCTGAGTCAGAAAAAAAATTATTTTAATATTATTGCATGGTCCACATTATGATAGAAATAATGTATGAAAATCTTGATAAGAAAATTTTACTAATTTCATGTTTAATTATAGAAAGGACTAAATTGCATAAAATGTAAAATTTGAGTTCTAGTAGCTATAGGTATCAAATAGCTATAGAATTCAAAATTTGAGGTCTTTATATGGTAATTAGACCATTAAATGAAGTTTTTAGATATTTATGATGAATCATCTATGGAAAATTAGAAAAGGAAACGGACTAAATTAGAAAGATGAAATAATAAAAGATGATATTTTAATTAAATAGAAAATGTCATCATTTTATAACATCTTCCCCAAAGTTTTCTATGGAAACCCTAGCAAAGAGAGAATTTCAAGCAAGCCTAATTGGGTAAGTAATCGTGTCCCATTTTTTGTAATTTTTATTTCTAAGATCGTAATAACCTAATATATCTATTTTGGGGATTAATTTGTAAAGTGATCAAAGTATTAAAAGTTTTCCATGGATGAGTATGTTGAAATTGTAACCGTCTGGTTTAGACCCTAGTCGAAATAGTGTTTTTAGGACCATAAATCTGAGTTAGAAAAATATTTTAATATTATTTTACGTGTTTATTATATGTGAATTAGCATATGTGAAATTTTCATATGAAAATTCGATCAATTGTGTGCTTAATTTATAAAAAGAACCTAATCGCGTAAAACATAAAAGTTACCTACTTTTTGTTAAAGTGCTTAATTGATTTGTCTTATTAAAAGAGAGGTACTTATGATGCAATTACACCATTGAAAGCATGAGTGGACATTTATGCCCTTAATGATAATGTTTTAAATGTTTATTTATTAAGGGAAAAATTGGTATTAAGTTATTAAAGTTATTATTAATAAAACAAAACATAATTTTAGTCATATTATCATCCATTTTGCCGAAAAACACCAAAGAAAAGAGAAAGAAAAAGAGTTTTAGGGTTCGACACATTGATTTGGTGATTAAGGTATGGATTTTCTTCGGTTTTTGATCATTTCTACGTTTTTGTAATCGTTGCACTATATTCTATCTAGCCCATGTCTAAATTTTGAAAATTGTTGATGATTTTGAGTTGAGCCATTGATGAAATTATGAGATTTATGAAGTTTGATGATAGTAAATAGAAGATATGTTTTGGGTTAACATATTTTTATTTTAATTTTTGATGGATTTGAGTAATTTGGATTCAATTGTGAAATTTGTAAATTGAGGGGCTAAAATGTGAAATAAATGAAATAAGTGGACTTATATGAACACTAGGAATATTTGGCTAAGCATATGTTTAAAGAAATTAGGTGTATTTTGAGATTTTATGAATAAGGGACTAAATTGTCAAAATATGAAAATGTGAGGGCTAATTTGTAAAATGACCTATATATGTGTTTTTTTATTGAATTAAATGATGTAGTGAATAAAAGAGTTAAATTTGAATTTATATAGATCAAGAACTAAAGAAAATAGAATTAGATCGGGGAAAGTCGAAAGTTGTCGACTAGCCATTTCGTCTATTCGAATTCGTATGAGGTAAGTCTATATACAAATAAATGTGTTTTGAATTGAATTAATATTGTTTATATGCTCTTGAGCAATGATGAATGATTATATGATTTGAATATGAGATATCCGAGAAAGTATCGACAAAGTTTTGACGTCCGAAAAGCCCCGTACGAACCTTAGGAATAGTTAGGATACATATTTCATGAAATAGGATTGGATATGTGTTTTCGTGTCAGACCACATTTGGGACGTTGGCATCGACTTATGATTTACATGTAAGATAATGTCTGGGACATCGTCATCGTATTTGATTTCATGTAAGACCCTGTTTCGGACAATGGCATCAATATTTGATTACATGTAAGACCACGTCTAGGACGTTGGCATTGTACGAGCTTTCTGAGTTATTCGAGTATCCTTATTGGTTCTGAACGGTTCAACGGGCATTCTGAGAGAATGAATGACTATGTGATTGTGTATCTGATTCAAGTATGTTTGAATTGTATACCATGTTTGAGAATGAATGGTAAGTACCTGTACCTTGGTGAATATATGATATAAGTATAAGTTGTTATGAGGATGAGATATGAAATATATATGTGAATCATGGTCAAATGAACTAATGGAGATATATGGCTATGAGAATGCATTTTGCCTTAAATTGTGTAAATGAATTGGTTTAAATTGATGTTATAAGTTAAGTTTATTTGTATATGACTTACTAAGCTTTTGAAAGCTTACTTTGTTTGTGTTTGCATTGTTTTATAGATATTGAAGCTACCAAAAGCTCGGGGATCATTGAGGATCAACACCACACTATCGAACTCTATTTTGGTACCTTTTGAAAATGTATATATTAAAGTATGACATGTATAGGCTAGAGATTTTGGTTATGTTTTGTGATGTGTATATCTAGCCATGTGATATGGCTTGGTTATGGATGAGATTATGAATGAATTTGGTATATGTTTGTGTTCAGAAATGATATGTTTTGATATGCTTCAATGGCCTAGTGAAATGGTCAATTTGGTAAGGTTTTGGCATGTAAATGAATGAGGTGAATTGGAGTTATGAAACATATGATTTAATATTACTTTGGCTTATGATTTGATATAATTGAGTATATTTTATAAGCTTGAATTTGGTTGGTAATAATATGACATGAATGATGTATGTTTTGGTATTGAAATTCGCTAAAATTATAGTGCAAATGTGCTTGGTTTGATGCTTGTAGGTTTGACCCATATTGGGTGGCAAATTGTTTTTTTTTAAATGGCCTATTATTGTCCACACGGGCAGAGACACGGGCATGTGTCTCAGCCATGTACGACACACGGTCATGTTGCATGGTCGTGTGTCCCCTGGGGTACCCTACGATTTTAAGTCAGTCTTGAGCACGGCCAAGGCACACTGGTGTGTGGCTAGCCGTGTGACCCAAGTCAGTTTTGACCATGGCCAAGGCATACTGGCATATCTTGTGGCCGTGTGATTAAGTCAATATGTATGCTCTGATTTGACATTGTCTAGACAAACGAGCGTGTCTAATGCCGTGTGAGGCACACGAGTGTGTGACCTCTGTAACTGAGAAACTTTGTTTAAGTTTTGAAAAAAATTTTATGTGTTTGGTTTGGTCCTGGTCCTTTTCTAAAGCATGTTTAAGGTCTCGATGACCTATGTAAGGGACTTTATATTGATATTTGACCTTTGGTGCTATGATGTTTATGAAATGAATGCTAAATGTGCTGATATGTTCGGTAACGCCTTTAACCCTGGTCCGGCTATAACGCCTCAAAAAAAATCCTAAGTATTTATTTTTGTATGTTTCTGTTACACAAATGCATGTCTGCTTCAATTGTTAAGTGTTCTGGGAAGTGTCCGAGAAGTTTTAGGTTCAAGCCCTAGCTTGTGCAAAAGTTTTGTTTTTAATATGAATAAATTCTATCTCTAGTTAGTAGGCTTTTAAATAAATGTGGGTAAAACATGTCAGAATAGGCCTGCTAGTCTAGGGGATGAGTGGCATGTTATTGTAACCTAAGGTCTGAAGTTCAAGTCCTGCTATACGCAATAGAGTGTTTTATTTTGCTGCCTATGCTATGTGGGTAGTAAAGGTTGGCCGAGATACTGCAGGGTGAGGGGAGCTTGAATTAGTTGGTTTAGGAGATAATGATGGAGGGATTTTAGAAGGAAATATTGGAATTTGGATAGTGGAGTGTTTGGACGGTTTTGAGGAGTCAAGTGATGGGAGTGATTAGGAGTATGCCAAATATAGGAGTCTCATTTGGAAAAAAAAAGGTCAGTAGCTCACCTTCTCTCCTTTGTGCCGAATTTTGCCTTTGGTTTTTGCTGCTTTTTCATCTTTTGTTTTTCTCTCTTTTGGGACCGATAATTGCTAAGGACCATTCAGGTTTTTCTCGTTTTTGGCTAAGTCTGAGTTTCTTCTTCTCTAATGTCCTCTTGCTGACCGATTGCTTCTTCTTTTCCCCCTCTCTCAATTGATCCTTGCTTTGGCTGAATACAGCTTCTTCCCCCTCTTTCAATTCCTTTAGTTTTAATAGGTTTCCTTCTCTCTTCATCTTGTTACTTTTTCCGAATATTTCAGCTCTTTCTCTATTTTTGTTGTCGATTTTGGCAATTGTTCTTTGATCAGTCAAATTCGGGTGTGGTTCTTTTCTCTCCCTCCCTCTCTTTTCTGTAATAGTCTTTCACCTAACATCTTCCTTTGCTGCCGATTACGGCTAGGGGTGTGAGTGTTCATCTTTTGGCTCTATCGTTTCAAGGGCTTCCAGCTTTCATGTTGGGTGTAGGTCGATTACTTCATTCTCCTATTCTTGGTTTTGCATTTTCGGTAAGTGGTACACATTTTGTTCAAGCTATTTGTGTGAATAATATTGGTTAGGGTTAATAAGATTTGGGTGGAATGTATGTGATTTCTTAGGGCTAGTAATCAGTCCTCTACAACGGTTGAAGTGTGTAAAGTCTCAATCATTCAATAAGGCAAGTGATAATTACTGCTTTGGATTAGTATTATAAAAAGGGTTGTTTAATCCTATTGTAAATGATTAATGGAGTGTCGTGTTAGAATATAGGTTTGGATCACTTGTGGACTATTTGCGCACTTTCGCAACAAGGTGTGTAACCACAAACCCAACTTTGGAAATCGGCAAAAGCTAAAATAAGTAAACCATGACGCTACATGGGGGCGCGCTCACTCGTGTGGTGGTCCGTGTGACTAAACATGGGTGTTTGATCATTGAGGCCGACCATGAACGATTTCATGGGCCGAGGTCATTTTAGGCCACTCTGGGCCAAACTAGGTCGTGTGGGCCCACGAGCATGTGGGCCCCACATGAGTAAACCACACGGACGTGTGCAGAATGTTGGGCCAGGTTGTGTAATCCACACGGCCGAGGCTAGTTCTGTGCTATGTGGGCCACACGGGTGTGTAGGCCCACATGGGCCCGTAATATGGGCCTTGGGCCCATTTTTTACTGTTGGACTGTTAAGGTTGCAGAGGTCACCCGAGACGACTATAGACCTACTGTTGGGTCAGTAAGTATACCTAGACCCCCTAATTTATAAAATGACTGTTATGCCCCTATGCGATATAATGATTGTTATGCCCCTACGCACTAAAATGACTGTTATCCCTATGTGATGTATGATTATGGTAAGAATGCCATTTTAGACGTATTGAGTACATGTATGATATTATGACATGACATGACATGATGCATAATGTGTTGCATGGGGATTGGGTTTTATTATTGGAGGAAGTGTACTATACTGGCAGCTCTGGTGCAAATACTATTTAGTGTCGCAGCTGGTACTATTTGGAGTGTAGGGATGGGTGGGTTGATTATATCCCCACATGGAGTGTAGGGTTGGACAGAGATGGAGTGTAGAGGCTTGCTAGGTAAGATCACTTGATTGAATATCTATACTGTTACTGTCACTGAGATGGGCTGAGGCCCAAACTGAAACTGATATTGTAATGGGCTAAGGCCCTAATTGAGACTGAAACATTACTGAATTGGGCTTAGGCCCAGACTGTATATGCCCACTATTTGGTTATTTGATATGGGATTACACACTAAGTTTTCATAACTAACCCATCTGTTCATCTGTATAGGTAATTCCCAGTCGTAGATGGATCGTTGCTGCGAGGGACTCAAAGGTGGCCACACAACCGTACATACTTTCATGTTTGATTTATAAATTATAAGTAATTTTATTTTTGGTAATCTTTATTAATAAGGCCTCTTTGGATTTTATTTTTAATTTGGGATTTTCATTTGCTTTCGTTTATTACTACTAGCAGTAGGAAAAGACGCGGGTTTTCAAAAAGATATATGTTTTTCAAAAATACCACAAATACACAACTTGTGTTAAGAGCTTTTACAAGAAATAACATTTTATAAATTAATGATGTTTTAATATGATTAACTTCTTGCCAAACGACTTGCATTTTGGAAAATTACATCCTAAAAACATTGTTAAGATCACAAGAAGGTTAAATATAAAACTTGTTTTTCAATGATATCCCACTGTACAAAAAAACACTTCAATGTGACATCTCCAGATTTAGCCATAATGTCCAAGCAGGGTTTGGGGTGCTACATTTAGTGGTATCAGAGTCAGGTTACAAAACTCAACTGTGGATTTGGGTTCCTTTTAAAAAGCTTGAAATTTCTAAAAAAACCTATTTTAAATGATTTGAAGTATTTTGAAATGTTTTACTGAAGGTGTGGTACACCGAGTCTTCAGCGCCAATTCTGTAAGTCTTCTGAAACTATTGATTGATTAAATTGAAATACTGAGACTACTGCAGTTAGTAGACTGTACTGAAATACTCTATTGAAGGTAAACTAAAAACTGTAGTAAGACTGTGAACTGGGAAACCAAACTCTGAATTACTAATACTGTTTCCTATAAAACATCTGTGAATAAACACTAAAATTGTAAACTGATGCATAAAACTGTTAATACAGATAAAACGAAAATCGATAATTAGCACTAGAGGTACTCGTGGAAGGGGTACAAGAGGCTGCGACGGAAGCCGTGGAGGTGCTCGGGATAGGTCTTTGTCGTCTAGCACATGCCTAATGCTGAAGCTAGGGAGGTGCCGACTTAACCTGTGACTGAGACTAGGTCTCATGATTTTGCGGCTGGGGACGGCGCACTGTCCCAAGCTATGTTATAGGTTTTAAAGAGGGTCACTGGGCCCAATACTAGAGTTGTGGGCCGTGGGTTAGTTACGGAACGACTTCGGTCTAATAGAGCTGAGATTTTTAGGGGTATTGCTGGAGTTGCCCCTAATGTGGCTGAGTATTGGATTGAGGCCAGAGAGAGGATCATAGACGATCTCGAAGGCACCCTTAACCAGAAACTAAAAGGTGCAGTGTCACTGCTGAGAGATGAGGCTTACTAGTCGTGGCTTACAGTTAAAGAGGGCACTCAGCCCGATCCACTGACCTAGGAATTTTTTCAAGACTAATTTTCAAGGAAAGTATGTGGGTGCTAGTTATGTGGATGCCCGGAGGAGAGAGTTCCTGAATCAGGCTCAGGGGGATAAATCAGTGGCTGTGAATGAGGCTGAAATTTTGTGATTAAGTAGCTATGCGTGAGGGATAGTGGCGACGGAGTACGAGCGTTGTTTTCGTTTTGAGGATGGTCTCAGGGATAGTCTACGGGTTCTGATAGCTCCACAAAGAGAGCGAGATTTGGCTGCTTTGGTAGATAAGGCGAAGATCGCCGAGGAGTTGAAATGCGCTGAGCACCAGAACCATGAGAAGAAGAGAGGTAGGAACAAGAGGGATTCAGAGCCCTCAAGTTTCTTTTTGAGGCCTATGAAAAAGGCCAGAGTTGATGGGCGGGTCAGAGTTGTGGCCCCTGTTGCTATTACTAGATTGCAACCCTGTGCTGATTATGAGAGACGCCATCAGAGTGAGTGCCGAAAAAGGACTGGGGCTTGTTTGAGGTACGGATCATTGAAGCACCGTATTAGAGATTGTCCATGAACCTGATCAGGTGCAAGCTATAGGTTTGGGTACTATACAACCGTCGAAGGGTGTTCAGTAACATCCGAGAGGCCGTGGTCAGGCCAGAGGTGGTAATGGTGTGGCCTGTGGTCAGAGGGCATTGCGCAGAGGTGTTATTCATACTGAGGCGAGACAGTCGGCTCTAGTTTATGCTACACGTCGCCGAGAGGATGGAGATGCCCCAAAAGTTTTCACAGGGACATTTTTTTTATCTATAATGTACCTTATACTACACTGATAGATATAGGATCTACTTATCCCTATATAGCTTGTAATGTGTCTAAGACTCTAGGTATCTTAGTGGAGAGCACCACGAGTGAGGTTACTGTGTTGAGTAGATTGGGACAGTCAGTGAGGGTAAATAAACTATTCAAAGGTGTTCCTTTGGAGGTTCAAGGTGTTATCTTTTTATGGATTTGATGGAACTTCCTTTTGGAGAATTTGACTTAATACTGGGAATGGACTGGCTAGTGAAACATCGAGTGAGCTTGGATTGTGCTACTAAATGGATGGTACTGAGAACTGCGAAGGAGGACGAGGTAGTTATAATTGAGGAGCGGCAAAATTACTTGTCAAATGTGATTTCAACATCAAGGTCTGAGAAACTGGTTCGTAAGGGTCGTGAGGCGTACCTAGCCTATATTAGTGTTTCAGATTTTGAGGTTTCTTCTGTTAAGGACATCAGAATAGTTAAAGACTATCAAGATGTTTTTCCTGATGAGCTACCTCGATTACCTCCAAACCGTGAAGTGGAGTTTGGGATTGAGCTCCTGGTTGGTACAACTCCAGTGTCTATCGCCCCTTATAGAATGGCACTGAAGGAGCTTATGGAGCTTAAAGCTTAGATTCAAGAGTTGTTGGATCGTGGGTTCATCTGCCCTTGTGCATCTTCATGGGGAGCACCAGTTTTGTTTGTGAAAAAAAGGATAGATCCATACGTATGTGCATCGATTACTGGCAATTTAATAAATTGACCATTAAAAATAAGTACCCTCTACCGAGGATAGATGATTTGTTCAAGCTTTGGCTTTCTCTAAGATTGATCTCCAATCGGGGTACCATCAATTAAGGGTTAAAGAGACTGATGTATACAAGACAACATTTTGGACTAGTTATAGCCATCACGAGTTCCTAGTGATGCGTTCAGATTGACGAATGCACCAACGACTTTTATGGATCCGATGAACCTAGTGTTCCGCCCTACTTGGATAGGTTCGTAGTGGTTTTTATTGATGACATTCTGGTGTATTCGAGGACTAAGGATGAACTTGATGAACACCTCTGAGTAGTTCTGCAGATTTTGAAGGAGAAACAACTGCACGCCAAGTTTAGTAAATGTGAGTTCTGGTTACGAAAGGTAATGTTTCTGGGCTATATGGTATCTGCTGAGGGGATTAGGGTTGATCCTCAAAAGATCGAGGCTGTTTTGGATTGGAAACTGCCTAAGACTGTATCTCAGATTTGCAATTTTCTAGGACTAGTAGGGTATTATCGACGTTTTGTATAAGGGTTTTCATTGATTGCAGCACCTCTGACTAAGTTGTTGCATAAAGGGGTGCAATTTAACTGGACTGATACACCATAAGAGAGCTTTGAGAAGCTCAGGAAAGTACTTACTTAATCCCCTATCTTGACATAGCCAGAGTCTGGGAAAGAGTTCACTGTCTACAGTGATGCGTCGTATATTGGTTTGGGATGCATATTGATGCAAGAGGGTAAGGTTGTAGCATATGTGTCTCGTCAACTTAACACCCATGAGGCTAATTATCTGATGCATAACTTGGAGTTGGCTGCGATGGTATTCGTACTGAAGATTTGGAGGCATTACCTGTACGATGAGAAGTGTATCATTTACATTGATCACAAGAGCCTCAAGTATCTCCTCACTTTGAAGGAGCTGAGTCTTAGGCAGCGTAGATGAGTTGAGCTACTAAAAGATTATGACTGTACGATCGAATACCATCCTAGGAAAGCCAATATGGTGGTGAACGCACTGAGTCGTAGAGCTATGACTGATCTAAGGGCGATGTTTGCTTGCCTCAGTTTATTTGATGATGGTAGCTTGTTGGCTGAGCTCCAAGTTAAACTGACGTAGGTGGATCAGATTAAGGGTAAATAGTTAGAGGATGTGTCACTCGGTCTTCATTTTCGACAGGTTGAGAGTGGGGATACTGTGGATTTTGGATTGAATAGTGAAGGGGTACTCTATTTCCGTGGAAGAATTTGTGTACCGAAGGATACTGATTTGAGGCAGTTTATACTGCAAGAGGTGCATAGTAGTCCTTGTGCTATGCATCCTAGTGGAAATAAGATGTATCGTATCTTTCGTTAATTATATTGGTGGCCAGGTTTAAAGTGTGAAGTTACCGATTTTTGTGAGTAAATGTCTGACTTGCCAGCAGGTTAAGGTGGAACATCAGTTACCTTCACGGTTGCTTCAGCCAGTTAAAATACCACTTTGGAAGTGGGAGAGAATGGCTATGGACTTCGTTAGTGGGCTGCCCCTAACGTCGACCAAGAAGGATTCAGTATGGGTCATCGTGGATCGATTGACCAAATTTGCCAATTTCATACTAGTTCGTACTGATTACTCTTTGCAGATACTGGCTAAACTGCATGTGTCTGAGATAGTGAGACTGCATGGGGTACCAATTTCCATAATATCTAATATGGATACTCGCTTCACGTCTCGGTTTTGGAAGAAGTTGCATTAAACTCTGGTTAGTCTGAGAGAGTGATTCAGATACTGGAAAACATGTTAAGGCGTTGCGTGATTGATTTTAGAGGCAGTTGGGCGGACTACTTCCCACTAGCAGAGTTTTCCTATAACAATAGCTATCAGTCTAGCATACAAATAGCACCTTACGAGGCATTATATGGTCGTAAGTGTCGTACTCCTTCATGTTGGACTAAGTTGGGCGAGCGGCATGTTCTGGGCCCTGAGCTAGTTTCTGATACTAAGGATAAAGTTTAACTGATCTGGGATTGACTGAAGGCAGTATCAGACAGACATAAGTTGTATGCAGATCTGAAGCGTAAGGAGATTGAGTATTCTATGGGGGACTTCGTTTTTCTCAAGGTCTCGCCATGGAAGACGGTACTGAGGTTTGGATGGAAGGGCAAGTTGAGCCCTAGGTTCATTGGGCCTTACTGCATACTGAAACGTGTGGGAACGGTTGCCTATTAGCTAGAGTTACCTCTTGAGTTAGACCGGATTCACGATGTGTTCCACATCTCTGCGTTGAGGTGCTACCACTTTGATCCCACGCATGTTATTTTGGTTGAGGAGATTGAGGTTAGACCAGATCTGTCTTTTGAGGAAGAGTCGGTTCAGATATTAGATAGTGATGTATAGGTTTTAAGGAGGAAGTCTATCCCACTGGTTAAGGTTCTTTGGCGTAATCACAGCTCTGAGGAGGCCACGTGGGAACCTGAGGAGCTGATGCGACAATAATGCTCTCATCTGTTTTGATCAGGTTAATTTCGAGGCTGAATTTTTCTTTTAGGGGCAGAATTGTAACGCCCCAAAAAAATCCTATGTATTTATTTTTGTATTTTTGTGTTACACAAATGCATGTCTGCTTCAATGGTTAAGTGTTCTGGGAAGTGTCTGGGAAGTCTTGGGTTCAAGCCCTGACTTGTGCAAAAGTTTTGTTTTTAATATGAATAAACTCTGTCTTTAGTCAGTAGGCTTTAAATAAATATGGATAAAACATGTCAGAATAGTCCTGTTGATCTAGGGGATGAGTGGCGTGTTACTGTAACCTGAGGTCTGAAGTTTGAGTCCTACTATGCACAATAGAGTGTTTTATTTTGCTACCTATTCCATGTGGGTAATAGAGGTTGACTGAAATATTATAGGTGAGAGGAGTTTCAATTTGTTGGTTGAGGAGATTATGATGGAGGGATTTTAGGAGGAAATATTGGGATTTAGATAGTGGAGTGTTTGGAGAGTTTTGAGGAGTCGAGTGAGGGGAGTGTTTAGGAGTATGTCGAATATGGGAGTCTCATTCGGAAAAAAAAGGTCAATACCTCACCTTTTCCATCTTTCGTTTTTTCTCTTTTGGGACCGATAATTGCTAAGTACCATTCGGGTTTCTCTCGTTTTTGGCTTAGTCTAAGTTTGTTCTTCTCTAGTGTCCTATTGCTGATTGATTGACTCTTCTTCTCTCATTCTCTTAATCGATCCTTGCTTTGGCCGAATGCACCTTCTTCCCCCTCCTTAAATTATTTTGGTTTTAATAGATTTCCTTCTCTCTTCATCTTGTTACTTTTTCCGAATACTTCAACTCTTTCTCTATTTTGTTGTCGGTTTTGAAAACTATTCTTTGATTAGTCAGGTTTGGGTGTGGTTCTTTTCTCTCTCTCCCTCTCTTTGTCGTAATAGTCTTTCACCTAGCATCTTCATTTGCTACCGATTACATCTATGGGTGTGAGTGTTCCATCTTTTGCCTCTGTCGTTTCTAGGGCTTCCGACTTTCGTGTTGGGTGTAGGCCGATTGCTTCATTCTCCTATTCTTGGTTTTGCATTTTCAGTAAGTGGTACACGTTGGGTTCAAGCTGTTTGTGTGAACAATATTGGTTAAGGTTAATAAGATTCAGTTGGAATGCAGGTGATTTCTTAAGGCTAGTAATCAGTCCTCTGCAACGGTTGAAGTGTGTAAAGTGTCAATCTTTCAATCAAGGCAAGTGATAATTACTACTTTGTTTAATCCTATTCTAAATGATTAATGGAGTGTCGTGTTTGAATATAGGTTTGGAGCACTTGTGGACTATTTGCGCACTTTCACAACAAGATGTGTAACCACAAACCCAACTTTGGAAATCAGAAAAAGCCTGAATAAGTGAACCATGACGCTACACGGGTGTGCGCACGCTTGTGTTGTGGTCTATGTGACTAAAGATGGGCATTTGATCATTGAGGCCGACCATGAACGATTTCATGGGCCGAGGTCATTTTGGGCCATTTTCAGCTGAACTGGGTCGTGTGGGCCCACGGGCATGTGGGCCTCACACGGGTAAACCACATAAACCTATGGAGAATGTTGAGCCAAGCTGTGTAATCCACACGGCCGAGGTTATTTCTAGGCTATGTGGGCCACATGAGCCTGTGGGCCCACATGGGCCTGCAATATGGGCTTTGGGCTAATTTTTCACTTTTGGACTGTTAACCTTGCCCAGGTCGCTCGAGATGATTGTGGACCTATTGTTGGATCGGTAAGTATACCTAGACCCTCTAATTGATAAAATGACTGTTATGCCCATATGGTATATAATGACTGTTATACCCCTACGCACTAAAATGGCTATTTTGCCCTATGTGATGTATGATTATTTTAATCATGCCAGTTTAGATGTATTGAGTACATGTATGATATTATGACATGACATGACATGATGCATGATGTGTTGCATGGGGATTGGCTTTTATTATTGGAGGAAGTGTATTGCACTGGCAACTCTGCTGCAAATATTGTTTAGTGCCGCAACCGGTACTATTTGGAGTGTAGGGATGGGTGGGTTGATTATATCCCCACATGGAGTGCAGGGTTTGATGGAGATGGAGTGTAGACACTGGCTGGGTAGGATCAATTGAATGCATTTTTGTACTGTTATTGTCACTGAGATAGGCTCAGGCCCAAATTGATACTGATATTGTAATGGGCTAAGGCCCTAACTGACACTAAACCTTTACTGAATCACAAACTGTATGTCCCCACTGTTTGGTTATTTGATATGGGATTACATACTAAGTTTTCATAACTCACCCATCTGTTTATTTGTACAAGTAATCCCCAGTCGTAGGCAGATTAGTGTTGCGAGGGACTCAAAGGTGGCCACGCAACCGTACATACTTTCATGTTTGATTTATAAATTATAAGTAATTTTATGTTGGGTAATATTTATAGTAATAAGGCCTCTTTGGATTTTATTTTTATGTTTGGGATTTTATTTGCTTTCGTTTATAACTACTAGCAATAGGAAAAGATGTGGGTTTTGAAAAAGATAAATGTTTTTCAAAAATACCACAAATACAAAACCTGTTTTAAGAGCTTCCGTAAGAAATAACATTTTATAAATTAATAATGTTTTAATATGATTAACTTTTTTCCAAATGACTTGCATTTTGGAAAATGATCGAGACATCCTAAAAAAATTGTTAAGATCACAAGAAGGTTAAATATAGAACGGGTTTTTCAATGATATTTCACTTTACGAAAAAACACTTCAATGTGACATCGCCAGATTCAGCCATAACGTCCAGGTTGAGTTTGGGGTGTTACACCAGCGACGGATATGGGTTAGGGGTGTTACTTTTGGTTGGTATCAAAGCTACAGTTTAGTTGATTCTAGGACTAACGTAGCGTATGTGAGTCTAGCTATACATGCCATATTTATGAATTGCAATAGTGTGATGAATCCTGACAATGAAAAGGTGTTAGTGTATAGCAAATGGATCCTGAACAAGCCCTAACTGACGATGTCGAGAGTAATGCGCCTGCTCTCGCGCAAGGGGCAGCACCATCTGACTCTAGACCAGCTATGAATAGCCATGATGGAGAGGCTAGACAAGCCTTCTATCATATGATGAATGATTGGTTCACCTAATACATTAGAACTAATCTGGCTGTACAATAACCCCCAATCTCGGACAATCCTCCGCAAGTTCCTATTATGACACAAGTTAATCCGAATCAGTTGAATAAGCCTTCAGTCGATAAAATTAGGAAATATGGGGCCAAAGAGTTTCAAGCTACCACTAGTGATGATGCTGAGAGAGTCGAGTTCTAGTTAGAGAATACGATAAGAGTATTTGATGAATTGTCTTTGACTCTGGATGAATGCATAAAATCTGTCGTTTCACTTCTGAGAGATACGGCGTATCACTGGTGGAAGACTTTGATATCAATGGTTCCGAGAGAGCGAGTTACATGGGATTTCTTTCAACGTGAATTCTGAAAGAAATACATCAGTCAAAGATTTATCGACCAGAAACGTAAATAGTTTCTTGAGCTTAAAAAAGGTCGTATGTCTGTTACAGAATACGAGCGAGAATTTGTAAGCCTAAGTCAGTATGCTCGAGAATGTGTATCTACCGAGGTAATAATGTGCAAAAGATTTGAAGATTGTCTGAATGAAGATATTCGTTTGTTAGTCGGGATTCTAGAGATAAAATAGTTTGTAGTGCTTGTTGAACGAGCATGTAAAGCTGAAAAGCTCAAGAAAGAGAAAAGAAAAGCTGATTAAGAAGGTATAAAAGTGCGAAAGAGATATTGAGCAAGCCATTTCATCTGCATCATAGAAGTTTCGAGATGATTATAGCCATTCAAAGGCTAATGTGGGACATATGAGTAGAGATCGTACGAGATCGCATTTGAGTTTTAGAGCTCCAGCTACATCTGTTGCCAGTGTTGGAAATGTCAAATCTGATCTACCCGAGTGTAAACACTGTTGTAAAAGACATCTCGACAATTGTAGATTGTATGATCGAGCTTGCTTCAAATGTGGATCATTAGACCATTTCATTCGTGATTGCCCCGAATTTGTCGAGTAAGAAATTGTACAAAATTCGAGACCTAGTAACACTTCAGCTCGAGGTAGACCTCCCAAAAATCTAGGAAATATGAGTGGTTGTCAAATAGGGACTAAAGACACTGCTGTTCGATATGAGGCTAGAGCACTTGCCAGAGCCTATGCCATTCAAGCTCATGAGGAAGCTTCATCTCTCGATGTTATAACAGGTACATTTATTATTTATGATACTTCTGTGATTGCATTGATAGATCCCGAATCAACGCATTCTTAAATATGCATGAACTTATTGAACAATAAGACTTGCCTATAGAGTCTACTGAATTTGTAATTAGAGTTTCAAACCCCCTAGGCAGATGTGTTTTGGTTGATAAAGTCTGCAAGAATTATTTGTTAATTTTTCGAGACGTTTGTTTTTCGGCTAATTTGATGTTATTTCCTTTCGATGAGTTTGATATAATTTTGGGTATAGATTGGATAACTTTGCACGATGCTATTGTGAATTGCAAATGGAAAACTATTGATTTGAGATGCAAGAATGATGAAATAGTTCGAATTGAATCTAGTGATTTGAATGGGCTACCAGATGTGATTTCGACAATGAAAGCTTTGAGTATTGTGAGAAAAGGTTGTGAAGCTTATTTTGCGTATGTGATCAATTCAAAAGTAACATAAAAGAAAGTTGAATCAGTTCCTATTGTCTGTGAATTCCCTGATGTGTTTCCTGGAGAACTTCTGGGATTACCACCAATATTAGAAGTTGAATTTGGCATTGAGTGAGTACCAGGAACTACTCCGATTTCGATAGCTCCGTATAGAATGGCTCTGATTGAACTAAATGAATTAAAGTCTCAATTGCAAGAGTTAACCGATAGAGGGTTTGCTAGACCAAGTTTCTCACTTTGGGGTGCTCCAGTTATATTTGTGAAAATGAAAGATGGCATGATGAGAATGTGCATTGATTATCGTCAATTGAACAAAGTGAATATAAAGAATAATTACCCTCTGCCTCAAATTGATGATTCGTTCGGTCAATTGAAAGGAGCTACCGTGTTTTCGAAGATAGATTTTAGGTCAGGCTATTATTAGTTACGAATAAAAGACTCAGACATTCTGAAAACTGCTTTCAGAACGAGGTACGACCACTATGGGTTCTTAGTTATGCCTTTCAGATTAACTATTGCACCTGCTATCTTTATGGATTTGATGAACATAATTTTTAGACCATATTTAGATCGATTTGTTGTTGTATTCATTGATGCATATTGATTTATTCGCGTGATGAATCCAAGCATGCTAAGCATCTAAGAATAGTGTTACAGACTTTGCGAGATAAGCAACTATATGTCAAGTTTAACAAATGTGAATTCTGGTTACGAGAAGTCGGTTTCTGGGCCATATTGTATTAGCATCTGGTATCCGAGTTGATCCTAACAAATTTCAGCTATTCTAGATTAGAAGCCTCTGGGAAATGTCTTTGAAGTCCGCAATTTTTTGGGACTTGCCGGTTATTATAGAATGTTTGTAAAAGGCTTATCGATGATCGTGACTCCGTTGACGAAATTGCTTCAGAAAGATGTGAAGTTTGAATGGTCAGAAAAGTGTCAGAAAAGCTTTGATCAGTTGAAATCGCTATTGGCTGAAGCTCCAGTGTTAGTAAAACCTGAATTAGGTAAAGAATTTGTGATTTATAGTGATGCTTCATTGAACGGTCTAGAATGTGTTTTGATGCAAGAAGGCAAAGTTATAGCGTATGCCTCGAGAGAACTAAAGCTGAATGAAAAGAATTATCCAACGCAAGACCTTGAGTTAGTTGCGATTGTATTTGCTTTGAAAATTTGGCGCCCTATCTATTTGGTGAGAAATGTCATGTATATTCTGATCATAAGAGTTTGAAATATTTGATGAATCAGAAAGATTTGAACCTGAGACAGAGAAGGTGATTAGAACTGTTAAAAGAGTACGAGCTTGTTATTGATTATCATCCGGGAAAAGCAAATGTTGTTACTAATGCTTTGAGTCAGAAATCATTGTTTGCATTACATGCTATGAATGCTCAGTTGTGTATGTCTGATAATGGTTCGATTTTAGCCGAATTGAAAGTGAGACCATTGTTTTTACAAAAAAATATTGATGCTTAGAATATTGATAATGAGATTTTAGCGAAACGAGCTCAGTGTAATTTAGATTCTGATTTAGAATTCAGAGTTAATAAAGATAACTGTCTGAGATTTTGAAATCCAATTTGTGTTCTAAGAGATCCAGATTTGATTCAAATGATTTTGAATGAAGCTCACAACAGTCATTTATCTGCTCATCTGGGTTGTATGAAAATGTATAATGATCTGAAACAACATTACTGGTGGTTTGGAATGAAAAGAGATATCTCTAACTTTGTTTCTAAATGTTTAATCTGTCAGCAAGTTAAAGCTGAACATCAAGTGCCCTCTGGTTTGTTACAGCAGATTATGGTTCCGAAATGGAAATGGATAGAGTAATAGTGGACTTTGTTTTGGGTTTGCCCTTATCTCCGAGAAAGAAAGATGCAATCTGGGTTGTAGTTGATCGATTGACAAAATCAGCCCATTTTATTCTGGTACGATCCGATTACTCATTTGATAAGTTAGCTGATTTATACATTTCCAATATTGTGAGATTGCATGGTGTGCCATCATCTATTTTGTCAGACAGAGATTCGAGATCCACATCACAATTTTGGAAGAAATTGCAAGATGCTTTGGGTACGAAATTGCATTTCAGTACTGCTTTTCACTCGCAAACAGATGATCAACCCGAGAAGATTATTTAGATTCTCGAGGATATGTTGAGATGTTGCATTCTTGAGTTTGAATGTATGTGGGAACAGTATTTGCCTTTGATTGACTTCACTTATAATAACAGTTTTCAATCGAGCATTAAAATGGCACCTTACGAACCTTAAATGGTCGTAAACGCCATACACCTTTGTATTGGACTGAACTTAGAGAGAATAAGATTCACGTGATAGACTTGATAAAAGAGACTGAACAAAAAGTAATAGTAATTCGAGATTGTTTGAAAGTAGCTTCTGATCGTCAGAAATCTTATTCGGATTTGAAACGAAAAGATATTGAATTTGAAATTGACGAAAAAGTGTTTTTGAAAGTCTCACCGTGGAAAGAAGTACTCCTATTTGGCAGAAAAGGCAAATTGAATCCGAGGTTCATCGGGCCGTATGAGATTAAAAAGTGTATCGGGTAAGTTGCTTATAGATTGTTGTTGCAACCAGAGCTAGAAAAGATCCATAATGTGTTTCACGTATCGATACTTTATTGGTACAGATCTAATCCTTCGCATGTGATTTCTACGTCCAAAATCTAGATTCAGTCCGACATGACTTATTAAGAAGAACCTATCTGTATTTTGGCTCACAAGGTTAAAGAATTGCGTAATAAGAAAATTTCATTAGTAAAAGTAATGTGGCATCGACATGGTGTTGAAAAGGCTACGTAGGAGCCTAAAGATGTTATGAGACGACAATATCTGAATCTGTTTAACGGTAAGATTTTTGAGGATGAAAATCCCTAAGGGGGAGAATTGTAACAGTTCAGTTTAGACCCTACTTGGAATAGTGGTTTCAGGACCACAAATCTGAGTTAAAAAAATGTTTTAATATTATTTTCCGTGTTTATTATATGTGAATTAGCATGTGTGAAATTTTTTTATGAAAATTCGATCAATTGTGTGCTTAATTTGTAAAGGACCTAATCGCGTAAAATGTAAAAGTTGACTGTTGTTTGTTAAAGTGCTTAATTGATTTGTTTTATTAAAAGAGATGTCCTTATAATGCAATTAGACCATTAAAAGCGTGAGTGGACATTTATGGCCTTAGTGCTAATGTTTTAAATGTTTATTTATTAAGGGCAAAATTGATATTTAGTTATTAAAGTTTTTATTAATGAAACAAAACATAATTTTAGTCATATTATCATCCGTTTTCCGAAAAACACCAAAGAAAAGAGAAAGAGAAAGAGTTTTAGGGTTCGACACATTGATTTGGTGATTAAGGTATGGATTTTGTTCGATTTTTGATAATTTTTACTTTTTTGTAATCGTTGCACTGTATTCTATCTAGCCCATGTCTGAATTTTGGAAATTGTTGATGATTTTGAGTTGAGCCATTGATGAAATTATGAGTTTTATGAAGTTTGATGATAGTAAATGGAAGATATGTTTCGGGTTAACATATTTTGTATTTGAATTTTTGATGAATTTGAGTAATTTGGACTAAATTGTGAAATTTGTAAATTGAGGGACTAAAGTATAAAATAAATGAAATAAGTGGACTTATATGAACAATAGGAATATTTGGCTAAGCATATGTTTAAAGAAATTTGGTGTATTTTGTGATTTTATGAATTAGGGACTAAATTGTCAAAATGTAAAAATGTGAGGGCTAATTTGTAAAATGGCCTAAATATGTGTTTTTGGATTGAATTGAATGATTTAGTGAATAAAAGAGTTAAATTTGAATTTATATAGATTAAGAACTAAAGAAAACAGAGTTAGATAGGGGAAAGTCGAAAGTTGTCGAGTAGTCAATTCCGTCTATCCGAGTCCGTTCCAGGTAAGTCTATATACAAATAAATGTGTTTTGAATTGAATTAATATTGTTTATATGCTCGTGAACAATGATGAATGATTATATGATTTGAGTATGAGATATCCGAGAAAGTATCGACAAAGTTTCTAAGTCTAAAAAGCCCTGTACGAACCTTAGGAATAGTTAGGATACATATGTCATGACATGGGATTCGATATATGTTTTCGTGTAAGACCACGTCTGGGACATTGGCATCAACTTATGATTTATGTGTAAGACCATGTTTGGGACATCAACATCGTATTTGATTTCATGTAAGAGCCTGTCTGGGACAGTGGCATCGATATTTGATTACAAGTAAGACCACATCAGGGACGTTGGCATTGTACGAGGTTTTCGAGTTATCCGAGTATCCTTATTAATTCCGAACGGTTAAATGGGCATTCTGAGAGAATGAATGACTATGTCCTTGTGTATTTGATTCAGATACGTTTGAATTGTATACCATGTTTGAGAATGAATGGTAAGAACATGTACCTTGGTGAATATATGATATAAGTATAAGTTGTTATGAGAATGAGATATGAAATATATATGTGAATCATGATGAAATGAACTAATGGAGATATATGGCTATGAGAATGTATTTTGCCTTAAATTTTGAAAATGAATTGGTTTAAATTGATGTTATAAGTTAAGTTTATTTGTATATGGCTTACTAAGCTTTTGAAAGGTCACTTTCTGTGTGTTTGCATTCTTTTATAGATATCGAAGCTACCGAAAGCTCAGGGATCATCGAGGATCATCACCACATTATCGAACTCTATTTTGGTACCTTTTGAAAACGTATGGCATGTATAGGCTAGAGGATTTTGGTTATGTTTTGTGATGTGTATATCTAGCCATGTGGTATGGCTTAGTTAAGGATAAGATTATGAATGAATTTGGTATATGATTGTGTTCATAAATGATATGTTTTGATGTGCTTCAATAGCCTAGTGAAATGGTCAACTTGGTAAGGTTTTGGCATGTGAATGAATGAGGTGAATTGGAGTTACGAAACATATGATTTAATATGACTTTGGCTTATGATTTGATATAATTGAGTATGGTTGATAATAATATGACATGAATGATGTATGTTTTGGTATTGAAATTTGCTGAAATTATAGTACAAATGTGATTGGTTTGATGCTTGTAGGTTTGACCCATATTGGGTGGCAAATTGCTTTTTTTCTTTTCAAATGGCCTATTTTTGTCCACACGGGCAGAGACACGAGCATGTGTCTCAGCCATGTGTGATAAATGGTAATGTTGCATGGCCGTGTGTCCCCTGTGGTACCCAATGATTTTAAGTCAGTCTTGAGCAAGGCCAAGGTACACGGGCGTGTGGCTAGCAGTGTGACCCAAGTCAGTTTCAACCACGGCCAAGGCACACGGGCATGTCTTTTGGCCGTGTGATTAAGTCAGTATGTATGCTCTAATTTGACACGGTCTAGACAACGGGCGTTTCTAATGCCGTGTGAGGACACAACCAGTTCACACGGACGTGTGACCTCTGTAAGTTAGAAAATTTGTTTAAGTTTCAAAACATTTTGTATGTGTTTGGTTTGGTCCCGATCCTTTTCTAAAGCATGTTTAAGGTCTCAATGACCTAGTAAGGGACTTTGTATTGATATTTGACCTTTGATGCTATGATGTTTGTGAAATGAATGCTAAATGCTCTGATATGTTCGATAACGCCTTTAACCCTAGTCTGGCGACGAATATGGGTTAGGGGTGTTACAGAAAATTTGAAATTTATGGTAGAAAATGAAAGGTTGTTGATAGATAAACAACTTTTGTAAAGGAAATTTTCATGAAATTGTGATTTAGGTTCTAAATTGAAATGATGTAAAATTTATGGAAAATTTTTGAATTTTATGAATTTCATGAGTTATAAATGTTATATGAAAATTTTGGTTAGGCTTGAAATAAGGATTAAATTGCATGTATTTTATTTTTCGAGCCTAGGGACGAAATAGAAATTAATTAAAAATATAGCGGCAAAATGGTCCTTTTGCCTAAGATGTAAATTAGATTGACTTGGATATGAAATGTGTTAAATTGATGTTAAATTCATTTATATAGATCCAAAAAGATTAATTAAAGAGTTGGATCGAGGAAAAGGAAATTTATCGGATTAGTAGATTCCAGAATACAAACAAGTATCGAGGAAAGTTTGTGTAACTAAATTGTGTATATTTATATGCTTGAATTAAACATTGTGTATGTGAATTTTATAAATACCAAATATATGAAATTGGTAACATATCCAATAAAGCCCGATAAATATTCAATCCCGTATGAATAATGGAATGCGATAGATATAGGATTTCCAATATTGGTTGTGGTTCTGCATGTGTTGCGACACACCATAGCTCTTACAAGCAACCTGTTATAAGCCCCCTCGAGCTTCCTATTCCTGCGAGCATCTTGATGATAATGATCCTGCATGGGTTACGGACTACCGTAGCTTTTTATGAACATCCTGTTATATGATTGGTTATTATTCTGCATATATAGCGAACACAAACGGAGCTCTTTATGAGTGTCCTAATATGGGCTCTTTGTTAGCTACCTGATATGGCTCACTTGAACTTCCTGTTATATGGCTATCCGGAGCTCCTTGATAATAACTCTTTGGAGTTATTAGTTAAGCTCAATGAGCTTCCTATTTTAAACTTTTATGACTTTCTTGTTATAACTGGGATAAGGTTCCTGTTACATGGCTCACATGAGCATCCTGTTATATGGCTCGAGAGAGTGCTTCCTGATTATGTGCCCTAATGGGTACCCCCCAATTATAAGTTGACGGATTGCAGTTTTGTACACTTCGAGTGTACTACATGTGCATCCATCAATATTTCAAATAAATTCATTGGGCTAAGTTCTAACGTGGTTAAACTAAGCTTAACATGATTTGTCATGGAAATGCATATGTTAAATGGAAATATGATATTAAAAGCATGTGTATCTGAAAATTATTATATGATGACCTCATCCTTGATTCTTGATGTTTACATGTCATACATGACTAACAAGTTTCTTGAGATTATATATGTTTAGACAAATTTCCAAATTTCTTTGGATGAGTTTTGTTTGCTTGTCTTAAATGTAAATGAATGGTAAGTAAATTTTCTATTATACGAACTTACTAAGCACAATATGCTTACTCTGTTTAAATTCTTCTATTTTAGAGTACTTAGAAGCTCGTGAAGTTGGAACTTTATCGGAGACACATCACACTACCCCTCGGACTTCTCGATATATAAAACATGCAAATTTTTAGTATAATAGCGTGTATAAGCTAAGTAGGCATAATGATGAAATGTTTTGTTTGTAACTAGCCATTGGAATGGCTAGTGTTAATCATATTTTGATGTAGCTATATAGGGCCTTATCATGCTTGATGTATGTACTGAAATGGTTGAATGATGGACGTTACATAAATATATTAATGGTTGCATGAATAGGTAAAATTACTCATATATTTATATGGCCAATTAGGTAAGATCAAATACTTGGATAAATGGGATGTTATGACATGTATTTAACTTGAAATTGGCTTGAATTGAATGTTCTATTGTGACTTCTAATAGTACAAAAAATTGATTGGATATGTTGATGCCAGGTTGGGTGAGTAATAACGCTTGGAAATGGCCTTATTTTGTCCACATGGGCAAAAAGACGAGCGTGTGTCTCAACCGTGTGTGAGACACAGCCATGCACACGGGCAGGTGGTTTGGCCGTGTGTTCCCTGCATCTTATAATTTGAGAAACAGAATGCTTCGAATTGCTCACATAAGTAGAGACACAAGCGTGTGTCTCAGCCGTGTGAGTCATATGACCTAGAACACCTGCATGTGGCTGACCATGTGGCCCAAGTCAGAGTTTAACACCCCAAACCTGGCCTAGACGTTAGGGTCGCATCTGTGATGTCATATTGAGGTGGGTTTTCGTAAAGCACAGATTTAGTAGAAAAGCTCGTTTGCATAAATAACTTTGTTTGTGATTCTTTTGTAAAACCAACTTGTTTAGTCCGTTTCCCAAAATACAGGTTCATTTAGTAAAACATGTCTCGTACTGGGTTTTTATATTACTTATAAACATTGTCATCGTGGAAGCTTTTAAATCAGGTTACGTAGCTTGATAGTTGAAAACCTTTTTCACTTGTTTTTGAAAACCTGCATCCTACGGATAACAGATATAAATAAAATCCACAAATATTAATAAAAACTTAAAACAACCTTATTACATAAAATACCCCAAATAAAGATATTCTTACTAAAATTCATAACGAAATTATAAACAGTGGTGTGGCCGTCTCAGGTCCCTCGTAGCACCGACCCGCCTAAGGTTTACCTGCACATTTAAGCAGTAAAGGTGAGTGTGAAACTCAGTGTGTAATCCCTATTTAATAAACAGTCACACAAACAGTGTTGAACAATTTGGGCTTAAGCCTATGTCAGTAGCAATATCAGTGTGGGCCTTAGCCCAATTCAGTACAGTATCAGTAATGTATAAAAAGATCCTACCCACCATCCTCTACACTACACTCCGTCCAGCCCTACACTCCATGTGGGGAATAAATCGACCCACCCATCCCTACATTCCAGAATAAAGTATCGGTTTTGGCACTAATAGTGGTCGCAGTAGAGCTTCCAGTAAAAGGCTTATAGCCTTTCAGTACACTTCCTCCAATAATATATATATCCCACCCATGCAATGCAACATAATATAAGTGTACATACGATAAATATGGCATGCTCAAACAGTCATACATCACATAGGGGTATAATCGTAATTTACCTAATAATGGTATAACAGTTAGTTCATAAATTAGGGTTTAGGCATGCCTACCGACCCAACAGTAGGTCTACAATCGTCTCGCGCGACCTGTGCAACCTTAACAGTTAAAAAGTAAAAATGGGCCCAAGCCCAAATTACGGCCTATATGGGCCCGTACGCTCGTGTGGCCCAGTAAGCCAAATAATGGCATTGGCCGTACAAACTACACAGCTGACCCAACAATCTCCACACATCCATGCGGTTTGCCCATGCAGGGCCCATGAGCCCGTGGGGCCCACACGGCCCATCGTGGCCCAAATCGGCCTAAGCCCATGAAATCATTCATGGTGGCCTCTTCGATCGAATGCCCACATTTCGGGCATTTGACTCACAACACGTGCAAGTGTACGCTTGTAAAGTGTTACCAGTCGAACATTTTCGGCTTTTGCCGATTTATTGCTAAGGACAGTGTAATTACACACTTGTTGCGAAACATGTGACCAACCCAATCGCTCCTCGAACCTACATTCAATCATGATGTTCCGTTAATCATTTGATTCTAGATTTAATCACCCTTACTATTCCCCAACCTAAAATAAAACCCAAAACTTGCCTTGATTACGAAAGTGAGATTAGCTCTGAAAGAACCATTTGACAAAGGCTAAATACAAGCTCTTTGACTAATTTACATATAACAGAATTCCATTAACCTATATTGATATCGATAACATAAATATTGAACCAATATAATCACTTATCAAGAACGCGAAATCGGTTGTGAGAAAAAGGACAGTTGACCCTATTCCCTAAGTGAGAATCCAAAACAATAGAGGCAAGGTTCAGTATCCATACAAACCTAGCCATAGACGATAGTAAAAGAGGTGTTAAGGACATACTAAATCAAGAAAAGAAAAGAACAGTGGGGAAACAAACACCTACAGATTGCTCCAATAATCAGTTGCAAAAGCCAAAAGTAGAGATAGGGTAAAAGGGTAATATCGCCATTGTCACAGTACCAAATGGTGAAAAGACTACAAGAGGAGAGAAGAGAAAAGAATTAGTATTCGGAAAAGGATCAAAAGAAGGGAAAGATAGTAAGAGAAACGATTAGCAGAAGAAAGAGGTGCAGAAAGAAAAGAGAATAAGGTTATTCGGTCACCAACAACTAGAAGAGGGAGGGGAAGATGAAGAAGTCGACCATAAAAGAAAACCCTAAAAGACACAATTGTCAAATCCTGAAAGTGCAAAGAGTGAGAGAGCTAATTGATAACAGTCGATGAGCAAATGCAACACCCGAAAGAAAACTCCCAACATTAATCGGCAAAGAGAGAAAAAAACCAAAAACCAATGGCTCCTGAGCACAACCCTTAGCCGAACTTCCTGAAAGCCACAATCCCCATTCGGCGTACCAACTCCTCACTCCCCAACACCCCACAAATCTCTTAAAATCTCTCCATACATCACTCAACCTGATCACTATTCAAATCCCTCCATTATCTCCTAGATTCTCTCTCACAACCACCCATTCAAACTCATTCAAACACTCTAATTTCGATCAATCTAGGACACTCCCACGGTACAGCAGTAGAAGGATCATCCTTATGCGCAACATGGCTCGAACTCAAGCCTCCAAGATCATCCACACGCCCCTTGCAACTAGACTTAGCAAGCTCCTTATGCCACACTTTACCCAAATTAATTTAAAAGACCAACTAACCAGAGGCAAGTTTAACTCAACAAAAACCAAAATTTTGTACAAGCCAAGGTTTGAACTCAGGACCTCTCTAGCACCTCTCAGGACACTTAACCATTGGAAAAGGCACATGCTTAAGCAACACAACATACAAAAATAAAGATCTAATATATTTATGGGGCGTTACACAAAGAGTTACACGGGTATAGACAGAGCTGGGACAAGACCGTATGCCTCACATCAAATGCCCACATGGCCTGGGACACGGGCGTGTGTCCCCTACACTTAAAAAGAATTAAAATTTTGCGAAGCATTCCCTGAGTTTTCGATTTAGTCTCGACTTGTTTCAAATGCATAAATTGGGCCTCGAGGGTCCATTTAAGGGACAATATGATTAAATATGATTGGTTTCTAAAATAAATAGTAATTTACATGAATTAATTATATTTTTTCTATAAACTTTAGTAATTCTCCTTAACTCTGTTTCGGCGACTGAAATAGATTTAGGGTATTACAGATTACATCTCTAATAACTTAGGTATCATCTTTAACAAATATGATTAAAACTCTGAAAAGACACTTTGTAGTGCAGGATGTGAAGGTTGCAAAACTAGCATGCGTATACTGTAGAGAAGATAATGTTTTTGATGAATGCCCATCCAATCCAACCTCTACGTATCACATGGGGAACTTTAATTGTAGTAAAAACAATCCCTACTCCAACACATAAATCCAGAGTGGAAACAACATCCAAGTTTTAGGTAGAGTAATCAAGGAATGGGAAATAGCAGCAATGTGAATCGACAAACTGTGGTTGGTGTACCACATGGATACAGTCAACCAATGTCGCGGAAAAATGTGCAACAAAGTTCGTCATCTTCAACATCAATTATGAAAGCTCTATTAAAGTAGTATATGGCTAAGAATGATGCAATTATTCAGAGCCAGGCAACTTCCTTAAGAGCTCTGGAGAATCAAGTGGGACAAATTGCCACTTCATTAAGTTCAGGACAATAATGAGCATTTCTGTAACACCCCAAAGCCAGCCCAAACGTTATGACCGGATCTAGCGTGTCACATTGAAGTGTTCTATCGAAAACCTTATTTTTATTGAAAACCCTTCCTTGGAATGAAAAACCTTAATTACTTTGTAAAGTCTCTTTTCAGTTGCAGAAGCTTTATTTGAAACATATGATTGATGGAAACTTTGTCATTCAAAAATTTAGTTGCGGAAACGTAGTATTTAAAAAACTATGGTTTAGGAAACCCTTGTTCAACTTCTCACAAATATAATACATGAAGATAACAATCCTAATTTGAACAATAACCAGAGGGAGGGCCTTATTACAATCCAGTCTGAAATAACTTAATAAACTAGAAACTATATGTTTTTTCAAAACAAAAATCAAGTCCAAGTCGTCTTACTAGCTGGCCACCACAGAGTCCCTCCAACCGTCGATCCACCTACTGAGCATCACCTGAGAAAAATAAATAGGGGGTGAGTTTTCAAAAACTCAGTGTGTACAACCCTCAAAGAGACTTAAGCAAACATCAATCACCATAATGTCATACACGTAATGCTGTGCAACCCACCCTAACATGCCAACCGCTATACACCAACTTCGTCCCCCGGTACACATCATGTGGGGATATAAATATCGATCCACCTATCCGATACACATCAATGATAGCCCGTTTGCAGTACTACCTTCATTGCAGCAAGCTGCTAATCAGATATTGGGCTTAATAGCCGTCGGTGGATCCACGGTTGTCAAGCAACCATGCGATCCTCGTATACTTCCTCCGTTCCATAATTCCCAACCCATATGCAACTTAAATAGAATAGCATATGAATGCAGCAGATATACATGTAACATTCGTAAATTTTACCTTCAACACATAAGGGTATTTTGGTCCTTTTTTGCCCTTAGAAGCATTTCAGTAATTTCTCTTTATTATGGTTTTACTACTTACCTTGGCCCGTTAACAAGTCCTCGTTGGATAAAGTGAATAGATACTATGCATCAGGTAGGATTCTAGAAAAGAGGAGGTGTGTAAAAGTCTGATTTTGACCCTAGTCAAAATAGTGGTTTTCAGACCATAAATTCGAGCCCAAAAAATATTTTAATATTATTTTTTGTGCCTGTGATATGTGAATTTACATCTGTGAAATTTCTGTGATTTAATTTGTCTATTTCTATGCTTAAGTATGAAAAAGGATTAAATCGCGTAAAGTGTAAAAGTTGAGTGCTAGATGCTAAAGCACCTATTTGGCTTGGCTTTCAAAATAAAGGTCCTTGCATGTCAAATTGACCATTTATCTTAGTGGTGGACAAACATGGACATATAGTTGGTAAGTTTAATGTTTATTATTCAAGGGCAAAATGGGAAATAGCAAAATAATTAGTGATATAAAAAATAAAACATGTTAATGGATGAAATGTTCATCCAAAATTGCCGAAATTCAAAGAGAAAAAAAAGAAATAAAAGCATTTAGGGTTCGACTAGATTAAAGCTCAATTAAGGTATGGATATTCGTCCTTTTTGATAATTTTAACGTTTTTGTGATCGTTGCTTAGTGTTCTTCAAAGCCCATGTCTGAATTTCTGTTTCTGTTAAAGATTTCATGTAATTCCATTGTTGATATCATGAGTTTTGTAATGTTTTTGAATGAATTATAAAGGCTTGGTAGATGGTTCATAAGTTTTGTCTTTGAGTTTTTGATGAAATTGAGCTATTTGGGTTAAATTTTGAAAATGAGGTTTAGAAGGACTAAATTGTGAATTAAACATGTTGTATGGGCTTATATAGAAGCCATGAAAATTCGGTTAGCCCTTGTTGCAAAGAAATTTTGCATATTGGTGATTTTATGAAAAATGGACTAAATTGTCAAAGTGTGAAAATGTAAGGGCTAAAATGTAAAGTGCCCTAAATATGTGTATACGGATTAAATTGAATAAAATGAATGATTGAGTGGTTGACTTTGTATTGTATTAGATCAAGAACAAAGAAAATCAGACTTAGATCGGGGGAAGTCCAAAATAGTTGAACAGATGGCTCGTTTTGTCTGAAATCCATCCGAGGTAAGTCAAATTACAATTACTGTTAAATTGAAATAAATTCTGCACATATAAACTGTAATCTGTATTGGATGGCCTTGAGTGCCTGATGAATATCTTTGAAGTAAAGTATGATAATATGTTAATATCTAAAAAGCTCTGTCTGTTTCTAAGAAAAGCTGACATTTGTCTGAGACATCGTGTAAGACCGTGTCTGGGACACAGGCCTCGATTGAGATTTACATATAAGACCATGTATAGGACATCGGGATCGTATCTGATTTCGTGTAAGACCTTGTCTGGGACAGAGGCATTGATATTTAATTACATGTAAGACCACGTCCAAGACGTCGGTATTGTACTTGTTTATGAGCATCTATATCGTTTCTGACCCGTCTGATGATAGCATACGAAATATGAGTTTGAGTATATGAAATGTATAACCTATGCAGGTACGTTTGTATCGTACTAAATTTTTGAATATGAAAAACAATCTCTGTGAAATATGTATGGAAATGAAGCATGACATATATGCAAACAAAGGAGTATTGTTAAGTTTATGAATTATTCTGTGAAATGGTTATGAATCTATATGGGTGAATTGTATTTATATGCTTTAGTAGTTAGACCAATTGTATTTGGCTTACTAAGCTCTTTGCAGCTTACTCTGTGTGTTTACTATCTGTTTTATAGTAATCGTAGCTACTGAAGGCTCGGGGATAGTTGAGGATTGTCACCACACTATCGAACTCATTTTGGTACTCTTGAAAGTGTAAATATTTTAAAGTATGGCATGTATAGGCTAGAAGGTTTATGTATTGAGTTTTGAATTGTATATTTAGGTTATGCAATGAAAGTTGGCTATCAAATGGTATGTTTGTGTTAAGTTTTGGTATGGTTTGAATGAGTTTTGAATGATGATGAAATAGTTGTATGAAGCATGTTTTGAGCATGAAATTGGCTGAATATTTTTTATGAATGTTGTTAATTTGGCTCGTAGGAATGACCCATAAAAGGGGTGGAAAATTGGCTTAAACCAAGCCTGCATTGTGCCACACGACCATAGCACACGGGCGTGTTTGTTAGCCGTGGGCTTAAGTTAGTAGCTAGCTAAGAATCACACGGCCATGGCACACGGGCGTGTCTATTGGCATTGGGAATAAGGCAGTATATAAGTTCTGTTTTGGCACGAATGGTTCACATGGGCATGCCTGATGCTAATGTGGAGCGCACGGCCTGGTAACACGGGCGTGTGACCTCTATAGAATTGAAAATTTTTAAAAGTTATGAACTTTATGAATGTGTTTGGTTTAGTCCCGACTGTCTCTTAGAAGTACATTTTAGGTCTAGTAGACCATTTTAAGAGTGATTGCTTATGAAATGATGTTATATGATATGTGACAGCCCAAAACTGACCCTAGTCGGGAAGTGGTTTCGGGACTGCTAAACCGAGTCTTATAAATAATTAAAAGTTATATTCTGTGTTTATGATGTGAGTAAATGCATGTGTGAAAGTTTCATGCATTAATTTGATCATCTTTATGTGAATTTATTAATATGGACTTATATGAAACTTTGTTGGAAAGTGAGAGGTTAATTTTACAATGGTCTAATAGTACATGCATTGAAAGGAGTGGTTTTGCATGTCAATTTACCCATGATAAACATGGTGGCCGGCCAAGGAAGGAATATGCTCCACTAATTCAAAAATTAAAATAATTTTGTATTAACAAATGATTTAATAATTGAAATTAAAGGAAATAAAATATGAGAAGTGGGAGGAGAAACCAAAGTGTTTCATCTTTACTTCTCCATTGCCGAAACTAGAAGAAAGAAAGAAGAAAAACTCTTGTTGAATTTCGGCTAAGGTGTTTTGATTCAAAAAGGTATGTTTTATGCCACTCTTGAAAATGTATGCATAATTTGGAGGATTGGTTTAGATTTTACTTGAATCTTGGATTGAAATTAGGTTATTTATGAGGGTTGAATTGCGGCCTAGGAACTTAAAATTTTTAGTAGAAGTTTGATGACATTAGATGGATAGATAGGTTGGATGTGTTAAATTGTTAATTGTTTTAGCTTGAAAGTTAAGGTTAATATGGTTTATGGGATTGCCGAATCTAATGTAGGGAGAAAGAAAAATATATGTATTCGGTTATGCTATTGATTCTTGGGGAGATAATGTTTAATGTATTTTTGTTTATGTTTTATAAAAGCACTAGTAATTGAATTTGAGAAATTTTAACTTGTTGATGGGAGGTGTTGAACGTGATATTCGGATGTGTTTCAAGGAATGACATTAGGGTAGCTAGAGTCTAAGAACTTTCGGTCAAGGACTATTGTGTGAGCAAATTCGGTATAAAGGTTTAAATGTTAATTGCATTGTATTTAATGTTTAAAGAATAGGTAGTAGCTAATTAAAGTTAAGAAGGCTAGAATTTCTTTTAAGGGAGGTGTGACCTTAATATGAACAAAATAGAATCAGCCTTAAGCTTGACTAAATGGTTCGGTTATTATTAGCTTAGAAGAAACCTATATGAAATTGTTGTATTAAGTCATAATATATAATTACATATGAAGGCTAAGTTTAAGTAGTAAGGCCGAATAGGTTATAAATTAATTATAGACGGTTCATATACATAGGAGTATGTATGTATTTGTGTGTGCGGCATAGTTGATAAATGGTGAATTGGTAATAATCTACTTGGGACAGCAGTAGTAAGGTGATTTTCGAAAATCGCCATAATTTGTAGGAGTTGAATTAGAAGCTGAGTGAATTATGTCATTAAAGCTTCAAGGGTCTATTTTCTTACAAAAGAAACTATAGAAACAAAAGAGTTACCGATCTAGAGATATTTGAAGTATTGTGGGGCTGAGTCAAAATGACTGCTGGATTCCCTGTTCTGTTTTTAGAAAATCATTATAAATTGTACAAAAATGGTTATAAGATAAAATTTATATGCTTAGACTCCTTAATGAGTCTAGTTTCAAATGAGATTAAATACAACACATTTGGAATTCTGTAAAGTGAGAAATTGGATTCGTAGTGAAGAGTGGTCAGAATAGTCAAACAGTGAAACAGGGGAAACTTTAAGAAAAATCTGGTATTGATTGGCCAAGCCTAAAATTCTGAAAATTTTATGGGTGGAAGATATACGAGTCTATATTCAGGGAAAATTAACGGCAAGTGATTTGGAGTCTAGTAGCTCCAGTTATAAGTAATTTAGTAACGACTGCTCAGGAAAACAGCTCGTAGTGAATATGTGATTTTGTTGTAAACATTAATGAAAGTTTGCCGATGAATTATTTATTGATTAATATAAAGCTTACTATAATCTATGTGTGTGAAAGTCGGATCAATATATATATTATTCTGAAAGTAATACTTGAATAGTCGATTAATGACTATTTTAAATTTTGTTGAACTTAAGCTCAAGAGCAAGGGGGAACTAGATCCGATAAAGGGAAGGAAAAAGTAATTGAATAGCCGTTGAAGTCGTTCGACGACATTTGAGGTAAGTCTTCGAGTAATGACCCTACTTGAATTATATTGAAATGAATAGTCATACTATGACGGATAGTCGAATGTGCTTAGAGACTATCTTATAAAGCCAATTGAAATCATGCTCTTTGTGTGTGGCTACTGAGCCGAAATTTGAAAAGTTTAATAAATGTTTCGTGTTTGAGCCTTAGTAACGAAGAAATGGTATGGATGTGTTATGATTATTGATATATGTGTGCGTGAACATTGGATTATATCCGGGCTAAGACCCGAAGGCAATTATGCGAGTTGATATATTCGGGCTAAGACCCGAAGGCAATTATGCGAGTTGATATATCCGGGCTAAGACCCGAAGACAATTATGCGAGTTGACATATCCGGGCTAAGACCCGAAGGCAATTATGCGAGTTGATATATCCGGGCTATGACCCGAAGGCAATTATGCAGGATGATATATCCGGGCTAAGACCCGAAGGCAATTATGCGAGTTGATATGTCCGGGTTAAGACCCGAAGGCAAATGTGTTTGCGGCTGTATTCGGTTAAATACCGAAGAAACTTGGGTTTGAATGTGAGCGTTTTGTGCTGTAACTAATTTAATAAATATGCTCGACCAACCCGAACGATACGGTATGTTTGCATGTGCATTGGAAAAGTCGATTCGTTTTAAATAGTATTCGTGTGATCGGCTAACGAATTTTTCGGCTTTTAGAAAGGTTGATACCTTGTGTAAATATGTTGATGAAGTGTGAAGTAAGTATGATTATGAGAATGTGTGTTAATAAAGTGACTTAGTTAGCTATGTGAATGTAATACTGTAGTCAAAGCCGATTTCATTACTTGAGACTTACTAAGCTTAAAATGCTTACCCGGTTGCTTTGGCTCTCTGTTTTATAGATTTTGTTCGTCAGCTATCGGATTCGGGATCAGCGAAGTCGAAGTCATCTACACTATCAAAGCTCTTTTGGTACTCTTTTAGTTGAACTCTGGATATGGCATGTATAGGACTACCCCCTGTTGTTTAAGTTCTTATTGTGATGTATGTGTGTAAAGCCATGCGAAAATGGCTCGTAGAAGTGGAGTATGGCATTAGACCATTTGTGTTTATGTATGTATATATGGTTTCACGATGTGACTATGGTTTGAAATGGAAGTGTTGGGCTAATGATCAGCCATTGGAATGGCTAATTATGATCACATGTGGACCTATGTATGGCAAAACCCTAGTTGGTCCATGGTAACCACAAAATAGGTAAAGTTTACCTTGAAAACAGATGCTGACAGCAACAGTGGTGTAGATTTGAAAAATCACAAAAATTCGTAGGAGTGGAATTAAATAGTGAATAAATTATGTAATCGAACCTTGATGAACGTACTTTCATATGGAAGTAACGAAACAATCATATGAACAGTACAGTAAGAGATATTCGGGTTCTTGTGGAACGGGGCCAGAACAGTTTCTGGATTCTCTGTTCCGCCTTTGGAAATTCACTATAAATTGACCAGAGATAGTTAGGGGTCATACCATATATGCATGGTTTCCTCTCTGAGTCTAGTTTCCATAGAAACAAACGGCATCAGTATTGAAGCTCTGTGCAGAGAGATATCCAAATCGTAATGGGAAGAGGTCAGTGTAGTCGACCCCTGTAACATGGGAGAATTTGACTAATAAACTGTACTAATTGGCCCGACCAAAAATTCTAGAAAAAAATACATAGGTGGGGACATGAGTCTAGTTTCAGGGAAAAATCACAAAACTGATTTTCGAGTTGTGAAACTCAAGATATGATTTTTGAAGCGACTAGTACTCAGACTGGGCAGTGTCTGGAAAAATTTTTAAAAGTCTGTCAACACCTCGTATTCGACTCCGGTGACGGTCTCGGGTTCGGGGTGTTATATGATATCTGTGATTCTGAATTGGTTTAAAATGTTCTGTTTCTCTGGTAATGCCTCGTAACCCGAATCCGATGTCGATTGTGGGTTAGGGGTGTTACAAGTTGAGTCATTAAGACCGCTTAAGTACCAAGCTCTCCCTAGATCCAATCCTAGACATGCATACACCCATTGCCACACCTTAACCTTATGACTCGTCCACGGTCGGAATTAATTAATTAAGTTTTATGTCCGTTTAAGCAGTTTCAGATACTAAGCCCAAAACCCCTTACAAAGCCCAAACAAGTCTATATACATGCATATGGCCCACAAGGCCCAATCTCATTCATATAGCCTATTAGGCCCAAATCACATTCGTATGGCCCATCAGGCGCATATCAAATTCATAGTCATGCCTTTATACAATTTCCCATCACTTAGTATCAAGTTGCCAATTTTGCCTATTATGGGCCCTACAGCCCATCAGGCCCATTTAGCCCATTCTGGCCTAGTTGGCCAATACAGGCCCAAGTCCATGGTATCGCTCATGGGGCCTCTGATAACCTATTGGTTTCCCCTTACGAGTGTTCACGCACTCGCAAGTATATTGTAGCCAAAGTTTCAGCTTTTTGGCTTTTCTACTTTTCAGCTTTTAGGCAATTAGGGATTCGCCGATCTACTATGTGTGTGCAGTGTATGTACACACCTGGTAATAAAGCATGCTACGATCTCCCTAGCCACGAACCTACAATCGATGTCACTCAATGATTAATCACACATGCTTATCGAATACTTTTACTAGAAGCTGAAATCTCACCTTAATCCTTACCTGAAATGCCAAGCCTTAATAGCTTTTATTTGATCACTAATCACGATTACTTCCCAGATCTGCATTAACTTTATCATTAAAAACATAATGGGTGACTTGTATCCAACATATGTCACCCTTCCCAATTAAAGCCTGTTTGACCAACCCTTACCAAAGGGAAGAACACTTACCAAAGTTTTAACACCTAGGGAGCAAATCGACAGAGGTCCAAAAGACTAAGGTTCGATACTAATCCTACGAAACTGATTCAAAAAGAGTGAGGGATAGGAGTAATCGATACTTAGCAAAACCGACTGAAAGAACAAAACAGTTACACTAGAATTGGCCGAAGTAGAAGGAGTAGTGGAGGCGTAGAGGATATTCGGCTTTCAAGGTTTGTATGATGGAAAAGGTTATTCGGCACAAAGAAAAATAGTAGTAGAAACCGTTTACAACCAGTGGTGAAAAAAAAAGTATTGAGTAGGGGAAAGAATGGAAAACCGGTACAAAGTAAAGAAGGAAGAATAATGAATTTTGGCTTTTTGATCCTTGGAGAGAAAAGTGTTTTCTGGTAACAATGAAAGGGATAATTCAGCATTAGCCTGGAATCCTAACATTTGGCACCTATATATAGTCTATAACTGAATTTCCTATGCCCAAATTCCCAATTCGGCTCCATCTTTTATTCACTCCTCATCTCATAATTTTTCTCACTGATAACTCCCTAATCCCCTCCTCAAATTTCTCCTCTTATCACTCCCTATAGTGTTCATATCCAACACCACCACTAACCATCTCTTAAGCAAAAATAAATACTCCTTTTCAGCAAGGAGGGATTCGAACCCTAAACCTCCTTGTCATGCATGTGATGCTACCTCTGGGCCCCACATGTGACGCCACCTGCCACTCCGACACAAGACTTTTTGTGTCCAAATCCTCCTTCATTTATTTAAAAACCAACCCACTAGCCAACAAGGTTCTTTTGGTCATTAAACTCTAATTTCCTTCACCCCTAAGTTCAAACCCCAAAACTGACCCAGGCCTATTAACACATAATTAGCACTTAACCAGGAATACTGAGCACACATTTTATCAAAACTAAAACAACAAGAAAGTTTGAGATTTTGGGGCGTTACAACTCTACCCCCTAAAAAAGAAATTTGTCCTCGAAGTTACCTGATGCAAACAGTTGAGGGTATTGATGTCACATTGTTTCCTTAGGTTCCCAGGTAGCCTCCTCAGCCTTGTGATTATGCCAAAACATTTTGACTAATGGAACGGACTTCCTTCTCAGTACCTTAACGTCACGTCCAATTATTTGTATGGGCTCCTCCTTGAAAGCTAGGTCTGGCCTAACCTCGATTTCCTCAACTGCCACAAAATTTGAAGGATCCGAGTGATACCGTCTTAGCATTGAAACATAAAACACATCGTGAATCTGGCTTAGTTCAGAAGGTAATTCCAGCTGATAAGCGACTGACCTAATCCGCCTCACAACCCGATATGGTCCAATGAACCTTGGTCTTAGCTTCCCTTTTGTCCAAACCTTAACACCTTCTTCCACGGAGAGATCTTAAGAAAAATTAAGTCCCCCACAGGTACTCTATCTCTTGACGCTTAAGGTCAGTATCTGACTTCTGCCTATCCGAATTTTACCTTATCCTCAGTATCTGCTACTAACTCTGGGCCCAAAATTCTTCGTTCGCCCAATTTCATCTAGCATGTTGGAGTTCGACACCTTCGTCCATACCTTCATCCACCAGCAACGGAGGTAGAGTCTCATGATTGAGGTGTCAGGGATGATGCTCTATCCCAAGCAATGCTCCGAGTTTTGGAAAGGGTTGCTGGGGCAACTACGGGAAACAAAATTCGAGGGTCTATTTCTAAGCGGCTCCGAGCCAATAAAAAAGAGATATTTAGGGGCGTATCTGGTGTAGCACTGAATGTGGATGAGTATTGGTTAGAAGACACAGAGCAGATTATGGATGATCTGGACTGCTCTGTGGAGTAGAAGCTGAAGGGAGCCATATCGTTACTAAGGGATGTGAGGCTTATTTGGCAATTGTAAGACAATCGAAAACTAAGGATCTGACAGTGGATAAATTTAAAACCGTCAAGGATTTTCAAGATGTTTTTCCAGAAGAGCTTCCGGGTTTACCTCTGAACCGAAAGATTGAGTTTGGAATTGACTTGTTGCCTGGAACGGCATCGGTGTCCATTGCGCCTTATAGGATGGCACTGAAGGAGTTGGTGGAGCTAAAAGCCCAAATTCAAGAGTTATCGGATAGAGACTTCATTAGACCAAGTGTGTCTACATGGGGAGCACCAGTGTTGTTCGTAAAGAAGAAAGATGGGTCAATGCGGATGTGCATCAATTATCGACAGTTGAACAAACTGACGATTAAGAATAAGTACCCGCTACCGAGAATCGATGATTTATTCGACCAACTCAGAGGAGTTTTAGTATTTTTCAAGATTGACCTTCGATCTGGGAATCATCAGTTGAGGGTTAAGGAGGTGGATATTCACAAGACGGCATTCAGAACTCGGTATGGTCACTATGAGTTCTAGGCTATGCCATTTGGGTTGACGAACGCACCTGCGATATCTATGGATCTGATGAGTCGAGTGTTCCAGCCATACTTGGATCAATTTGTGGTCGTCTTTATTGACGATATTCTAGTTTATTCTGAAACTGAGGAGAAGCATGATGAGCATCTTCGTATTGTGCTGCAAGTGCTGAGGGAGAAGGAGCTTTATGCGAAATTCAATAAGTGTGAGTTCTTGTTGAGAGAGGTAACTTTCTTTGGGCATGTTGTCTCTGCTGAAGGGATCAAGGTGGACCCTCGAAAGATTGAAGCGATTCTAGAATGGAAGCCATCGAGGTCAGTGTCAGAAATTCAAAGTTTTCTGGGTTTAGCTGGGTACTATAGAAGGTTTGTGGAAGGATTTTCTGTGATGGAAGCGCCTTTGACAAAGCTTATAAGAAAGGGAGTACCATGTGTTTGGATTGAGAAACAACAGGAATCTTTTGAGAAGCTGAAGAAAGTTCTGACCGAGGCACCTGTACTGATTTAGCCGGAGTCTAGAAAAGATTTTACCGTATGCAGTGATGCATCACATGTAGGGTTGGGCTGTGTGCTGATGCAAGAGGGTAAAGTGGTTGCTTATGCATCGCGACAGCTTAAACCACATGAAGTTAACTATCCTACTCATGATCTGGAGTTGGCAGCGGTAATCTTTGCGCTTAAGATTTGGAGACATTACCTGTACGGAGAAAGGTGTATTATATACACAGATCATAAGTGTCTTAAGTACTTACTGAATCAGAAGGAGCTGAGCCTTAGGCAGCGGAGATGGATAGAGTTGCATAAGAATGATGACTGCGCGATTCAGTATCACCAAGGCAAAGCTAATGTGGTGGCTGATGCCCTAAGTCGTAGAACTGTATTTGATCTGAGAGCCATGTTTGCTCGTTTGAGTCTGCATGAAAATGGTAGTCTGTTAGCAGAACTGCAAGTTAGGCCGACCTGCGTGCATGAGATTAAGGAAAAATAGCCGAAGGATGAGTCCTTGGTTTTTTGATTCCGGCAGGTTAAGAATATGGATACTTTTGAGTTTGGACTGAACACTGAAGGAGTTCTGTGTTACCGAGGTAGAGTTTGTATTCCGAAGGACTCTGACTTGAGGCAAGCAATTTTGAAAGAAGCTCATGGAGGTCTGTGTGCTATGCATCCTGGAGGGAGTAAAATGTATCGCGACTTAAAGGAGTTGTATTGGTGGCCTGGATTGAAGCGAGAGGTAACAGAAGTTGTGGGAAAATGTCTGACTTGTCAGCAAGTGAAAGCTGAACATCAATTACCTTCCGGACTTTTGCAGCCAGTAAAATTACCATTTTGGAAGTGGGAGAGGGTAACCATGGATTTTGTGAGAGGGTTACCCTTGACACCATCGAAGAAGGACTCGATTTGGGTAATTGTGGATAGGTTGACCAAATTTGCTCATTTCATACGTGTCCGCACTGATTACTCACTTCAGAAGTTAGCCAAATTGTATGTGGCGAAAATAGTGCGACTTTACAGAGTGCCAGTGTCGATTATTTCTGATGGAGATCTTAGATTCACATCTCAGTTTTGGTAAAAGTTGAATGAGGTGTTGGGTACGCAGTTGAACTTTAGTACAGCGTTTCATCCTCAGACTGATAGTTAGTCGGAAGGGGTTATTCAGATTCTGGAAGACATGTTAAGGGGATGCGATATCGACTTTCGAGGCAAGTCGGAGGATTACTTACCATTAGCAGAGTTTGCATTCAACAACAGTTATCAGTCAAGTATTCGAATGGCTCCTTATGAGGCATTGTATGGGCAAAAATTTCGAACACCTAGTTGTTGGACCGAGTTGGGTGAACGATAGGTTCTTGGACCTGAGTTGGTGGTAGATACTGAGGATAAGGTCAAGTTGATTAGAGACCGGTTGAATGAAGCATCTAATAGACAGAAGTCATGTGCAGATAAGAAGCGCAAGGAAATTGAGTACTCTAAGGGTGATATGGTCTTCTTGAAGGTTTCGCCTTGGAAGAAAATATTAATGTTTGTGAGGAAAGGCAAGTTAAGTCTGCGGTTCATTAGGCCTTATTGGATTCTTAAGCGAATGGGTCCAGTGGCTTATCAGTTGAGCTACCTCTAGAGTTGGATAGGATTCATGATGTCTTTCACGTCTCCATGTTAAGGCGGTATCGTTCTGACCCTCCTCATGTTGTGCCGGTTGTAGAGATCGAGGTCGAAACAGACTTGACTTTTGAGGAAGAGCCTGTGCAGATTTTGGATCGAGATGTTAAGATTTTGAGGAGGATATCAGTTTTGCTAGTAAAGGTGCTGTGGCGTAATCATGGCAAAGAGGAAGCTACTTGGGAGCCAGAAGTGGCGATGTGTCAACAATATCCTCATCTGTTTGATTCAGGTAAAATTTCAAGGATGAAATATATCTAAGAAGGGTAGAGTTGTAACACCCCAACTTTCGAGTTTTCTACGTTTCTGTGATTTTTAAAATTTGTGTATGTTCTGGTCGGTTAAAATATATATTTCAGTAGGTTAGTTGGCCTTTGGAAGGCCCAAACTTAAGTTAAATCCGTGGTAGTCTTCAGAATTTTAATTTTATGAATAGGTGATGCAATTGGCGTTTGGGCTTTTAAGAGTAAAGGGGTAAAAGATGAAACAAAAAGGAGTGTGGTGTAGTGGCAAGGTGGCGCCACTTAGGGGACAAGGAAGTGATCTCATAGAGGAAGCAAGGGGTCCAAGGTTCAAGTCTTGACTCTTGCAATATATTTTGGTTTTTCCTTTCAATAAATCTAGAAGCAAGTAGGTGCGCTTTAAAGTTTAATGTGTTGGATTTATGACACAAATGAGTTGATGGCCTAGTGGTGGTGGCGTGAGTTGGCATGTGAGAGGACTTTGGGTCGAATCCCTTGGCACGCAAAGGTTGATTATTTTGCTATGTTGGGACAACAAGAGTTGGTGTTGGTTTTAAACTCTGGTGATGGAGGGATCCCACATCGGGAAGCTAACATAAGAGTGGATGGAGAGCTAGCTTTAAATAGAGCAAACCATGAGGAGAGTGGGCATACCCTTCATGGCTGATCCCTTTCGCTTTGTGACGTGCTCGTTTGGGTTGGGCGTCAGCTAAGAGTGTTTGGAGCGCGGATTAACTACAGTCTCCTAATAGGTGTGTATTTCTCATTACTCTAGCAGTAGGACGGCTATTTTGGGCCGCGATAGGCTGAAATGGGCCATGTGGTCCTAATGGGTCCGCAGGCCCAAGTGGATAAGTTGTAGAATTACCAAAATACCCTTAGTTTGTAAAATTACCAAAGTACCCCCGATTTACAGAATTATCGTTTTACCCTCGATTTACAAAATTACCGAAATACCTCTGTAGGGTAGGACTACTGATTTACCCGTAGAGGGTAAAATGACTATTTTGCCCCTCGTGTGTAAATGACTAACTTGTGGGATGATTGGGTTAGTTGACGTGGATTTATGTTAGTTATCGTTAATTCGTAAGTCTAATGTGTTAGTGATCAATTGTAGGATTATCGCGTGGGAGATATCGTCATCAATCGTCATCAACCAGGTGTGTAAACGACACCCTCCCTTAGACTGAATCGGTAAAAGCTGAAATACTGAAACGTAGGATTTTGTGAACTCGCGAGCGTGCGAGCGCTCGTGAGATAGTTGTTAATGAATATGATGCATTTGGATGATTAGAGTGCAGAGTGAGCATTTTCGTGCACAACGGTATTTTTGGGCTTAATGGGCTGAAAACGGGCCAATGGGCCAACGGGCCCACTTTGGTAAAAAGACGAGGTAAATACTTCTGATTACTTGGTAAACGTTAGAATGAGCATGAAACTTTAGCAATAGGTAATAATTACTGAAATACCCTTATGCATGCAAAATTACGATTTTACCCCTAAGGTTATTTTTTTTCTGAAAAGCATGATGATTTGTTTCTATATACGTATGCCATGACATATTATTTCTGTTGCATGGGGCATGGGTTTATATTGATGGAGGAAGCGTTTTGGCAGCCTCGCTGCAATCTGGTGGCCTCGCCACATATATCTGTTCTGGTGACTTCGTCACAATATCTGGCAGCCTCGCTGCAATCTGGTGGCTTCGCCACATATATATATCTGTTTTGGTGGCCTAGCCACAATATCTGTATCTGGTTACTTTGTCACAATATCTGGCAGCCTCGCTGCAATTTCTGTGGTGTGTAGCGGTTGGGTAGGTCAAGTAGTCTCCCCACATGGTGTAAGGCTGGTATGGGGGTGTTATGGATGGCTCTGGGTTGGGATTTCTGCATTCATGATATATTTGTTCTGTATCTACTATGGCCCTATGGGTTTCATTCTGATTTCTGTATTAGGCCAAGGCCCAGATAAGTCTGTCTCTGATTTTTGATCTGTTTTGGGCTATGGTTGGGTTATGTTACACACTGAGTTTACCGAACTCACCCTTTATTTTCATCTCTGTAGGAAATCCCCAACCATAGTGGGCTTGGAGCTGTGAGAGATTCGGAGTGACCACATCATCTGCAAAGTTTGTTTTTCTAAGTTAGTTTATTTTTATTATTTTTATATTCTAATTTAATTTTGGGTTTTAAGTTGTAATAAGGCCGCTATTTAAATTTTTCTTTTCCGCTATGGTTTTATTTTTTGATTATATTTATACTATGACGAAACTGCTAGTGTTAGGCTGCGCGGGTTTTCAAAATTAATGAATGTTTTCAAGACTCAACAAGCACAACAAATGGATAGCCTAAAGATTGATAAACTGGCTTTTCGTTCAACCGCTGTTTTACAAAGACCACCCCAGTCATTTAAACCAGCGAATGCATACTAAGTCGTAAGTCCATGTGATACGTTAGATCTGGCCATAATTTCTGGGCCGAGTTTAGGGTGTTACATTTAGTGGTATTAGAGCTAGGTTGCAATAACTCGACTGTGGAACGGGTCTAAAAATGGGAGTTTTTAAAGAAACACTGAATAAAGGTTTTTGAAAAACTTTTTTTTGGAACTTGATTATAAATTGTTTTCGAGAATGTTTCCAATATTTTCTCTTTACAAATAGATTATTTTAAAGATTAAAATCGATTTTCTAAAATTAGTTTTTTTAGAAGGTGGCACACCGAATCTCCAGCCCAATTCTATAAGTTTTCTGAGCCTTTCTGATTGTTTCTATAATATCTGTTATATGCTTATACAAAACTTTATCATGGTACTTTAGTTAGGGTAACACTGGAACTATAGAAACTCTAAAAAGTAGACTGAGACTGTAGCTAGGCTACCGCAAAAGGGAACAAACTCAAACTCTGAATTACTGTTATTCATAAGACATCTGTCATAAACACTGAAATATTAAACTGATTCATAAAATTCTTAATCAGATAATACGAAATGAGTACACGAGCAACTCGTGGAAGAGGCCGTGGACGTGGCAGAGGTAATGCTCAGGCTGAATCTTCATCTTCAGGACATGTACCGGTAGCAGATGCACCGGTACCACCAGCAACGGAGGTAGAGTCTCAGGATCGAGGTGCCGGGGATAATGCTCTATCCCAGGCAATGCTTAGAGTTTTAGAAAGAGTTGCTGGGGCAAGTACGGGAAACAGAATTCGAGGGTCTATTTCTAAGCGGCTCCGGGCCAATAGAGCAGAGATATTTAGGGGCATATCTGGTGTAGCTCTGAATGTGGCTGAGTATTGGTTAGAAGCTACAGAGCAGATTATAGATGATCTGGACTGCTCTATGGAGCAGAATCTGAAGGGAGTCATATCGTTACTAAGGAATGTGAGGCTTATTTGGCAATTGTAAGCCAATCGGAAACTAAGGATCCGACAGTAGATAAAGTTAGAACTATCAAGGATTTTCAAGATGTTTTTCCAGAGGAGCTTCCGGGTTTGCCTCCGAACAGAGAGGTTGAGTTTGGAATCGGCTTGTTGCCTGGAACGACACCGGTGTCCATTGCACCTTATAGGATGGCACTGAAGGAGTTGGTGGAGCTGAAAGCCCAAATTCAAGAGTTACCGGATAGAGGCTTCATTAGACCAAGTGTGTCTCCGTGGAGAGCACCAGTGTTGTTCGTAAAAAAGAAAGATGGGTCAATGCAAATATGCATCGATTATCGACAGTTAAACAAACTAACGATTAAGAACAAGTACCTACTGCCGAGAATCGATGATTTATTCAACCAACTTAGAGGAGCTTCAGTATTTTTCAAGATTGACCTTCGATCTGGGTATCATCAGTTGAGGGTTAAGGAGGTGGATATTCATAAGATGGCATTCAGAACTCGGTATGTTCACTATGAGTTCTAGGTTATGCCATTTGGGTTGACGAACGCACCTGCGAAATTTATGGATCTGATGAATCGAGTGTTCCAGCCATACATGGATCAATTCGTGGTCATCTTTATCGACGATATTCTAGTTTATTCTGAAACTGAGGAGAAGCATGATGAGCATCTTCGTATTGTGCTGCAAGTGCTGAGGGAGAAAGAGCTTTATGCGAAATTCAATAAGTGTGAGTTCTTTTGAGAGAGGTAACTTTCTTGGGGCATGTTGTCTCTGCTGAAGGGATCAAGGTGGACCCTCGAAAGATTGAAGCGATTCTGGAATGGAAGCCACCGAGGTCAGTGTTAGAAATTCGAAGTTTTCTGGGTTTAGCTGGGTACTATAGAAGGTTTGTGGAAGGATTTTCTGTGATGACAGCGCCTTTGACAAAGCTTATAAGAATTGAAGTACCGTTTGTTTAGATTGAGAAACAACAGGAATCTTTTGAGAAGCTGAAGAAAGATCTGACCGAGGCACCTGTACAGATTTAGCCGGAGTCTGGAAAAGATTTTACCGTATGCAGTGATGCATCACATGTAGGGTTGGGCCGTATGCTGCTGCAAGAGGGTAAAGTGGTTGCTTATGCATTGCGACAGCTTAAACCATATGAAGTTAACTATCCTACTCATGATCTGGAGTTGGCAGCGGTAATCTTTGCACTTAAGATTTGGAGACATTACCTGTACGGAAAAAGGTTTATTATATACACAGATCATAAGTGTTTTAAGTACTTGCTGACTCAGAAGGAGCTGAACCTTAGGCAGCGGAGATGGATAGAGTTGCTTAAGGATTATGACTGCGCGATTGAGTATCACCAAAGCAAAGCTAATGTGGTGGCTGATGCCCTAAGTCATAGAAATGTAACTGATCTGAGAGCCATGTTTGCTCGTTTGAGTCTGCATGACAACGGTAGTCTGTTAGTAGAACTACAAGTTAGGCCGACCTGGGTGGATGAGATTAAGGAAAAACAGTCGAGGGATGATTCCCTAGTTTCTCGATTCCGGCAGGTTAAGAATGGCGATACTCTTGAGTTTGGACTAAACAGTGAGGGAGTTCTGTGTTATTGAGGTAGAGTTTGTATTCCGAAGGACTCTAACTTGAGGCAAGCAATTCTAAAAGAAGCTCATGGAGGTCTTTGTGCTATGCATCCTGGAGGGAGTAAAATGTATTGCGACTTAAAGGAGTTGTATTGGTGGCCTGGATTGAAGCAAGAGGTGACAAAAGTTGTGGGAAAATGTCTGACTTGTCAGCAAGTGAAAGCTGAACATCAATTACCTTCCAGACTTTTGTAGCCAGTGAAAGTACCATTTTGGAAGTGGGAGAGGGTAACCATGGATTTTGTTAGTGGGTTACCCTTGACACCGTCGAAGAAGGACTCAATTTGGGTAATTGTGGATCGGTTGACCAAATCTGCTCATTTCATACCTGTCCGCACTGATTATTCACTTCAGAAGTTAGCCAAATTGTATGTGGTGGAAATAGTGCGACTTCATGGAGTACCAGTGTCGATTATTTCTGATCGAGACCCTAAATTCACAACTCGGTTTTGGAAAAAGTTGAATGAGGCCTTGGGTACGCAGTTGAACTTTAGTACAACCTTTCATCCTCAGACTGATGGTCAGTCGGAAAGGGTTATTCAGATTCTGGAATCGACTTTCGAGGCAGTTGGGAGGATTACTTACCGTTGGCAGAGTTTGCATACAACAGCAATTATCAGGAAAGTATTCGAATGGCTCCTTATGAAGCACTATATGGGCGAAGATGTTGTACACCTAGTTGTTGGACCGAGTTGGGTGAACGACATGTTCTTGGACCTGAGTTGGTAGCAGATACTGAGGATAAGGTCAAGTTGATTAGAGACCGGTTGAAGGAAGCATCTGATAGACAGAAGTCATATGCATATTTGAAGCGCAAGGAAATCGAGTACTCTGTGGGTGATATGGTCTTCTTGAAGGTTTCGCCTTAGAAGAAAATATTAAGGTTTGGAAGGAAAGGCAAGTTAAATCTGCAGTTCATTGGGCCTTATCGGATTCTTAAGCGAGTGGGTCCAGTGGATTATCAGTTGGAGCTACCTCCAGAGTTGGATAGGATTCATGATGTCTTTCACGTCTCCATGTTAAGGTGGTATCGTTCTGACCCTACTCATGTTGTGCCGGTTGTAGAGATCGAGGTCCAAACAGACTTGACTTTTGAAGAAGAGCCTGTGCAAATTTTGGTTCGAGATGTTAAGATTTTGAGGAGGAAATCAGTTCCGCTAGTAAAGGTGTTGTGGCGTAATCATGGCAAAGAGGAAGCTACTTGGGAGCCAAAAGTGGCGATGCGTCAACAATATCCTCATCTGTTTGATTCAGGTAAAATTTCGAGGATGAAATTTCTGTAAGGAGGGTAAAGTTGTAACGCCCCAACTTTCAAGTTTTCTATGTTTCTGTGATTTTTAAAATTTGTGTATGTTCTGGTCGGTTAAAATATATATTTCAGTAGGTTAGTGGTCCTTTGGAAGGCCCAAACTTAAGTTAAATCCGTGGTAGTCTTCGGAATTTTAATTTTATGAACAGGTGATGCAATTGGCGTTTGGGCTTTTAAGAGTAAAGGGATAAAAGATGACACAAAAAAGAGTGTGGTGTAGTTGCAAGGTGGCACCACTTAGGGGACAAGGAAGTGACGCCATAGAGGAAGCAAGGGGTCCAAGGTTCAAGTCTTGGCTCTTGCAATATATTTTGGTTTTTCTTTTCAATAAATCTGGGAGCAAGTTTAATGTGTTGGATTTAAGACACAAATGAGTTGATGGCCTAGTGGTGGTGGCGTGAGTTGGCATGTGAAAGGACTTTGGTTCGATTCCCTTGGCACGCAAAGGTTGATTATTTTGCTATGTTGTGATGGCAAGAGTTGGTGTTGGTTTTAAACTCTGGTGATGGAGGGATCCCACATCGGGAAGCTAACATAAGAGTGGATGGAGAGCTGGCTTTAAATAGAGCAAACCATGAGGAGAGTAAGCATACCCTTCTTGGCTGATCCCTCTGACTTTGTGACGTGCTCGTTTGGGTTGGGCGTTAGCTAAGAGTGTTTGGAGCACGGATTAACTGCAGTCTCCTAACAGGTGTGTATTTCTCATTACTCTAGCAGTAGGACGGCTATTTCGGGCCGCGATGGATCGAAATGGGCCATGTGGTCCCAATGGGTCCGCAAGCCCAAGTGGATAAGTTGTAGAATTAGCAAAATACCCCTGGTTTGTAAAATTACCAAAGTACCCCCGATTTACAGAATTACCGTTTTACCTTCGATTTACAAAATTACCGAAATACCCCTGTAAGGTAGGACTACCGATTTACCCTTGGAGGGTAAAATTACTATTTTGCCCCACGTGCGTAAATGACTAACTTGTGGGATGATTGGGTTAGTTGACGTGGATTGATGTTAGTTATCATTAATTCGTAAGTCTAATGTGTTAGTGATCGATTGTAGGATTATCGCGTGGGAGATATCGTCATCAATCGTCATCAACCAGGTGTGTAAACGACACCCTCCCTTAGACTGAATCGGTAAAAGCCGAAATACCGAAACGTTGGTATTTTGTGAACTCGCAAGCGTGCGAGCGCTCGTGAGACAGTTGTTAATGAATATGGTGCATTTGGATGATTAGAGTGCAGAGTGTGCATTTTCGTGCACAACGGTATTTTTGGGCTTAATGGGACGAAAACGGGCCAATGGGCTAACGGGCCCATTTTGGTAAAAAGACGAGGTAAGTACTTCTGATTACTTGGTAAACGTTAGAATGAGCATGAAACCTTAGCAATAGGTAATAAGTACTGAAATACCCTTATGCATGCAAAATTACGATTTTGCCCCTAGGGTTATTTTTTTTCTGAAAAGCATGATGTTCTGTTTCTGTATACATATGCCATGACATATTGTATCTGTTGCATGGTACATGAATTTATATTGATGGAGGGAGCGTTCTGGCAGCCTCGCTGCAATCTGGTAGCCTCGCCACATATATCTGTTCTGGTGACTTCGTCACAATATCTGGTAGCCTCGCTGCAATCTGGTGGCTTTGCCACATATATATATCTGTTCTAGTGGCCTAGCCACAATATCTGTATCTGGTGACTTTGTCACAATATCTGGCAGCCTAGCTGCAATTTTTATGGTGTGTACCAGTTGGGTGGGTCGAGTAGTCTCCCCACATGGTGTAAGTCCTGTATGGGGGTGTTATGGACGGCTCTGGGTTGGGATTTCTGCATTCATGATATATTTGTTCTGTATCTGCTATGGGCCTATGGGTTTAATTTTGATTTCTGTACTGGGCCAAGGCCCAGATAAGTCTGACTCTGAGGTTTGATCTGTTTTGGGCTATGGTTGGGTTATGTTACACACTGAGTTTACTGAACTCACCCTTTATTTTCATCTCTGTAGGAATTCCCCAACCGTAGTGGGATTGGAGCTGTAAGGGATTCGGAGTGGCCACATCATCTGCAAAGTTGGTTTTTCTAAGTTAGTTTATTCTTATTATTTTTATATTCTCATTTAATTTTGGGTTTTAAGTTGTAATGAGGCCACTATTTAAATTTCTTTTTTCCGCTATGGTTTTATTTTTTGATTATATTTATACTATGACGAAACTGCTAGTATTAGGCTGCGCGGGTTTTCAAAATTAATGAATGTTTTCAAGACTCAACGAGCACAATAAATGGATAGCCTAAAGATTGATAAACCGGCGAATGCATACTAAGTCGTAAGTCCATGTGACACGTCAGATCTGGCCATAACGTTTGGGCCGAGTTTGAGGTGTTACATATCAAATTAAACAAGCTTAATAGTGAAAGAACTTACCTCACAGCGAGATTTTTCTTCCAAAACATTATTTAAAAAAACAAAACCCAAATAATAAGGCCTGCTTCACAGCCCGAGTTTTGCAACTTGGGCTCTGATACCACAAAATGTAACACCTCAAACCCGGCCCAAACGTTATGACCAGATCCAGCGTGTCACATTGATGTGTTTTATCAAAAAACTTGTTTTCATTGAAAACCCTTCCTTGGAATGAAAAACCTTAACTACTTTGTGCAGTCTCTTTTCAGTTGCGGAAGCTTTATTTAGAACATATGATTTATGGAAACTTTTTCATTTAAACATTTAGTCAGGAAACGTAGTATTTCAAAAACTATGGTTTAGGAAACCCATGTTCAACTTCTCACAAATATAATGCATGAAAATAATAATCCTAATTTGAATAATAACCAAAGGGAGGGCCATATTATAATCGAGTCTGAAATAACTTAATAAAGTAGAAACTATATGTTTTTCAAAACAAAAATCAAGTCCAAGTCGTCTTGCTAGCTGGCCACCACGGAGTCCCTCCAACCGTCGATCCTCCTACTGAGCATCACTTGAGAAAAATAAAGAGAGGGTGATTTTTCGAAAACTCAGTCTGTACAACCCTCAAAGAGACTTAAGCAAACATCAATCACCATAATGTCATACATGCAATTCTGTGCAACCCACTCCCACATTCCAACCGCTATTTACCAACTCCATCCCCTGGTACACATCATGTGGGGATATAAATATTGACCCACCCATCCGATACACATCAATGGTAGCCCGATTGCGGTACTACCTTCATTGCAGCAAGCTGCTAATCACATATTGGGCTTAATAACCGTCGGTGGATCCACGGTTGTCAAGCAACCATGCGATCCTCATATACTTCCTCCGTTTCGTAATTCCCAAACCATATGTAAACTAAATAGAGTATCATATGAATGCAGTAGATATACATGTAACATTTGTAAATCTTACCTTCAACACATAGAGGTATTTTGGTCATTTTTTGCCCTTAGGGGAATTTTGGTAATTTTTCTTTATTATGGGTTTACTACTTACCTTGGCCCATTAACAAGTCCTCATTGGCTAAAGTGAACAGAAACTATGCACCAAGTAGGATACCAGAGAAGAGGAGGTGAGTCATTAAGATCGCTTAAATACCAAGCTCTCCCTAGATCCAATCCTAGACATGCATACACCTATTGCCACACCTTAACCTTATGACTCGTCCACGGTCGCAATTAATTAATTAAGTTTTATGTCTATTTAAGCAGTTTCAGATACTAAGCCTAAAACCGCTTACAAAGCCCAAACAAGTCTACATACATGCATATAGCCCACTAGGCCTAATCTCATTCATATGGCCCATTAGGCCCAAATCACATTCGTATGGCCTATTAGGCCCAAATCACATTCATAGTCATGCTTTCATACAATTTCCCATCACTTAGTATCAAGTTGCCAATTTTGCCTATTATGGGCCCTACAGCCCATCGGGCCCATTTAACCCATTCTAACCCGGTTGGCCAATACATGACCCAAGTCCATGGTATCGCTCATGGGGCCTTTGATAACCTATCGGTTTCCCCTTATGAGTGTTCGCGCACTCGAAAGTCTATTATAGCCAAAATTTTGGCTTTTCGGCATTTCGAGATTTACCGATCTATTGTGTATGTGTAGTGTATGTACACACCTGGTAATAAAGTGTGCCGCGATCTCCCTAGCCACAAACCTACAATCGATGTCACTCAATGCTTAATCACACATACTTATCAAATACTTTTACCAAAAGCTGAAATATCACCTTAATCCTTACCCAAAATGCCAAGCCTTAATAGCTTTTATTTGGTCACTAATCACGAGTACTTCCTAGATCTACATTAACTTTATCATTAAAAACATAATGGGTGACTTGTATCCAACATATGTCACCCTTCCCCATTAAAGCCTATTCGGCCAACCCTAACCAAAGTGAAGAATACTTACCAAATTCTTAACACATAGATAGAAAATCGACAGAGATCCAAAAGACTGAGGTTTGATATTAATCCTACCAAAACGATTCAGAAGGAGTGAGGGACAGGAGTAATCGATACTTAGCAAAACTGACTGAAAGAACAAAACACTTACACTAGAATTGTCCGAAGTAGAAGGAGTAGTGGCAGCATAATGGATATTCGACTTTTAAGGTTTGCATGATGGAAAATGTTATTCGGCACAAAGAAAAAGAGCAGTAGAAACCGTTTAAAACCAGTGGTGAATCAGAAAAAGTATTGAGTAAGGGAAAGAATGGAAAATCGGCACAAAGTAAAGAAGGAAGAACAAGGAATTTCGGCTTTTTGATCCTTGGAGAGAAAAGTGTTTTCTGGAAACAAGGATAGGGATAATTCGACATTAGCCTGGAATCCTCACATGTAGCACCTATATATAATCTATAGCCGAATTTCCTATGCCCAAATTCCAAATTCAGCTCCACCTCTTCTTCACTCCTCATCTCCTAATTTTTCTCCCTGATAACTCCCTAATCCCCTCCTCAAATTTCTCCTCTTATCACTCCCTACAGTGTTCATGTCCAACGCCACCACTGACCATCTCTTAAGCAAAAATATATCCTCCTTTTGAGCAAGGAGGGATTCGAACCCCAAACCTCATTGTCATGCATGTGACGCCACCTCTGAGCCCCACATGTGACGCCACTTGCCACACCAACAGAAGGCTTTTTGTGTCGAAATCCTACTTCTTTTATTTAAAAACCAACCCACTAGCCAGCAAGGTTTTTTTGGTTATTAAACTATAATTTCCTTAACCTGTATGTTCGAACCCCAAAACTAACCCAGGCCTATTAACACATAATTAACACTTAACTAGGACTATTGAGCACACATTTTATCAAAACTGAAACAATAAGAAAGTTCAGGATTTTGGGGTGTTACAATTTCCTAGTGATACAGAAAGTTCTCTATCTCAAGAAAAGGAACAATATAAGCCATAACATTCTGAAGTGACAACTCAGCTGCCAGGAGTTGTGAATATTGCCTTTACTGAGGAGGAAAGTTTAGAAGTTCCTGAAAATAGGGGTCACTATAGTCAGCAGTGATAATAACTCTAACACCCCTTACCCTCATTCAACGCCGAAATAGGGTATGAGGCATTACCGAACTTATCACAAACAACCATACAATTTCGAGTCTTGAATTTGCGTCCAAATTAAAACAATTTACATTTAATAATAAAGTCCCTGATACGAGCCTATGAGGCTGAAAACTTGCATTGGAAGTGATTCAGGACTAAACCATGAACTTTAGAAAATTTTACAAAACTTAAAAAATTTTCCACTAAAAAGGGGTCACACGCCCGTGTCCTGACCCCGTGTAACTCACTGACTTGTAACCCATGAACAAATTGAGATCACACGGCCAAGTCACATGCTTGTGTGCTAGGTCATCTGGAATATAAATTTTCATAAAATAGGTGTAGACTTCACACGACCCAGGCATACACCCGTGTTCGAGGCCGTGCCATCCACACAGCTAAGACACATGCCCGTGTCTCTGCCCGTGTGCTCAATTCTGAGCATTCTGTTTCTCGAAATTAAGGTGCAAGGGAGACATGGCTAGATCACACGCCTATGGGGTAGAACATGTGTCATACATGGCCTAGACACACGCTCGTGTGTCTACTCGTGTGGACGAAAATAAGGCTATTTACCAAGCCATTTTACCACCCTTTTATACACATACCTACACAACATAAATAGCACCAATCCAAGCATATACATACAACCAAACATCCATAACCAAGACATCAACACATCATTCATGAAAGGCATCATTATATGAATGTACTTATAATCGATATTAACCCATTTTCAATAGCCTTATAAAAAATGGATTTCTAACCAATATAAGCCAACACATTTGGCCAAATCAATTATGACACATAACAAAATGACCTAGACCCTATACATGCCATAACTCAAAATGTTTAATTCATTGGTACCAAACTAAGTGTTGATAGTGTGACACTAAAAGACAAGGGAAAGAAAGGGGAGTAAGCTATATAGCTTAGTAAGTTCATATGCAAATAATAAGCATATTAACCATACTTTAATCATGCAATTTATATAATGTGAGATAACATAAATGTTACTAAAATCTCATAGTCATAACTTGCTCAATCACAACCATACCAAGAGTTTATCACCTAACGAGTTTATTACTTATGAGTTTTACATACATACCTATACCAACTCGTAACATGACCACATCCTTTCATATCATGACATTCCCGTTGAACACTTGGAATATTATCCAATACTTAAAAAATCTTGCACGTAAGTGCCACATATGTAGTAAAAGCTACCTCATATCTCATAACACAAATAGGCTCACTCTCGAGTTATTCACAGGCCTACTCACACAAGCTATCAATTAAGACGTAACTACACAGTGCTGCTCACACAAGCTGTCAGGTAACTGCAACATATGCTGCAATACCTAGCCACTGGTAGGACATACAAGACCAGCACCCGGATCGCATAAACACATATACAGATAGGGTTCCTAGTGACAGGTCACTCGTATCCTATTGTATTCCTATGGTTCAACTAAGATTTCTTGCTTGTCAAAACTTTGTCGATTACGTCCAAAGAGTTAATCGCACAATTCATGCACTATTAGAGAATTTAAAACATTAATATAACATTGCATTATTTAGTACAAAAAATAGTAGAATTGGACCTAATCGTCAAACACTTTGTTTTTCCCCCGATCTAGGTCAGAACCATGTTTTTCTTGATCAATAATAACAAATTTAACTTATTTTATACTCAAATTATTCAATTTGGCCCAAAAATCATATTATAGAAAAATTACATTTTACCCCTAATGTTTCACATTTTTACAATTTAGTCCCTAGGCTTGTAAAATGAAATATATTTAATTTCATCAAAACCCAAGCCTAACCGAACCATTTCATACTCATATCAGCCTACATTTTCCACTTAATCACATATTTACTACTCATTTTATAACTTTTACAGATAAGACCTTTTTGACATTTTTACCGAAAATCACTTAGCAAAAGTTGTTTATCTAACACCAAACATGCATTTTCTACCATTATACATCAAAATACACAAATATCTAACATGGGTAAAATTTTAAAGTTCATGTTTCTTTCAAATTAGTCATTGAAATAGCTAGATTAGGTTACAAGGATTTCAAAAACATGAAAATCATTAAAAATGGGGCTAGAACGGACTTACAATCTGACTTGAAAGCTTGGAAAACCCTAGCTATGTCTTCTTTTGTGCTTTTCAGCCATGGGAGGATGAAATTGAGAATATGACATCTTTTATTTGTTAAATTTTGTCTTTATTAGCCAAATAACTAAAATGCCCTTAATGCCAAAGTTTGAAATTTCACCATACCATGTCCATTTTTATCCAACTTAAAGTATAATGATCTAATTACCATTTAAGGACCTCAAATTTAAAATTTCATAGAAATTAGACGCCTGTAGCTTCTAGAACACACATTTTACCCTTATTACAAATTAGTCCTCTTAGTCAAATTGGACACCTTATCGAGAAAATTTCTTAACGAAATATTCACACAATCATTCTATCATATTGTAGACTATAAAAGTATAATAAAAAAATAAATCTTTCTACGTCAGATTCGTGGTCTCGAAACCATTGTTTCGACTAGACCCAAAGTCGGGTTGTTACAACAACGAACTCATCCCTACACGTACTGTCACAGGTTGGAGAGTTTGTATGGATTATCAAAAGCTCAAAAAAGTAACGAAGAATGACCATTTCCCTCTACCTTTTATAGATCATATGTTGGGTAGACTAGTAGGGAAATCCTTCTACTATTTTTTAGATGGCTACTTAGGGTACAACCAAATTGCCATATCTCCTCCTAATCAAGAAAAAGCTAAATTCACCGGTCCTTATGAAACATTTTCCTTTAGAAGAATGCCATTTGGGTTATTTGGGTTATGTAATGCTTTTGGTAGGATTCCAACGTTGTATGATGGCAATATTTTTTGGCAGGATGGAGAAATACCTTGAAATATTCATGGATGATTTCTTGGTGTTTGGCGACATTCTCAAAGACTGTTTGAAAATTTTAGAGTTAGTACTTTGCCAATGTCAAGAAACAAATTTTGTATTGAATTGGGAAAAATGACACTTTTATGGTTTATGAAGGCATTGTTTTAGGCCACAAGATTTGTAACGCCCTAATTTTTGGGTTTTCTGTGTTTCTGTGATTTTTAAAATTTATGTGTGTTCTGGTTGGTTAAAATATATATTTTAGTAGGTTAGTGGGCCTTTGGAAGGACCAAACTTAAGTTAAATCTATGGTAGTCTTCGGAATTTTAATTTTATGAACAGGTGATGCAATTGGCGTTTGGGCTTTTAAGAGTAAAGGGGTAAAAGATGACACAAAAAGGAGTGTGGTGTAGTGGCAAGGAGGCGCCACTTAGGGGACAAGGAAGTGACGCCATAGAGGAAACAAGGGGTCCAAGGTTCAAGTCTTGGCTCTTGCAATATATTTTGGTTTTTCTTTTCAATAAATCTGGAAGCAAGTAAGTGCGCTTTAAAGTTTAATGTGTCGGATTTATGACACAAATGAGTTGATGGCCTAGTGGTGGTGGCGTGAGTTGGCATGTAAGAGGATTTTGGTTCGAATCCCTTGGTACACAAAGGTTGATTATTTTGCTATGTTGGGACGGCAAGAGTTGGTGTTGGTTTTAAACTCTGGTGATGGAGGGATCCCACATCGGGAAGCTAACATAAGAGTGGATGGAGAGGTAGATTTAAATAGAGAAAACCATGAGGAGTGTAGGCATACCCTTCTTGGCGATCCCTTTCATTTTGTGACATGCTTATTTGGGTTGGGCGTCAGCTAAGAGTGTTTGGAGTGCAGATTAACTGCAGTCTCCTAACACGTGTGTATTTCTCATTACTCTAGCAGTAGGACGGCTATTTCGGGCCGCGATGGGCTGAGATGGGCCATGTGGTCCCAATGGGTCCGAAAGCCCAAGTGGATAGGTTGTAGAATTACCGAAATACCCCTATAAGGTAGAATTACCGAAATACCCTTGTAGTGTAGAAATACCGAAATACCCTTGTAGGGAAGAATCACCGAGATACCCTTGTGGGGTAAAATTACCATTTTGCCCCTAGGGTGTTAAATGACTATTTTGCCCTTCGTGCGTAAATGACTAACTTGTGTATTGATTGGGTTAGCTGACGTGGATTTATGTTAGTTATTGTTAATTCGTAAGTCTAATGTGCTAGTGATCGATTGTAGGATTATCGCGTGGGAGATATCGTCATCAACCAGGTGTGTAAACGACACCCTCCCTTAGACTGAATCGGTAAAAGCTGAATTACCGAAACGTTGGTATTTTGTGAACTCGCGAGCGTGCAAGCGCTCGTGAGACAGTTGTTAATGAATATGGTGCATTTGGATGATTAGAGTACAGAGTGAGCATTTTCGTGCACAACGGTATTTTTGGGCTTAATGGACCGAAAACGGGCTAATGGGCCAACAGACCCACTTTGGTAAAAAGATGAGGTAAGTACTTCTGATTACTTGGTAAACGTTAGAATGAGCATGAAACCTTAGCAATAGGTAATAATTACTGAAATACCCTTATGCATGCAAGATTACGATTTTACCCCTAGGGTTATTTTTTTTAAAAGCATGATGTTCTGTTTCTGTATACGTATGCCATGACATATTATTTCTGTTGAATGGGACATGGGTTTATATTAATGGAGGAAGCGTTCTGGCAGCCTCGCTGCAATCTGGCGGCCTCGCCAGATATATCTGTTCTGGTGACTTCGTCACAATATCTGGCAGCGTCGCTGCAATCTGGTGGCTTCGCCACATATATATATATCTGTTTTGGTGGCCTAGCCACAATAACTATATCTGGTGACTTTGTCACAATATTTGGCAGCCTCGCTGCAATTTCTATGGTGTGTAGCGGTTGGGTGGGTCGAGTAGTCTCCCCACATGGTGTAAGGCTGGTACGGGGGTGTTATGGATGGATCTGGGTTGGGATTTCTGCATTCATGATATATTTGTTCTGTATTCGCTATGGGCCTATGGGTTTCATTCTGATTTCTGTACTGGGCCAAGGCCCAAATAAGTCTAACTCTGAGGTTTGATCTGTTTTGGGCTGTGGTTGGGTTATGTTACACATCGAGTTTACCGAACTCACCCTTTATTTTCATCTCTGCAGGAAATCCCCAACCATAGTGGGCTTGGAGCTGTGAGGGATTCGGAGTGGCCACATCATCTGCAAAGTTGGTTTTTCTAAGTTAGTTTATTTTTATTATTTTTATAGTCTGATTTAATTTTGGGTTTTAAGTTGTAATAAGGCCGCTATTTAAATTTCTTTTTTCCGCTATGGTTTTATTTTCTGATTATATTTATACTATAACAAAACTGCTAGTGTTAGGCTGCGTGGGTTTTCAAAATTAATGAACGTTTTCAAGACTCAACAAGCACAACAAATGGATAGCGTAAAGATTGATAAACTGGCTTTTCATTCAACCGCTATTTTTGCAAAGACCACCCCAATTACTTAAGCCAACGAATGCATACTAAGTCGTAAGTCCATGTGACACGTTAGATCTGGCCATAATGTCTGGGCCGGGTTTGGGGTGTTACAAGATTTCATAGCAAGAAATTTCTTTCGATAAAGAAAAAACAGAAGTCATTGAAAAGTTGCCACCACCCACTTCAGTGAAAGGAATTAGAAGCTACCTTGCTCATGTTGGATTTTACTGCCACTTGATCAACGATTTTTCTAAGATATCCAAACCTTGATGTCAATTGTTGGAGCAAAACAGACCATTTCATTTTGATAGTTATGTTCAAAAGCATTCGAAGAGTTAAAGTAGTGATTAATTACAACACCTATAGTGACTGCACTAGACTGGACTTTTCCATTTGAACTGAAGTGTGATGCAAGTGACTTTGCTGTAGGAGAAGTTATGGGGCAAGGAAAAGCCAAGGTGTTTCATGCTATATATTATTTCAGTCGTACGTTGACAGATTCATAGCTCAATTATATCACCATGAAGAAAGAATTGTTATCAGTGGTATTTACCTTTAAAAACTTCAGAGCTTATTTAGTGGGCACCAAAGCCACAGTTTATATAGACCATTTAACCATTATATAGATCATTCTACCATTAAATACTTGGTGAAGAAAAAAGAGGGCAAACCCAGACTCATTAGATGGTTATTGTTGCTGTAGGAATTTGATTAGGGAATAATTATGGTGATAGTCAAATTATTAAAGATGAATTCCTTGATGAGCAGTTATTGTTCGTTATGGCATTGCCATGGTATGTTGATATTTTTAACTTTCTAGCTAATGGGTTGTTGCTACCTGTGTTCAATCATCAAGGAGAAAGGAAATTCCTTCATGATGTCAAGCAATATTACTAGGACGAGCCATTTATATTCAAGCAGTGTGCAGATCAAATAATTTGGAGATGTATTCTGGATGATGGAATTCAAAGTACCTTGAATCAAGTCATTCTGCACCATATGTCAAACATTTTGGAAGCATGCGAACTGCAGCATTGGTTTTTATTGGCACGCCATGTTTAATATGCTCATGAGTTCTGTCAAAGCTGTGATCGCTGTCAAAGAACTGGTAACTATCAAGTAGACACGAAGTGCCGTTTCAAAATATTTTAGAGGTAGAATTATTTTATGTATGGGGGATTGATTTAATAGGTCTATTTCCACCATCCTGGGGCAATATCTACATTCTTTTCACTGTGGATTATGTCTTCAAATAGGTTGAAGCTGTGGCTTTACCTGCAAATAATGCTAAACCAGTTTTGAGATTCCTGCATACAAATATTTTACCAGGTTTGATACCCTTCATGCTTTAATTAGTAATGAAGGTTCACATTTTGACAGTAGATTAGTTGCCAACGCTCTAAGCATATATGGGGTTAAACAAAAAATTGACACGACATACCACCCAAAGACAAATGGACAACTTGAAATTCCCAACAGAGAAATCAAGCAAATTTTGAAGAAAGTTGTCAATCCCAACTGCAAGGATTGGTCAGCAAGGTTGGATGAAGCATCATGGGCTTATCGCACAGCTTTCGAGACACTGTTGGGAATGTCACCTTTCAAGCATGTCTATGGTAAACCATGTCATTTGCCAGTTGAGCCAGAACACAAAGCATTTTGGGCAATCCAAAAACTAAACATGGCCTAGGGTGCTACTACAACTCATTGCTTGTTAGAACTTAAGGAGATGGATGAATTTTGAGCTTAAGCTTATGAGAATGCTAGACTGTACAAAGAAAAGACAAAGAAATGGTATGACAAGAATATATTTCCAGGGTAAATTGTACCTGGAAAACAAATCTTGCTCTTCAATTCCAAACTTAAGCTATTCTGTGGTAAATTAAAGTCGAGATGGTCTGGACTATTCGAAGTTGAGCGAATATACCCTCATGGAGCTGTCAATGTTAAAGATGGAAAATAAAATACACTTTCAAAGTCAATGGTCAATGCCTGAAACATTATTTTGGAGCTCTTATAATTCGTGACAAAAAATTTATTTCTCTTCGAAATACTTAATATTATTCTCTAACAAAAATCTTCTTTGCCTATTTTATTTTTTCTTTTTCGTATTTATTATCCAAGAAATTTACTTAACTATTTATTTTCTCTTGTTACAAGTTTCCTTTTGGGCCAGAGTACATACAAATTGAAGCCATTAGCCCAATTCTTTAAATTTTCACAAATTTGTGCTAAATACATTTTCTTTTCTCGCTAAATCCCATTTGTTTTACCATGATTAAGGCCAATCTTATCGAACACGTCACAATTTCTTCTCTCCCACATTTTAACCTAACCAATTCAGTTTCTTCCCATATTTTCATTCTGTTTTGTTTTATTCTTTTACTCTTTATTTCAGTCACAACCAGGATAAAATCTAGCCCTTTTCATTTCCAAGCTTTCTATATTTTCTTTAATGGCTTCCCAAACAACTTCCACTTCGACATCTGCCTCTCCATGCACCTTCTTCAGTAAACTTGCTAAAGATAAATTCCATAAAAATATTTCCAAAAGACCATTTTGCATGGAAAAAAATATTCCTTTTTTAGGATGCTCCCTTTATGAGGTATACAGAGGCCATCTCATCAGTTGTTAAGCATGGATAAGGAATCTTCTGTCTCCATCCTGACGATGTCTTCCCAAAGGTAGTGAAAGAGTTTTATGCCCATATAACTTCTCCTAACAATGTATTTATTTATGTGCATGGCACATCAGTTCTATTTGACGAGGACTCCATCAATACCAAATATGGATTGTCTAAAGGTCTTGACGAGCATGTTGAATTTGTGAAGATAATATCCCTAGAGTGCTTAACCCAAGTTCTCACCGATGTCTGTGTGGAAGGTACACAATGGTCAATTTCAAGAAATGACTATTACACCTTCGATAGAGTCTTATTGAAGCCTCAATGCAAGACTTTGCACCATTTCTTGAAAACACATCTCATTCTGTAACACCCAAACCTGGTCTAGACGTTATGGCTGAATCTGGCATGTCACATTGAAATGTTTTTCGAAAACCATGATTTCATTAGAAACCCTTCTTATTTAAAACGTAGTACATTGAAAACTCATTAATTTTATTCCCGAAATTCCTTTTTGGGTTGCAGAAGCTAATTTTAAGAGTAACCGATTTACAAAAACATGATGTTTAAAAGTTAAGTTGCGAAAACGTAGTGTTTTGAAAATAGTTATTGTTTTGGAAAACCGCGACCTACTTCTAACAAATATCAAACATAGTAAATAAAATCCCAAATTTTAAAATAAAAACCAGAATTAAGAGAGGACTTATTACAACCCAAATGAAAAATATGCAACAGTAAATAAACAAATTTGAAAACACAAGCAGTGTGTGGCCATCTTCGAGTCCCTCACAGCACCGATCCTCCTAATGCTGGGGATTACCTGCACAGTTAAAAATGGGGCGAGTTTACGAAAACTCAGTGTGTAATTTCCCTAGCATCCAAAAAGTCGGTCAAAAATAGAATTTAGAACCATTATGGGCTTGAGCCCTGTCCAGCAACAGTACAGTCCAATTCAAAATATATGTGGGCCCAAAGCCCGATTCATTAACATTTGGGTCTCAACCTATTACAGTCTCAATTGGGCCTAGACCATCTCAAAATCAATACCAGTTGGGCCTAGCCTATTTCAGAATCAATATCAGTTGGGCCTAGCCCATTTCAATATCAAACCCATATGAATAACGCATGATAACCTATCCAACCCTACCCTAGCCCTTTTCAGAATCAATACCTGTAGGGAATAAATCACCCACGCCATCCCTACACTTAAGTGTTAGCACCGGCTGCGGCACTAACTAGAATCGCAGTAATGCTACTAATATCTGAATATGTGGCATAACCCCCAATGCGGTTTCTTCCTCCATAACAATATCCCAATCCCAAGCAGTATGACATTTATGCAGAGTGTCATGCACAAAATCAGTCAAACAAATGACAGACAAATCAGTCATTTACCCTCGAGGGGCAAAATAGTCATTTTACCCTTTAGGGGTATTTCAGTCATTTTACTAATTTTGGGGTCCCAGTACAGATTACAACCTCATAGATGGTCTACCATCGCCTCGAGCGACTCAGGTAACCTAGATGGTCAAAATGGTGCAAATGGGCCCAAGGCCCATAACTTGGTCTAAGTGGGCCCACACGCTCGTGTGGCCCATAGCCCAATTTCAGTCACGGCTATGCGAACACCATAGCTTAGTTCATTATTTGTCACTTACCTGCTCAACTAAAATATTTATAAGCCGCCTACTAACAGATCCCACGCTCAAGGCCCAATACTTCTTTGCCCAAATTCGGGGCGTTACACATTCCTTCTACACATAATCCTACATTCTCAAAGGATCGATTATTTTTGTAATATCCCTAACCCGTATCTGTCGCTGGATTAGGGTTATGAGGAATTATCGATCATATTATAGTTCATACAATTATGCATTACATATTACAATTCGAGATTTTAATCAAATCAATGCTCGTAACTTAATCAAATATCAAATCTTAAAATCATATCATTAAAAACATAGCATAATTAAAACATAATCCAACATATATCAAAACAAGTTATACATATACAGAACATATAACAAATCAACAACTCCAATAATTGAATATCAGACCTATTTTATATAAGACATGTGCATGTACAATTTTTACATCAATTGAAACAAATTTTATTACTAACCTTTTTATTCATTTATGCTACATTATTTTATTATTTTATATGAAATTCATATGTTTTGCATGTTAACATAAATTAAGAACAAGCATTCGGTTATATATAGAACCCATTTCATTTCTTTATCTATTCGGCTAACACAATTCATTTATACATATACGTAAGCTTACAAATAACTACAAATCTATATAACCATGCACATATACATATCAACCATAATATAAGCGCATATACATAAATATATGTAAAGACATATAAGAACTCAACTAACATATCATGATCGAATACCAAAGCACACATATCCTTTATCATTAATCCAATCTCCTTATACAAACACATAACACAAATTCTAATCATCCATGGAACATGGCATGATAACCAAAATGAACTTAAGCCAAAATCGAACTCAAGCATGGAAATTAAGCAATTTTCACATGGCTTTTATACATACACTTTCAAAATAAGTAACTCCTAGGCTAGCTATACATGCCATAATTCGAGTGCAACTTATTAAGTATCGAAACTGTTAATAGTACGACGAACTTTGCTGACGATCCCCAAGCTCGTAACTTGATCGAAAATCTATAAAAACAGAATCAAACACACACACAGAGTAAGCTTTTATAGCTTAGTAAGTCATAAGCAAATAAACAACCCAAATGATATAATTAATTCAAATCAACTAAACCAAGTTACAGTATCATTTCCATGCTTAGTCTCAAACTTACAAATTTCATAAATAATACATTTACATCCAAAAATTTTTACCTTGGCTGAATGCTCATAAAATCAAATTAGCCAATTATCATTCAACTTTCAAAGCCAATATGTCATTATATAACAAAATATACATATACTCATATACACAAGCTCAAGAATCGTAATATAACATCATATACATATACTACTTATTTGGCCGAATATACATGGTCATAATTACACATATTCAAGAATCAATTCCATAAGTCTCATATCATTTAATCATAAAGCCAAATACTCTTACCATATTCACATACATTCTTCCATTACTTTATACAAGACTTACAACAAATATCAAGTAACTTACTTACCTTATTTCATGTAGGAAATAAACTAATTCATATTTGATCATTTTAGCTCAATTTACAGATTCGTTCACACTTAACGTTGCCCAGTGAACCATTCAGAATTGGATAGGACACTCGGATAATCACACATATATAGTACAATGCTAACGTCCCAGACGTGGTCTTACATGTAATCACATATCAATACCATTGTCCCAGACAGGGTCTTACTCGCACACATATATCAGAGTCACTTATCGATGCCATGGTCTTACTTACACATCATATATCGGAATCCTATATCATGACATATGTATCCTAGCTATTCCAAAGGTTCATACGGGGCTTTCGGACATTGTAACTCGGTCGAAACAGATTCAGAAATAAAGTAGCCAAGCTTGTATACATTCGATTATTGTAAATATAAATTCGCATATTTCATTTCAGCATATATAATTTTCATTTAATTAAAATTAACTAGTCAACAACTTTCGTTTTCCTCCGATCCAAATTGATACGAGCACGCCCCGCGAACTTTATCGAGCAAGTCAGTCAAGCCGAGAAATGGCATGTTGGCAAGCTGATCCAAGCTCATTTCCAGCTCCACGAGCTCCGTCCAGATCAAATCCAGCTTATTCGAGCTCAATCCATCTTGTCTGAGCTAAATCGAGCTCACTCCTAGCTCACTTTCAACTCACGAGCTAAACCTTAGCTCAACTTCAGCTTAGGAGTTTAGCCTCAGCTCAACTTTAGCTCACGAGCTAAAGCTTAGCTCATTTTAGTTTAAACTCGGTTTTGTCTTTAATGCATTAAATAAAAATTTGCACGTATTTATTTAAGCATTAAACTTGTCTTATATTAATATTTGTTATTAATATGCCATAGTCATTACATAAATTGATTATGTTCATATAGCTGAATTAATGCATGACATTAATGTGTTCACATCATGCAGAATTTATGATTGTCCATGAGATATCTTAATGACTTGTTTATTTTATGTAGGTACATCCCTTTGGATGGTACAATGTATGGATGAAGAAACATCTCTTTTGGGCATTCCACACTCATGAATGAAGAAGTATTAAATGCTGGTGAATGTACGGCTAGATGCAAGGTTTCTACAAATTCATGCATGTTTCGAATGCATGTATGGACATTCAAGGCTAGTCCATGAATGGATCAAATGCATGGGATGATAGAATGCATGAATGGCTTAAGTGCATGTATGGTGGCTGTCTCCTAACTTTCCAAGGCACTTATTCGGCCAAGAAGTAGCTGTTCACACTTTGAATTGACCTATAAGCTACTACACATGCATGGATGGGTTCAAGAATGTCCAAAGGAAGGAATTAACTCAATAATTCAACACATTGATTAAATTAAGTGTATGCACAAAGGGGAGAACGAATTTACTAGGTTCATGCTGCCATTTATGAACTTACATGCTATTAAAGAGTTTAATTATGAGGATACATGTTCCATACAAGTGCATGAATGTCCCAAAGAGATGAATGCAACCTTTGGTGCACATACAAGTCACTTGAAGCCTTTCTTTATGATTAAGCATTCATGCACACACTTAGGGGGAAGAAAGTATCCATTCAACTAGTTCATGAATCTGTCGAATTTATGAACTATTTTAATACATTAGTGTGAACGTTTTTATTATTGTGTGAACACCTAGATGCCGAATTTGAATGGTCATCTATGTGCCTATAAGTATTTGTTTTCTTTCAATTGTAAGGGACTTTTTGCCAATTTTTTTATTGAATTTAATCTTGTGAGAATTTTCATCTCTAAACTTTGTTTGAGACTTTGTTGACTTATCTACCTAGTAGTGGACTCAACCCTGTTTCTTTCACCCTTATACCGAGGTTACTACTTTGCTAAGTAGCGGGTCGAGGTTTTATCACTTTCATTCTCCACCTTGAAAGCCTATAAGCAATTGGGTCAATACTCTCTAGTATTGGTTCGTGCTTGCTTTTGAGTTCCTTCTTTCCATTCTTTCATTTACTTTAAACCGAACCCTAATATTCATATTTTAAACCCTTTCTTTTAACCCCTTGAATAGCTTCCGCACAATTTATTTAGAAACATCCTTTTTGAACAAACTGAACGATACTTTCTCGTAGACGATCGGGCAAACTCACATACGACTCGACTCTCCCCAAGGCAATTCGTATCATTTGGTATCAGAGCTACTAAAACGAGAAGATCGTACGACGAAATTAATCCCAGGCTAGTCCAAGTGAACGCAAGTAAGTAGGATCCGAAAAAAAAAGTATAGAAAAAAAATTTTCGTATACCGAAGTTTTCTCATTTTGATTAGTTAGCTGCTGTTACTATAAAAATAAAAATCTACGCAGCTGAAGAAAAAAAATCATTTACAAAAAGTGTTTTATTGTATTTAGTTTGTCAATATAGTACAAAAAAAAGTTATACAAGTCAAAAAAAAATTCGAAAAAAAAATTCAAAAAAAAAATCGAAATGAAAAAAAAATCTGAAAAAAAAGTGTTTAATGCAATTTGATTGCTGTTCGAATGTCAAAGCCCTTGGTTTGATATCATTCCTGATTCATCTTCTATTCTAATCTCATCCACGCCACACATTTTGTTTTACCCAATTTCCTTTTCTTTTAGCCAACCTGTAACCCCTCATATGTTATCCTTTGTAAAACCATTTGAAACCGACCCACAATACTAGAGATCAAGTCATACTAAGTCTGTTACAAGGTTATAAGAGGAGAAAGGAGCGAAAAAAGGCATGAGCGAGTGAGATCATTCGAGTGGAGGTAAAAGCCAAACGAGTGTAAACTCGAGCGGGAGTGACACCTTTTTTCTTCTTCTTTCCGAGCGAAATTGTGAGGTTTGTGGTGAGGTACTTAAATTTTTTTTATTTTGTTTGTGATCTAACATTTTCTTTTTAGCAACAAAAATCATGTCACGTGAAGAGTTCATTGAATCGGAATACCAATACTTGGTTCAAGAAATGCGAAGAATGGCGACTAAACGAGACCAAAGTGATCGAGTTTCTTCAAGTCGTAAAATGGAACCAGGAACCCGACGAAGATACACCCCCGACTACTACCTGAAAAAAATTCCAATCGTGATTCCTTTTCGTCATCTACTTCGAGACAAAGAGATTCATACTATGACTCATATTCATCAGCGAATTCGAGAAGTGACTTCGATCGAAAGTCCTTTTCATCAAGAAATTCGAGAAGACGAGAAGCCGATTACGATTTTGATTCGTTCCAAGATGGCGTTCGAAGAGAAAGACATACTCCTACTAGATCTTCAAAGAAATCTTACTCGGAGTATTCTTCACGAAGTTTTGATTGTGAATCATATGCAAATAGTTCTTCATCTTTTGAACAAGATTTGTATTCTCATCGTCCTTTTGTACATTCTTGTAAAGAGAAAATAAAGAAAAGAAAAGAAAAAGCAAAAGAAGAAAAAGAAAATGAAATAAAAAGAAAAGAGAGGCAAGAGGCAAGTAGGAGAGAAAATGAGCGAATCTTGAGAGAACTTGAAAAAGCCTTTAAAAAGGCCTTTGAAAAGCGAAAAGAAAATGAAAAAGAAAATGAGATTGAAAAAGAGAACGAAAAGAAATTTGAGAGTGAAAAAGAAGATGAAAAAGAAATTGAAACAAAAGAAACGAGTGATTCAGAAGAAAAAGAATCGAGTGAGAAAACAAGTGAGCAAGTGAGGATTATTTCTACTAACCCACCTGTTCGATCTTCTTATGAGTTAACTTTTCAGGTTCCTAGAAGTTTGTGCGACCAATTCCATCTACATTACCTTCCAAACGAGAGGTGTTTTAGGTTGTTCGAAAAAGGTAAGTTCGCGAATGACTACCACCGACTTGCGATCGAAGGTAAGGAAGGTAAGGATTCTTTGTTTATCGAATCAAAGTCACTTGATTTGGATAATTTTTGTTCACTTACTGTTGTTAACGAATTTGTTTTAAAAGGTGCCATATACAGCTTTTCTTATGACAATTACTACATTGGCAAATTTGTTGACAACATTGGATTAGTTTGCTCTAAGCAAATTTTGAACATGTTTGATCAAAGTCTGTCACGTAAAAATTCTGATGTGTCTGACCCTGCAAACTTTTTGAACTCATGTGTTAAATCTTTATGTTTAAATATGCCTGCTCAATTGATTTGTGATAAATCTGCCTGTTTGAAAAGTTGCATGTTCGTTAAAAATTCTTTGTTTGGCATCCATGTTAAAAGATCTTCACATGATATGTGCAATTGTGTTCTTCATGAACAATCTTTGAGTTTTTGTCCGAAATTTCCATGTAGTGATTTGCATTCCTGATTAATACTCTTGAAGTATGAACCTTTGCATTTTGGTATGCTCGGTTTTGTCAAATCAACATGTGTGTTTAAACTAGTGAAATATAATTCGTGTGGTGAGTTGATTATATCTTTTTCTAATATGTTGCTTGTTGGAATTCCTAAACAAGTTCGTGTGTTCAAGCCTGGTATTTGCTACATGAATTCATTTTATGGAAACATTAAGCACTTTGCATCATTTGCAATCAAAATATGTTTTCTTGATGTTCAAACTTTTGATAAGAAGGTGAAATTCAATGATTTGGGTTTCAATTTTGATTCATTTATTAATCACCTTGTTTGGCCACATCTGAAATTTTCGTTTCATTTCGAGAAGGTAAGGCCAACCTATGTTTTTGGAATTGAATCAAATTTCCATGGTAGCTTTCCTTTTCCATTTAAGTCCATAGTTTTCAATAATACTAACCAGTCTTATTTTTGTGAATTCCACCCCTCGAGGAGCAAGACATGTCATGGTGCGTCACCACCTATTCAAATTTATTGGAGTAATAGGTTTGTCTTACGTTATCTATCCAAAGAGAGAATATTCATTTTGACCGAGAAAGGTAAACCCAATCCTCAATTGTCTTCTCTTCATATTTGTCAAGGTAAGTCATCTGAAAATTTTCAAATATCTTTGCTCAATTCGATTGAAGTTGAAAATTCCATTGATTGGTTGTTTGGAAATTATTTATACTTTGATGTGATGGATTTTTCCTTTCGGCATTGTGATGATGTGATTATTACGTTGGAATTTGGAGACTCCCCTCATGTTGTTCAAAAACGAAAGGAAGAGTTAGCATACCTTTGGCCATGGCATACCTTGCATGAGCAAGACAAGGGACCAAATGAGTTACTATATTCGATTAAAGAAATTAAAATGTTTTGGATGAGGAATAATGTGTTTAAGTGCCTACCATCATTTTCAACCAATTATCCCTTGATCCAACTTAGTTTTCATGTTTGTAACAATGGTCTAACGAAACTCTTTGATAAATTTACATATGCTTGCTTTGTCCAATTGAGATTTTTGGCATATATTCGATTGAATGAATATTTTATGAACTATCGATCACATTTGAATTTGACTCCTTTGAGTTTCTTTTTACCTGCTGTGGTAAGAATTTTTCAGGTTTGTGTGACATCTTCCATCCCATTTGATCGAGGAAAACCATGCACGAGTCAAAGTTCTCCCATGGATAAACAGCTCGACTTGAGGACAAGTCACCTAAAAGAGGGGGGAATGATACGAGCACGCCTCGCGAACTTTATCGAGCAAGTCTGTCAAGCCGAGCAATGACATGTTGGCAAGCTGATCCAAGCTCGTTTCCAGCTCCACGAGCTTCATCCAGTTCAAATCCAGCTTATTCGAGCTCAATCCATCTTGCCTGAGCTAAACCGAGCTCACTCCTAGCTCACTTTCAACTCACGAGCTAAACCTTAGCTCAACTTCAGCTTAGGCGTTTAGCCTCAGCTCAACTTTAGCTCACGAGCTAAAGCTTAGCTCATTTTAGTTTAAACTCGGTTTTGTCTTTAATGCATTAAATAAAAATTTGCACATATTTATTTAAGCATTAAACTTGTCTTATATTAATATTTGTTATTAATATGCCATAGTCATTACATAAATTGATTATGTTCACATAGCTGAACTAATGCATGACATTAATGTGTTCACATCATGCAGAATTTATGAGTGTCCATGAGATATCTTAATGACTTGTTTATTTCATGTAAGTACATCCCTTTGGACGGTACAATGTATGGATGAAGAAACATCTCTTTTGGGCATTCCACACTCATGAATGAAGAAGTATTAAATGCTAGTGCATGTACGGCTAGATGCAAGGTTTCTACAAATTCATGCATGTGTCGAATGCATGTATGGACAATAAAGGCTAGTCCATGAATGGATCAAATGCATGGGATGATAGAATGCATGAATGGCTTAAGTGCATGTATGGTGGCTGTCTCCTAACTTTCCAAGGCACTTATTTGGCCAAGAAGTAGCTGTTCACACTTTGAATTGACCTATAAGCTACTACACATGCATGGATGGGTTCAAGAATGTCCAAAGGAAGGAATTAACTCAATAATTCAAAACACTGATTAAATTAAGTGTATGCACAAAGGGGAGAACGAATTTACTAGGTTCATGCTGCCATTTATGAACCTACATGCTATTAAAGAGTTTAATTATGAGGATACATGTTCCATACAAGTGCATGAACGTCCCAAGGAGATGAATGCAACCTTTGGTGCACATACAAGTCACTTGAAGCCTTTCTTTATGATTAAGCATTCATGCACACACTTAGGGGGAAGAAAGTGTCCATTCAACTAGTTCATGAATTTGCTGAATTTATGAACTCTTTTAATACATTAGTGTCAACGTTTTTATTATTGTGTGAACACCTAGATGCCGAATTTGAATGGTCATCTATGTGCCTATAAGTATTTGTTTTCTTTCAATTGTAAGGGACTTTTTGCCAAATTTTTTATTGAATTTAATCTTGTGAGAATTTTCTTCTCTAAACTTTGTTTGAGACTTTGTTGACTTATCTACCTAGTAGTGGTGTCAACCCTGTTTCTTTCACCCTTATACCGAGGTTCCTACTTTGCTAAGTAGCGGGTCGAGGTTTTATCACTTTCATTCTCCACCTTGAAAGCCTATAAGCAATTGGGTCAATACTCTTTAGTATTGGTTCGTGCTTGCTTTTGAGTTCCTTCTTTCCATTCTTTCATGTACTTTAAACCGAACCTTAATATTCATATTTTAAACCCTTTCTTTGAACCCCTTGAATAGCTTCCTCATAATTTATTTAGAAACATCCTTTTTGAACAAACTGAACGATACTTTCTCGTAGACGACCGGGCAAACTCGCATACTAGTCGACTCTCCCCGAGGCGATTCGTATCACAAATCTGATTTCCTTGTTTCTTAATCTAACATATTCAAATTAAGCTCATTCAAACATATTTCATTCAATTTAGTTCAAAAACAAGAAAATGGGTAAATTACCATTTTACCCCTGACATTTTACACTTTTTACAACTTAGTCCCTATTTAACAAAATAGAAATTATGCAAAATTTCAATATACACATGTTTGGCTGAATGTTCCTAGTGTCATACAACTCTATATATTTCATTTATTTCACATTTTAGTCCCTCAATTTATTAATTTTTCAATTTAGTCCTAATTACTCAAAATCATCAAAAACTCCTATACAAAACATGTTAATCCAAAACATATCTTTCATAGTTCTGTTGGAACGCCGGTGCCTCCAAGGCGCAGCGAAAAAATAAAATAATTAAAAATATTCCTGCGATCCAAACCATGGATCCATGTGTAAGGAACCTATTGGGGTGATAAAAGGTTTCAAAATTACCGAAACTTCAATCTGAGTAGACAGCGACGCCTAGGCAACAGGAATCCTGAACCACTATCGAACCAAGCCGCAACCTTTTCGATGTCGGCCTCTACGTAGTCCACCCAGTTGACAATGAACGGTAGAAAAATCTTAGAAACTATTTCAGTGATTTTTATGCTTGACGGCTACTAAACCCTTTTGCATAGTTTCGGGCTTATTTATACATTATCTCTTTAGGGTTTTTACCCTTTCCAAATATAACACCCTTTTAATTGGTATATCTTTTTAATAAATATTAATTCATTAAAATTAATCTGAACATAATAGTCATCATTAAAATAAATATAATAATGTTTAACCGAAAATTATAATTACATTAATTATAATAAAGATTTCGGTAAACTATATTTATTTAAACTTATATACGAACCAAATTCATATACTAATGAAATTATGTTCTGATTATGTGTACAACATCCTTGTACGTATAGTATGTTCAACAATTTGATTGCCCAATTAAATTAATTCTATAATTAATTTAATTCATCTGACAATCAGAATACAATACCAACTATGTTTTACTCCGTTCATTTCAACCATAGGGTGTGACCCTATAGGTTTTTGTAACGTTAGCAATAATATTAGAACGATTCTAATGTTACAAATAATGAGTGGCATCCAGCAATGCATCATTGCTACCTAAGTTACGAGAAGTCATGATTCAACATAACCTTTTGTGATTAACCTTTCATGCATTAATCCTTAAGTCCTATATCTTTGGAATGGACACAAGTCATGGAATAGTCACACTTGCATAGTCCATCCCATGTTTCTTGATACCTTAAGTGAACTATGATACACAAATAAGTATGACATCTCATATCAACTTATTTGAGCATGGCCATCCATTTCTAGTCCCACTCAATCAAGTGGCCTAAGATATTACTCCCATTATGTAGGAGGGACTTATCCTATATTGAACAACCATATCCTTCTACATAGATTATGGTATATCCAACATTAGTCTTTATAGAACAACCAGTTATGATGTTCGTTTGACTATATCAAAATATACAACTCACGATGTTGGGATAATGATGATCTCAAGTATGAGGATCATATACATATTAATCATTATGAGCAATGTTGTGACAATTACATAATAATCCAAGAAACATACTCATAGCAGGTCAGACCAATATGTTGTTCTCTAACACACATATTCATGCATTGATTTTGACACTCCATATCAATGACAACTCTTTACCATCAATCAACTACATGTTAGTCTTAATGCATTATTGTTGTCCTAGCCAACAATAATACTTGACTAAGGATCTTTGAAGAATAATCATATTATTCTCAGGACATTATTATAAAACAGTTTATTTATGTACACAAAAAAGAAACTGAAATAATAATGGCAATGCCTGATATCAATAAACATGATAAATCAAGCATGTTATTACAACCATCTCGTGATTGATCTTTGGGCATACTCTTACAATCTCCCTCTGGCACTAAGACCAATCACTCATATATCTAATACCAAGTGACTTAGTGTGACGATCATGCTTCTACTATGTCAGAGGCTTAGTCAAGAGATCAGCAATGTTATCATCTATACGTTCTCTGCATATCTCTACATCCCCTCGATCGATAATCTCTCGAATAAGATGGTAGCGCCTAAGTATATGTTTAGATCGCTAGTGAGGTTTGGGTTCTTTAGCTTGTGCAATAGCTCAATTGTTATCACATCGAAGTTCTATAGCATCTGATATATTAGGCACAACCCCTAGTTTAGTAATGAACTTCTTGATCCAAACAGCTTCTTTCATTGCCTCACTAGCTGCAATATACTTGGCCTCTGTTGTAGAATTGGCTACTGTACTTTACTTTGAACTCTTCTAGCTCACAGCACCACCATTAAGGCAAAACACAAAACTTGATTGTGATCGAGAATCATCCTTTTCAGTTTGGAAGCTGACATCAGTGTAACCTTTTACACTTAACTCTTCCTTACTTCTACATATTAGGAACGTATCCTTAGTTCTTCTCAAGTACTTAAGGATATTCTTGATTGTGGTCTAGTGACCTTCACCAGGATCTACTTGGTACCTGCTCGTCATACTTAAGGCATATGAGACATCTGGACGGGTACATAACATGGCATACATGATAGATCCAATAGCATAAGCATATGGAATTTTTCTCATGCGTTCTCTCTCTTGTGGAGTTGAAGGGCACATTTCCTTCGAGAGTGAAATACCATGTCTCATAGGTAGGAATCCTCTCTTATATTCTTCCATATTGAATCTTTTTAATACTCTATCTATATATGTACCTTGACTTAGACCTAGTAGTCGCCTTGATCTATCTCTATAGATCTTGACTCCTAATATGTAAGTGGCTTCACCCAAGTCCTTCATAGAAAAACAACTTCCTAACCAAGTCTTAATAGACTGTAAGGTAGGAATGTCATTGCCCATGATAAGTATGTCATCCACATACAGTACCAAGAATGTGATTGTGCTTCCACTAACTTTCTTGTAAACACATGGCTCATCTTTATTTTTGATGAAACCAAACTCTTTGATTGCATAGTTAAAATGAATATTCTAACTTCGAAAAGCTTGCTTTAATCCATAAATGGATCTTTGTAACTTACATATCTTTCCAGTATCCTTTGGATTGACAAAACTTTCAGGTTGTGTCATGTACACATCCTCTTCAAGTTTCCCGTTAAAGAAAGCTGTTTTGACATCCATCTGCCAGATTTCATAATCATGAAATGCAGCTATGGCGAGCAAGATCCTGATGGATTTAAACATAGCTACATGAGAAAAAGTTTCATCATAGTCAACACCATGAATTTGACAAAAACCTTTAACGACTAATCGCCCCTTGCATGTTTGTACATTACCATCCATGTCCGTTTTCTTTTTGAAAACCCACTTGCACCCTATAGGTTTAACCCCTTTGGGTGGGTCAACCAAAGTCCATACTTGGTTTTCATACATGGAATCCATCTCAGCTCTCATGGCCTCGAGCCATTTCTCAGAATCTGGGCTCGCCACCGCTTCTTGATAAGTCCTAGGCTCATGTTGATCTATAAGAAGAATGCCACCATGCATTGTAATGAGAAATCCATATCTCTCAGGTGCATGGCGTTCTCTTAAAGATCTACGTGGTGGTTGTGTTTCTACAGCAGTTACTTGTTCCTCAATTTCTTGTGGAATTTGTTGTTGTTCTATCTCTGGTTCAGTGGTATCTTGTGATTCTCAAATTTCTTCAAGTTCAATCTTTCTCCCACTTCCTTTTCTAGAAACAAATTCTCTCTCTAGGGAGACACCAATCCAAGCAACAAATACTTTGTTCTCAGTGGGATTAAAGAAATAATATCCTTTGGTTTCTTTCAGATACCCCACAAAGATACACCTTTCAGATTTAGGTTCAAGCTTAGTAGACGTCTGACGTTTAACATAAGCTTTGCAGCCCCAAATTTTCATAAAAGACATACTGGGATGTTTCCCTGTCCACATCTCATATGGCGTCTTTTGAACCGATTTAGATGGAACACGATTTAATGTGAAAATAGCTGTTTCAAGTGCATGTCCCCAAAAGGAAGTCGGTAGATCAGCATGACTCATCATTGATCGAACCATGTCTAATAAAGTTCGATTTCTTCTCTCAGAAACTCCATTCAATTGAGGAGTACCAGGAGGAGTAAGTTGTTAGACAATCCCACATTCCTTTAAAAGATCATCAAGCTCTAGGCTCAAATACTCTCCACCTCGATCAGATCGAAGTGTCTTAATAGTTTTGCCTAGTTGATTTTGTACTTCATTTTTGAATTCCTTGAACTTTTCAAGGGCCTCAGACTTATGGCGCATGAGATAAACATACCCATATCTACTGAAATCATCAACGAAAGTAATGAAGTAGTGAAATCCACCTCTGGCTTGTGTATTTATTGGTCCACATACATCTGAATGTATTAGGCCCAATAAATCACTAGCTCGTTCACTTTTACCAGTAAAAGGAGATTTAGTCATTTTTCCTAATAAGCAAGATTCACATACTTCAAATTGTTCAAAAACAAATGAATCCAAGAGACCATCTTTATGGAGTTTGGATATGCGTTTCTCACTTATGTGGCCCAAACGACAATGCCAAAGATAAGTTTGATTTGAGTGATTTATTTTAGATCTTTTAGTATTTATGTTGTAAATGGGATTCATTTGATCTAAAATATAGAGGCCATTAATCAATTGTACCGAACCATAGAAAACATTATTGAGATAAAAGGAACAACAATTATACTTAATTATTATCTCAAAACCAATTTTGCCTAAACAAGAAAATGAAATAATGTTTTTAGTCAAACTGGGCACAAAATAAAAATCCTCTAAAATTAAACCAAGTCCACTAGGCAAAGATAAAGTATATGTTCCTACAGCTAATGCAGCAACTCTTGCTCCATTTCCAACTCGCAGGTCCACATCTCCTCTAGCCAAAGTCCTATTCCTTTGTAGTCCCTATACAGAAGTACAAATATGAGAACCACAACCACTATCTAATACCCAAGAAGTAGTAGTTGATAAATTAATATCAATAACATAAATACCTGAAGCAGAAGTTCCACTTGCTTTGGCCTTCTTGATTTCCTCAAGATAGACAGGGCAGTTCCACTTCCAATGTCCAGTCACACCACAATGAAAACAGTTTCCTTCCTTAGACACCTTACCTTTAGGTTTCATTGCAGCCTTTCCTTTTCCAAGATTGGGCTTACCTTTGCCCTTAGGCTTTGTCGGGACTTTGGCCTTTCCCTTGCCCTTATTGTTACGGACCATCAGCATGGGCTTGGGTCCAACCTTTTTCATGTTGCCTTCAGCAGTTCGTAACATGCTAAGCAATTGTGGTAGAGACTTGTCAATTTCATTCATATTGAAATTGAGGACAAACTGGCTGTAGCTATCCGACAACGATTCCAGAATAACATCAGTGGCCAACTCTTGGCCCAATGGAAACCCAAGCTTGGACAGGCTTTCAATATAACCAATCATCTTAAGGACATGAGGTCCTACTGGGCTTCCTTCAGCCAGCATACATTGGAATAAGGCCTTAGAGATATCGAACCTCTTTTGCCTTGTTTGCCCTTGATATAGTTCTTTCAAGTCCTCGATCATATCATAAGCAACCATATCCTCATCTTGCTTTTGAAGCTCAGGATTCATAGTGGCAAGCATAAGACATCCAACGTCTACCATATCATCGAGATGCTTCTTGTACGCATCTTTATCAGCCCTCGAGGCATTAGCAGGTGGTTCATTAGAAAGTGATTTTTCAATGACATATAATTTCCGTTCTTGTTTGAGGACAATCCTCAAGTTACAGAACCAGTCAAGAAAGTTCAAACCATTCAATTTGTCATTCTCAAGGACCAATCGCAATGAGAGTGTATTAGTGTTTGCAGCCATAATATATCTACAACAATAAAATATGCGTGTGAATAAATTTACCAAGTTTATATCAATCATTAAAAGAACTTTATTATATGATGTTTCCTACTATTCTATTTCAAAATTAATAACCCTCATATATTAATTTCGGAAAGACTTTCTTGAAAGTATTTCTAGTGGTTCAAGGATCCATATTTCACCTCCTCTTAAGTCAGCTTTGGCTTTGCTCTCAAGATTATGGTTATTTAGGTAAGCAACACTTGCTAATTACATCATATGTAACTCCTACAATTTGGTGAACAACTCTTGTTGTAATCATCTTATGATTTATCCAAATTACTTGCCTCTAGGTTTCTAATCCTATTAGAGTAACCTAGTTAAGTCATTAACCAATTTTTAACCAGCGAATATCACTTGTTTATTCTTCGCGTTTAACCAAGATAAATACTAGTACTTTGCTTTGGCAAAACCTACATAGTATTGATCGAAGCCTTAACGAGGGCACACATTGGAAGGCCATGTTGACTTAATATTTTACTAGAGGGATTTTATTAAAGTGTTACATCTCACCAATTATGGTCTACTTTAGTCCATTTAATCTTTTAATTGATCTCATCAATTAATGGGGTTTATTATTACCAAATTTGCATGCTTTAGACATCCATAGAATCTCATACATGAGTAAGTAAAGCAATAAATAAATGCAATAGTTATAGCCCATAAAATATGGTGGTTCAACCCAAGCCAATAGGAGAACCAAAAGGGAACCTAAAGGTGTAACTCGTTTCACAAGCTGTCGATCCACACTAGTCGGCCCATCTTCCTTCTCGTCTAGTCCATAGCAACTTTTACAAATTACCAAATTCAGAAACTCGTTTTACATACAAGGGAGTAAGATGAGAAGAGAAATACAAAAGAATAGTAGTAAGGCACGACACGCAGGCCATATTTATAAATTTACAACCTTTTATCAAATGGGTCATCGGGCTATTTCAAACACCGTGCATTTCAAAAATAGCATATATCATTCAATGTTTTTGTCAAGTGAAATATTAAAATATCCTTTCAACCTTTTTATGGCCCATTAAGTTTTATTTATTACAAAACATATGAGAGGATGATGGGGATCTGAGGTGATCGAAGGGAGCGGGCGGAAGGCCCGCGACCGTAGCTGCCTGTTCCCCATCCCCGGGGGTGCTGGGGTAGAGCCGCCACGATATGGACCAGGGGTGCGGGGGCAAAGCCTCGGCGGTATGCGGTACGAACCGCATACCCTAATCGAATGAAACCTCACAATTTGATAACTTTTATCAACAGAATCGTGTTTTTAGGATTTTAATCCTTGAGGTTTCATATCGGAACAACCCTTTGTTCCACTGGCCAGTAAACACTTACTGGAAATTGTAAAATCACCGTTGCATCATAACAGATTTATTAAGGTTTACAGCAATAACATAAAACCGAATAGGCCATAACACCATGATTAACATTTAATCACTTATCGAAAGGAACAGTTATCAGATTCTGCTTAAACGATTTAAACAGAAAAACATAATAAAATTAAAACATGCATCTCATACAATTGCATCACCTAAGTATTTAAACCCGAGTTCGTATCACACAAGTGGCTCTGATACCACTGTTGGAACGCTGGTGCCTCCAAGGCGCAGTGAAAAAATAAAATAATTAAAAACGTTTCGGTTATCCAAACTATGGATCCATGTCTAAGGAACCTATCGGGGTGATAAAAGGTTTCGAAATTACCAAAACTTCAATCTGAGTAGACAGCAACGCCTAGGCAACGGGAATCCTGAACCACTATCGAACCAAGCCACAACCTTTTCGATGTCGGCCTCTACGTAGTCCACCCAGTTGACAATGAACGGTAGAAAAATTTCAGAAACTATTTCAGTGATTTTTATACTTGACGGCTACTAAGCCCTTTTGCATAGTTTTGGGCTTATTTATAGATTATCTCTTTAGGGTTTTTACCCTTGCCATATATAACACCCTTTTAATTGGTATATCTTTTTAATGAATATTAATTCATTAAAATTAATCTGAACATAATAGTCATCATTAAAATAAATATAATAATGTTTAACCGAAAATTATAATTACATTAATTATATTAAAGATTTCAGTAAACTATATTTATTTAAACTTATATACGAACCAAATTCATATACTAATGAAATAATGTTCTGATTATGTGTACAACATCCTTGTACGTATAGTATGTTCAACAATTTGATTGCCCAATTAAATTAATTCTATAATTAATTTAATTCATCTGACAATCAGAATACAATACCAACTATGTTTTACTCCGTTCAGTTCAACCATAGGGTGTGTGTGACACCCCAAATTTGACCCTAGTCGAAAAGTGGTTTTGGGACCACAAAATCGAGTCATAAAAATAATTAACCGTCATAGTTGATGCTTATTATATGTATATATGCATGTGTGAAAATTTCATGTTTGAATTTTGTTAATTGTAAGTGAATTTTATTAAATAGGACTTATGTGAGAAAATTTAGAAATGTGCTAGGCAAATGTAAAGTGGACTATTAATGCATGTTATGAAAATGATGGGTTTGCATGTCAAATTACCCAAAATTAGAGCTAGTGGCCGGCCATGCTATGGGGCGAAACATGTTGGAAACATGTTGTGTTAGTGTGTTATGTTAGAAAGAATAAAATAAGAGGTTAGTAATAAAGTAATGAAAAGAGAGGGGTGATGAAAACAAAGTTGTCTCATCCATGCCCCCCCTCCATTGCCGTGAATTGAAGGAAGAAAACAAAAGAAAAGAAAAAAAATGTTCATCTTCTTCACCTACCTCTCTCAAGCCGAAACTAACCAAGAAATAGAAGAAAGCACACCTAAGGCATTCGGCCATATTGTGTGGGGGGGGAATTAAGGTATGATATCATGTGATTCTTTTGAAATTTTTGTGAAGTTGAGTTTGTTTTGGTGCTCATAACATGACCCATGTGTTAATTTTTGAGTTTGTGTTGCAAGAAACATTTGGTTATGTCTTTATATGTCAAATTGATGATAAATTTTTGATATTTGGAATGAATATGGGTTTCGGTCCTGGTAGATAACAAAGAATGTGGTTGTTGTTCTTGTTAATTTGGATGAATTTTTGGTGGATAGGTGCTTGAATCAAACAAATGATCATGTGTGTACAGTAGGTGCTAGTTGAGAAGAATCGGTCACTATATTGGAGGCCATTGCCGAATATGAGTTTAGTTATTGAGAGTGATGAATGTGTTTTGAGTTGATGGAATAAAAGAATGCTTAACGATGTGTCACAACAAGTTATATGTTAAGCTAAGGTTGTTAAATTATCAATCTTTCTTCCTAGCCGAATATGTGTTTATAAAGTTGAGTTGTTAAATAGATTTTGAAGTTAGCCCATGCATTTATTTTTGAATTTAAGAAGAATAATACATTCGACTATGATTTGATGTGCTTGGATTGTTGTTCATTGAGTAAATGATTGAGGAATGGTTAGAAGAATTTGAATGCTAAACTAGTTGATTTGTTTATAATGTCCGATTATGATCATTTATAGAGATGTGAATGAATTGTTGTTATGTGAATAAATATTTGTTTGATGATATATATATGTATACGGCAATGGGATAAAATGTGTATTAAGGTAAGTTTCATGGTGATTAATGCTTGTGATGTTGGGTTAATATTCGGCATTGAGTAATGTGGGGGTAAGGGGATTAATCGGCTATGAAATTAGCTAAATTGAATAGGTATGTTTAATGATATGCTTAGTATAATGTATGATCTTATAACTCGGTTTGGTATTGAGATAAATGTTAGATGTATGATTGGATTTTGGTATGTGTTAAATTGGTCAATCAAAGATTAAATGATATGTGATTGCCAAATGTGATTCTTAAGTGAATAATATTAGTTAAGTACTTAAGCAAATCTATTGTTTTACTTAAGCTTAAGAGCAAAGAGGATAAAAGTCGGATAGGGGAAAAGAGAAAGTAAACGAATAGCCGTGGACATCTAATCGTCGACCACTTCCGAGGTAAGTTTTAAGTGATTAAACGTTGAGTAAATTCAATAATAATAGGACATAAAGAGTTGATTTAATAAGATATGATGTGGCCATGATATGTCTTAAACTCAAATGGTAAGTTCATAAGTGTTTGGACTTGGAAATTTAAGAGCAAATTGTAATAATTTGCTTTGGACAGCAGCAGTAACGTGATTTTAGAAAATCACTATAAATTGTTGGTGTGGAATTATAGGCTGAATAAAATATGTAATCAAAGCTTAGTTAGTCTAGTTTCTTATAAAAGATACCGCGGAAGCAAAGAAATTTCCTATAAAGAGATATTTAAAGTTGTGTGGGACAGTGTCAGAATGACTCCGAAATCCCCTATTCTGTTTTTGGAAAATCATTATAATTTGTAAAAAAATGGTTATAAGATAATATTTATATGCTTAGACTCCTTAATAAGTCTAGTTTCAAATGAAATCAATTAGAACACATTATGAATTCTGTACAATGAAAAATTTGATTCGTAGTGAAGAATGGTCAGATTAGTCAAACAGTGAAACAGGGGAAACTTTAAGAAAAATCTGGTATTGATTGGCCAAACCTAAAATTCTGGAAATTTTATGGACGGAAGATATACGAGTCTATATTCAGGTAAAATTAACGGCAAGTGATTTGGAGTTTTGTCGCTCTAGTTATAAATAATTTAGTGACTATTGCTCAGGAAAACAGCTCGTAGTGAATATGTGATTTTGTTGTAAACATGGATAAAACTTGTTTTAGTTGCTCATAAGCTATTGATTAAACCCATACGTGAATTCTAAATCGTGATATTGTAAAACGATATATGAGTGTTAGACGGATCTTTGATATTAAAATTTGTGAAATTGTAAGTTTATGAGTATTCGAATATGAAATGATAGTATGGCGTGAAATTGAATTATTCATTGGAAAATGATTGATGTAGATTCGGCCAAGACAAAATGTATACATGATAGTATATGTGGTATGTGAAGTATATTTGGATAATTGTGATGTGAATACATGAAAATTTATATTTTGATTTAGGATTTTATGTGATGAATGTGAACATGCATATATGTGATAAGGCCGAATGGCCAATGTGATGAATGTGAGCATGCATATGTGTGATAAGGCCGAATGGCCAATGTGGTGAATATGAACATGCATATGTGGTAAAGCCGAATGGTCAATGTGAAATATATATATGAGATATGCATATGTGGTAAAGCCGAATGGTCAATGTGAAATATATATATGAGATATGTATATGTGGTAAAGCCGAATGGCTAGTGTGAAATATGTAGGCGATGTGCGTATATTGTGGCCGAACGACCAAATGTGAAAGGTGTGTATTATTAGATATTTGATGAGGCAAATGAATTACAAATATGACAGTCGATGTGAATGTTGTAACATGTGATTAAATGTACATGACACTTGGAAATATATTCCGGGCAAGACCCGATGACTACGTGTGGAGATTATGTCCGGGTAAGACCCGATGACTAAGTGTGGAGATTATGTCCGGGTAAGACCCGATGACTACGTGTGGAGATTTTTTCCGGGTAAGACCCGATAACTTCGTGTGGAGATTTCGTCTGAGCTAAAGGTCTCGCCGATAATCCAAGTAGAGGTTAAAGCTATAAGACTTCGTAATAAGAATTGCTTATAAATATATTCAATGCGAAAGGTTAAACAGGTATGTACTCCAAGTTTATATGTGAGCTTGATTTGAACTAAATCATAAGGTAGTTATGTGATGCATACGAGAGCAATCTATGAGGCTATTCCTATGATTATGTGACATCGGATCAGTGTGAGAGGTTATGTGAAATCATACAATATATCTATGTCACATGAGCTCACTTTTATGTGAAAGTTTATCTGCCTATTGTATATGATGAGATGTGCATATTCGGTAAAGGGATGGTATGCCCGAAGGAAGAGTGAAATAAAATATACGAACAACTATGTTATAATTTGATTGTTATCTGTTGACACTGCTTAAAACTTACTAAGCATTGTAATGCTCACTTCGTTTACTTTGTTTCCTCTGTTTTATAGATCTCATTGCGAAGCTACAGGCTCGGGGATCGTCAGCAACTAGTCACACTATCACTATCCACTGCTTGTTACTGTTATGTTTAGAATTATTTTATGGCATGTACAGAACAGACTAGTGCCGGAAGAATATTTTTGGTTAATGTGTATAAGCCATGCAAAAATGGCATCTTTTGAATGTTTACTTAGTGAAGTTCAAATTTTACCTCTGGCTGTGCTTAGTACTTATTTAAATGAACGATCTTTATTTCAAGAAAAAGTTCAAAATTTTACTGTTCTGACATGAGTTACAAGTCCGGTAATGCCCCTTACCTATTCTGGCGACGGTTACGGGATAGGGGTGTTACATTTTATTGGTATCAGAGCTACGGTTTAGTCGATTCCAGGACTAACGTAGCACGCGTGAGTCTATTTATACATGCCATAAAGTGATAAAATGATAGTGTGATGATTTTTGACTATTAAAATATGTTCGCTGTATTGTAATGAATCTTGATCCCGATCGAGCTGTAGCAAGCTTCTGACTATTAGAATTTGCGATATAACTTCACTTAGATATGCCTAAATTATTAAGTTGATCAGGTACGTATCATGTACTCGTATTTGGATTTCGATTTGGATTGAATTATAAGGGTATAAGTGATGCAATTTTGAAAGAGTGTTATGACTATAAATGTGATTTTTGTATGTGGCTATGGAACTGGAAGTTGAATGGTCGATAAGCATGTTGTGTTTGTATTCAAGTAATGTAAATGATATACTAATGTATATTGCTATATGTGTATATGTACATGAGAATTGAGAGTGATATATCCGGGCTAAGTCCCGAAGAGATTCGTGCTAGTGATATATCCGGGCTAAGTCCCGAAGAGCATTCGTGCTAGTGATGTATCCGGGCTAAGTCCCGAAGAGCATTCGTGCTAGTGATATATCCGGGCTAAGTCCCGAAGAGCATTCGTGCTAGTGATGTATCCAGACTAAGTCCCGAAGAGCATTTGTGCTAGTGATGTATCCGGACTAAGTCCCGAAGAGCATTCGTGCTAGTGATGTATCCGGACTAAGTCCCGAAGAGCATTCGTGCTAGTGATGTATCCGGGCTAAGTTTCGAAGAGCATTCGTGCTAGTGATATATCCGTGCTAAACCCTGAAGAGCATTCGTGCTGGTGTTATATCCGGGCTAGGTCCCGAAGAGCAATCATGCTGGTGACGTGTATTCGGGCCTTCGTGCCTAGTAGGCTTCGTGCCGGTAATTTGAGCAAAGTTTAAGTGTTCATTACTATACGAATTCAAATTTAAATGAGATGATATGTTTAAAAGTGTATATACATGATGTTTATAGACTTGGTTAAGTCATTTCAATGTGTAATAACGAATGAATAAGAGCACTATGTGTGTGAATGATTAGAGGCACTGTGTGTGTGCGAATTCCTTTAACCGAGCACTATGAGTGCGAGATCGGTCAGTGGGCACTAAGTGTGTGAAGTGGAATTCATGTAAGACCTCGTCTGGGACGAAGGCATTGATTTGAGATAGTGTGTAAGACCATGTCTGGGACATGGCATCGGTTCGATATGTGAGAATATGTAAGACCATATCTAGGATATGGCATTGTAAGAGCTATATGTGCTTAATGAGTATCCGTAATGATTTCGAATGATTCAACGAGTATATTTAAGATGATAAATAAAGTAAGATCAGAATAAGTGATACAGGTATGTACGGAAGGTATGTGAAAATCAAATGAAAGTAAAAATTTGTGAGTTCATATTATATTATGTTATGTATACTAAATAAGTGAATACGTAAAAAGATGGTGGATATGTTGTTAAGAAATGAATTCATGTTATAAATGTGTTACGGATTTAGTTTATGGAATGCTTGGTATATGAAGTCATATGTGCTATTGCTAAATGACCCCTATTTTTTTGTTAATCATATTCAAGAAATTATTTCGATTAAGTTCAACATTTGAAAGTCTGTAAGAATTTTTGATGAATGCTGATAATTTTGGATATATGGGTTATCTGCTAAAATAAATCCCATGCCGGTATACTATGTGAGGCTTTATGCCAAATCGATTGTATACGGGTATAGTTAACGGTGATTGAATGTGCTAAATGAATTCAATGTTCAGGTATGTGGAAGTTGATTTTCTGTTGGAAATAGGTTAAGTTGAATAGTGAGATATGATGGAGTTATAAAGGATATTTATTGGGATGTTTGAGTATATGTGTACTTTCGGTCAGGTTACAGCTTATACATGAATGAAAATGTGCGTTACAAATATGTGGGTTGATGATGTGAATTATACATGTTAATATGTGCTTAATATGTGTTTGAAATGCATTTGTGAATTAAGTTAAGTGATTATTGCTTATGAAATCAAGAAAATGAGATATATGTGCATACTTGTAGAAATGTTTATGTATTTGTTTTAAGATAAGAAAATGATTTTATAGATCGATGCGAAATCAATAATGAATTACAATTCCTATCGATGAGCTAATGTTTATATGAATATAATTCAATAAGAGGACATTGTCCTAAACTATGCATCGGTAGAAATTTTCGGGAACGAAAATCCCTAAAGAGGGGAAGAGTTGTGACACCCCTAATTTGACCCTAGTCAAAAAGTGGTTTCGGGACCACAAAATCGAGTCATAAAAATAATTAACCGTCATAGTTGATGCTTATTATATGTATATATGCATGTGTGAAAATTTCATGTTTGAATTTTGTTAATTGTAAGTGAATTTTATTAAATAGGACTTATGTGAGAAAATTTAGAAATGTGCTAGGCAAATGTAAAGTGGCCTATTAATGCATGTTATGAAAATGATGGGTTTACATGTCAAATTACCCAAAATTAGAGCTAGTGGCCGGCCATGCTATGGGGTGAAACATGTTGGAAACATGTTGTGTTAGTGTGTTATGTTAGAAAGAATAAAATAAGAGGTTAGTAATAAAGTAATGAAAAGAGAGGGGTGATGAAAACAAAGTTGTCTCATCCATGCCCCCCTCCATTACCGTGAATTGAAGGAAGAAAAGAAAAGAAAAGAAAAAAAATGTTCATCTTCTTCTCCTACCTCTCTCAAGCCGAAACTAACCAAGAAATGGAAGAGGGCACACCTAAGGCATTCGGCCATCTTGTGTGGGGGGAATTAAGGTATGATATCATGTGATTCTTTTGAAATTTTTGTGAAGTTGAGTTTGTTTTGGTGCTCATAACATGACCCATGTGTTAATTTTTGAGTTTGTATTGCAAGAAACATTTGGTTATGTCCTTATATGTCAAATTGATGATAAATTTTTGATATTTGGTGAATGAATATGGGTTTCGGTCATGGTAGATAACAAAGAATGTGGTTGTTGTTCTTGTTAATTTGGATGAATTTTTGGTGGATAGGTGCTTGAATCAAACAAATGATCATGTGTGTACACTAGGTGCTAGTTGAGAAGAATCGGTCACTATATTGGAGGCCATTGCCGAATATGAGTTTAGTTATTGAGAGTGATAAATGTGTTTTGAGTTGATGGAATAAAAGAATGCTTAAAGATGTGTCACAACAAGTTATATGTTAAGCTAAGGTTGTTAAATTATCAATCTTTCTTCCTAGCCGAATATGTGTTTATAAAGTTGAGTTGTTAAATAGATTTTGAAGTTAGCCCATGCATTTATTTTTGAATTTAAGAAGAATGATACATTCGACTATGATTTGATGTGCTTGGATTGTTGTTCATTGAGTAAATGATTGAGGAATGGTTAGAAGAATTTGAATGCTAAACTAGTTGATTTGTTTATAATGTCCGATTATGATCATTTATAGAGATGTGAATGGATTGTTGTTATGTGAATAAATATTTGTTTGATGATATATATATGTATACGGCAATGGGATAAAATGTGTATTAAGGTAAGTTTCATGGTGATTAATGCTTGTGATGTTGGGTTAATATTCGGCATTGAGTAATGTGGGGGTAAGGGGATTAATCGGCTATGAAATTAGCTAAATTGAATAGGTATGTTTAATGATATGCTTAGTATAATGTATGATCTTATAACTCGGTTTGGTATTGAGATAAAGGTTAGATGTATGATTGGATTTTGGTATGTGTTAAATTGGTCAATCAAAGATTAAATGATATGTGATTGCCAAATGTGATTCTTAAGTGAATAATATTAGTTAAGTACTTAAGCAAATCTATTGTTTTACTTAAGCTTAAGAGCAAAGAGGATAAAAGTCGGATAGGGGAAAAGAGAAAGTAAACGAATAGCCGTGGACATCTAATCGTCGACCACTTCCGAGGTAAGTTTTAAATGATTAAACATTGAGTAAATTCAATCATAATAGGACATAATGAGTTGATTTAATAAGATATGATGTGGCCATGATATGTCTTAAACTCAAATGGTAAGTTCATAAGTGTTTGGACTTGGAAATTTAAGAGCAAATTGTAATAATTTGCTTTGGACAGCAGCAGTAACGTGATTTTAGAAAATCACTATAAATTTTTAGTGTGGAATTATAGACTGAATAAAATATGTAATCAAAGCTTAGTTAGTCTAGTTTCTTATAAAAGATACCGTGGAAGCAAAGAAATTTCCTATAAAGAGATATTTAAAGTTGTGTGGGACAGTGTCAGAATGACTCCGAAATCCCCTGTTCTGTTTTTGGAAAATCATTATAATTTGTAAAAAAATGGTTATAAGATAATATTTAGATACTTAGACTCCTTAATGAGTCTAGTTTCAAATGAAATAAAATAGAACACAGTATGAATTCTGTACAATGAAAAATTTGATTCGTAGTGAAGAATGGTCAGATTAGTCAAACAGTGAAATAGGGGAAATTTTAAGAAAAATCTGGTATTGATTGGCCAAACCTAAAATTCTGGAAATTTTATGGATGGATGATATACGAGTCTATATTCAGGGAAAATTAACGGCAAGTGATTTGGAGTTTTGTCGCTCCAGTTATAAATAATTTAGTGACTATTGCTCAGGAAAACAGCTCGTAGTGAATATGTGATTTTGTTGTAAACATGGATAAAACTTGTTTTAGTTGCTCATAAGCTATTGATTAAACCCATACGTGAATTCTAAATCGTGATATTGTAAAACGATATATGAGTATTAGACGGATCTTTGATATTAAAATTTGTGAAATTGTAAGTTTATGAGTATTCGAATATGAAATGATAGTATGGCGTGAAATTGAATTATTCATTGGAAAATGATTGATGTAGATTCGGCCAAGACAAAGTGTATACATGATAGTATATGTGGTATGTGAAGTATATTTGGATAATTGTGATGTTAATACATGAAAATTTATATTTTGATTTAGGATTTTATGTGATGAATGTGAACATGCATATATGTGATAAGGCCGAATGGCCAATGTGATGAATGTGAGCATGCATATGTGTGATAAGGCCGAATGGCCACTGTGGTGAATATGAACATGCATATGTGGTAAAGCCGAATGGTCAATGTGAAATATATATATGAGATATGCATAGTGGTAAAGCCGAATGGTCAATGTGAAATATATATATGAGATATTATATGTGGTAAAGCCGAATGGCTAGTGTGAAATATGTAGGCGATGTGCGTATATTGTGGCCGAACGACCAAATGTGAAAGGTGTGTATTATTAGATATTTGATGAGGCAAATGAATTACAAATATGACAGTCGATGTGAATGTTGTAACATGTGTTAAATGTACATGAAACTTGGAAATATATTCCGGGTAAGACCCGATGACTACGTGTGGAGATTATGTCCAGGTAAGACCCGATGACTACGTGTGGAGATTATGTCCGGGTAAGACCCGATGACTACGTGTGGAGATTTTGTCCGGGTAAGACCTGATAACTTCGTGTGGAGATTTCGTCTGGGCTAAAGGTCTCGCTGATAATCCAAGTAGAGGTTAAAGCTATAAGACTTCGTAATAAGAATTGCTTATAAATATATTCAATGCGAAAGGTTAAACAGGTATGTACTCCAAGTTTATATGTGAGCTTGATTTGAACTAAATCATAAGGTAGTTTTGTGATGCATACGAGAGCAATCTATGAGGCTATTCCTATGATTATGTGACATCGGATCAGTGTGAGAGGTTATGTGAAATCATACAATATATCTATGTCACATGAGCTCACTTTTATGTGAAAGTTTATCTGCCTATTGTATATGATGAGATGTGCATATTCGGTAAAGGGATGGTATGCCCGAAGGAAGAGTGAAATAAAATATACGAACAACTATGTTATAATTTGATTGTTATCTGTTGACACTACTTAAAACTTACTAAGCATTGTAATGCTCACTCCGTTTACTCTGTTTCCTCTGTTTTATAGATCTCATTGCGAAGCTACAGGCTCGGGGATCGTCAGCAACTAGTCACACTATCACTATCCACCGCTTGTTACTGTTATGTATAGAATTATTTTATGGCATGTATAGAACAGACTAGTGGCGGAAGAATATTTTTGGTTAATGTATATAAGCCATGCGAAAACGGCATCTTTTGAATGTTTACTTAGTGAAGTTTAAATTTTACCTCTGGCTGTGCTTAGTACTTATTTAAATGAACGATCTTTATTTCAAGAAAAAGTTCAAAATTTTACTGTTCTGACATGAGTTACAAGTCCGGTAATGCCCCTTACCTATTCTGGCGATGATTACGGGATAGGGGTGTTATAGTGTGACCCTATAAGTTCTTGTAACGTTAGCAGTAATATTAGAACGATTCTAATGTTACAAACAATGAGTGGCATATAGCAATGCATCATTGCTACCTAAGTTACGAGAAGTCATGATTCAACATAACCTTTTGTGATTAACCTTTCATGCATTAATCCTTAAGTCCTATATCTTTAGAATAGACACAAGTCATGGAATAGTCACAGTTGCATAGTCCATCCCATGTTTCTTGATACCTTAAGTGAACTATGATACACAAATAAGTATGACATCTCATATCAACTTATTTGAGCATGGCCATGCATTTCTAGTCTCACTCAATCAAGTGGCCTAAGATATTACTCCTATTATGTAGGAGGGACTTATCCTATATTGATCAACCATATCCTTTTACATAGATTATGGTATATCCAACATTAGTCTTTATAGAACAACCAGTTATGATCTTCGTTTGACTATATCAAAATATACAACTCACGATGTTGGGATAATGATGATCTCAAGTATGAGGATCATATACATATTAATCACTATGAGTAATGTTGTGACAATTACATAATAATCCAAGAAACATACTCATAGCAGGTCAGACCAATATGTTGTTCTCTAACACACATATTCATGTATTGATTTTGACACTCCATATCAATTACAACTCTTTATCATCAATCAACTACATGTTAGTCTTAATGCATTATTGTTGTCCTAGCCAACAATAATACTTGACTAAGGATCTTTTAAGAATAATCATATTATTCTCAGGACATTATTATAAAATAGTTTATTTATGTACACAGAAAAGAAACTGAAATAATAATGGCAATGCCTGATATCAATAAACATGATAAATCAAGTATGTTATTATAACCATCTCGTGATTGATCTTTGGGAATACTCTTACAATTTCATCATCAAACAACAAAAATCATAAGCTTTCAACAATGTCATAACTCAAAATATTCATCAAAATTAAAAATTCAGGCATGGGTCTTGTAGATAACTTAGCAACGATCTCAAAAATGTAAAAATTATCAAAAATCGAGTAAAAATGAACCTTGAATCAAGCTTGGAAGGTGGTCAAACCTAGGTTTCTTTTTCCTTTTTTTCTTATGTTGTTATTTCGGCAAGAACATGATAATATAAAACCATATGATAAATTTTTATGTTTTATTATGCATATATTATTAACTATTTTACATTTTTACCATTTAATAATAAATAAACATAACACATATTCTATGGTCATTTCCGCACACACCATAATCCCATGGTCTAATTACATCTTAGGTATTTCAAATTAATAAGACAATAGCAATTCAGCCTTTATACAAATAACCATCAAATTTTCATTTTACGCGATTAAGTCCTTTTATTTAATCGGGCACTCAAACGGCAAAATTAAAGTACGAAAATTTCACACATATAAATTCACACATAATAAACATAGAAAATAATTTTTAAATATTTTTCTGACTCGGATTCATCGTCCCGGAACCACCGTTCTGACTAAGGTCTAAATCGGGCTGTTACAATTTTTTCTTCACTCCATACTGTTGGGCTGAAAGATTAATGTTGGAAACATTATCTTTAGTGGGATCCATCATTGTGCCCAAAAGAATCCTGGAACCTTAAATTTTACCTCACTAATAATTGCACTATGCAAAAGAGTCAAGGTTCCCCTATCACCAAATAAAGTCCACCTTTTGAGCAAAGGGGCTATTACTAAGCCCGTTACATATAAATTGGCCAACGGGGAAATGCCAAGGCAAACTGGCACACCTTCGTCTTCTCCTCCTAGGATTACTTCTATTATCCCCTAGACTTCTCACACTAATTTTGAGCGGCGAATGATTGAAGCTATAGACGGTTTGAAACAACAATTTTGTGTGTTCGAAAAACATCAGAAAATTCTTGTCATCGACTTTAGCAAAGCTCAAGATGTGATGGCCATCTTTTGGGAACATGTCTAATGTGATATTGTCATTTGTCACGCCCAATGCCACTATTTCCTATTTTTCCTAAGGAAGTACTATTGAATCCAAAAGTAGAAGATGAAGAACACTATTGCTCCCACGCACAACCAAGCACCAGAGAGAGATCCACATTGAATTTAATAATGATGGAACAGATACCACTCAGACTACTACACCTGCACCACAATCCAAGGCCATTATTACTACCCAAGAACATGTAGTTCATCAACTGATTGATGAACTCACAAAGTTAGATACCGGTGATGATGAGGAAGAGGTGACATCAACCAACTTAAGAGAAAAAGATTCAAGAAGGTTGTTGGTAAAACCATTCAAGCTAATAATGGTGACTAGGACAGGCTGCAAAATTACAAGCAAGTTGCAAGGAAATCTACATAACCCAATTAAAGTAACATTCTTTCCATCCAAGCTTTGATTTTGATAATTTTTATTCATTTTAGTTCATATCTGTAAATTGCATTTATGTAGCTTTTATTCATTTAATTCTTTCATGCTCATGCATTGAAGACAATGCATCCGTTAGGTTTGGGGGTGTGCTGTGCATATAGACTGCCTAATTATGTGAGTATATGGTTATAAATGATGTTCAATGAGGATATAACCTATTCTTTGTACACTTAGAAAATATTGTGATAGTTGTTTAATGTTTAGCATAGGACAGTTGTTGAAAATGAATTTCTAAAAGTAGATTAAATGGAATACAAATGCAATTAGGCTATAGTAGCATTCTTTGAATAAATTTAGGACTTCTTGACTTAAATTCAATATTGTAATAGTGTATAATTTATGTCGTGGTGAAATAATATGAATACTGAAATGTTTGAATCTGTTGAGTAGGTCAGTAATATTTTGTTTGTTCTATTATATTGTTGGTCAAAAAAATGAGTTTTGATATGAGTGTTTGTTTTTCTAAAAAAAAAGTATATATTTTAGGGACACTCCACTAAATTTTTAGGCTAAATTGCTAAGAAGATAGTTGTTTGCTTCATCCATCTTTTTAGTTGAAAGTTGTTGTTTCATGAGAGATTTATATTCAAATTGTCACATGATATATAATACATAGCAGTCTAGTGTATGCTCCATTGAGGTTGTCAAGTATATAATCATGTGACAATGTGAATTCCCCAGAAAAATATTGTGTTTGAAATTGGATAAATGTGAATAAGAACAAACTAACTTTAGGAGAGAGATAACCTAAGTATATTCAGAATAAATCTGATATAGTTTTATTTGTTGGTACAGTTAAGAACTTTTACCTTTAGGAAACATTTTCTGCACATCATTTCCTAAATATGTTTACAAGAACTATATACAATTTTTTTTTGTTTAGTAGAAGACTACTGAGAATAGAGGTACACAATATGCCCTATGATTTGGCAGTATAATTGGTGACTAGTTGTTTTGGCAATTCCTTGCGTTCATGCATATCCATACAGTATTTGCTTGAAGATAAGCAATAATCCAGGTTTAGGGGTGTGATAACTCTTGAAAAGAGTTATATTTTAAGCATCTAGATTGAATTAATTGTTTGTAATTAAGGAAATACATTTTCATTTTTAGGATAATTTTAGAACATTACATAACAAAGCTTGGATTGCACTATAATGGTTGTCATATATTACTTTTATTACTTGGGGAACAAAAAGTTGTGGTTGTGGTTGGACACAGGTACATGTAGAAGAAAAGGATGAATAGGATGCAAAAGGAAAACACGGGAAGTGAAATATTACTGTCGCAAATGACGAGATTGGTTGTTAACACAATTTCCATGGCAATTCCAAGAAGATGACTCAGCACTCTAACCATGTCACTCTCAGCCAGCTGAACATGTACCAAAAAAACCACCTTGAAAAAGTGGAGAAAAAAATGTGTGCTGAGGGGGACAGATCTACCCAATGAAAGGATAGAGAAGAAGAAAGAAGAGAGAGGAGAATTTGTAACAATCTATTTTTTAGTGAAATAGGAACAGTGGTTTTGAGACCACAAATCTTACCCAAAAATATGATTATTTTTATTTCATTATATGGTCCGTATTATAACAGGCATGACGTGTGAAAATTTTGACACAAAAATTTTATCGATTAAGTGTTTAATTACGAAAAGGACTAAATCACATAAAATACGAAAGTTGGATTCTAGTAACTATAGGTATCAAATAGCTATGGACTTCAAAATTTAATGTCCTTAAATGGTAATTAGACCATTGAAGAGTAGTTAGTAGATATTTTAATGACTCATCCATGGAAAAATTAGAAAAGGTAAGGGATAAATTGGAAATCACTAAAATTAAAAGATGGTAATTAAATAAAAAGAAATAATCATCAATTCCATATCATCTTCCCCAAAATTTCCATGGAAACCCGAGGAGAGAGGAAGACGACTTACCAAGCTTGAAAAGGTATGAAATCAAGTCCCATTTTTAATGATTTTTATAATTTTGAAATCGGGATAGTCTAATCTCTCTATTTAGAGGATTAATTTGAAATTTTATCAAGGTATGAAATTTGGGTCATGGATGAATATGCTAAAAATTAGAAATTTATGGTAAAAAATGAAAGTTTGTTCATAGATAAACAACTTTTACAAAGCAAATTTTGATGAAAACATAATTTAATGACTAAAATGAAAAGCTGTAAAATTTGATGAAAAATTCTAAAATTTTATGAATACATGTGTTGGAAAATTTGTAATCAGGCTTTGGTTAGGCTTGGAATAGGGAGTAATTTGCACAAGTTTCATTTTTCGGGCCTAGGGACAAAATCAGAATTTATGGAAATTTAGGGGAAAAATGGTAATTTTTCCTAAGACGTAAATTACGTCCATTTAAATATGAAATGTGTGAAATTGATATTTAAATTCATTTATATAGATCTGGAAAACACTAATTCAAGGTTAGATCGAGGAAAAGAAAAGGTTTACAAGTCTCGAGGTAAGTTCGTGTAACTTAATCTGACATGTAATTATGTTAATTGAATGTTGTGTTTGTATGTAATGTGATTTACATTGATGTGCCTTACTTGTATACTATGATGGAAAACTTGATACATGCTTGAAATGGTGATAAAGGGGTTAAGTCCCGATTGAATGTTGAATTCCGATGATTATATGCGCTTTTCTGAAACTAATAAAGTCTTGCATTTGTTGCGGACGGGATTTAGCTCGGACGAGTAATCCCATTGACCTTGATATATATAAAGGATTTAGCCTGGACGGGTAATCCTGATATAATGCCTCTCGAGCATACGTTAAGATTAGGGTTTAGCCTTAGAAACACAAAAATATACACACTTTTTCATGCCCTTTTTAACTCAAATTCATACAGTTTTGGTAAAATTATTGTCGAAAAATATATAAATATTATAAAATAATTATTTTGTACTTAAACTATTAACATAATGAATTTTAGTTAATTTTATAATAAATTTTGATTAATTTTGATTATTTTCGACAGATTTGCATAATGAGAAGCAATTTGAAGTATCGAGGCGAACTAATTTTCAGCCTAAGTCGGTCCAATTATGTATTAATTCATGACATAATTTATTTTAATTTATATCCAATTTAATTTGGATTAAATAAATTCTTATTACTTAATTATGAAAAGTGGTCTAGTTGAGCCTAACCAAGTGAACTGAACCAACCAAGAAATGGACAGCCCAAAACCGCCCATAGACTGAACCAAATCAGCTTATTGTTTAGCTTGCAAAGAGGCCCTTCAAGACTTGTTTAAGTTGCAAACAAACTCCCCCACAATTGGTGGCTTTATAGATTTGCCCCAAGCCTAAATTAGCAAAGTTGAAACTATCAACCTTGCCACATGTGTGGTCGGACAAGGGAGGGCTCTTTGGCTGATAATTTTAGCTATTTTTAGCAGCCCTCTTCAGCTATAAAAATCCCTTTACGTTGGTCATTTGAAACACATCTCAAGCATTCACATCTTTTCTCTCTTCTTTCCACATTCTCTCTTCTTTTCCATTCCAAATTCCCTTGCTCTCTTGCCGATTTCTCCTCTTGGAAAACGGGCATTCATCAGCTATTTGGAACAGCAATTAACTGTTCATAGCAGCCTTGGTCTGCGAGGACAACGGAGAAGGAAGAATGGAGTAACTAGTCAAGCCACGAAAAAACACCGGATTTGATTCTTGTTCCCTATCTCTTAAATTTTTGTTGTTGTTATGATAAACATATCTATGAATATTTATGTTGTTGGACTAGTTAATTTAACCAATTTTGCTTGAATTTAATTCGTGTTAGGTTGATTGCATTTCGTTTTCTAAAATTGTTAAAATTGTGTTTATGTTGTTATAAGCCTCGGTAAGATGCTTGATTAAGTAAAATCATGACTAAGTTATTCTTACATTACAATTGTGAGGTAGCTAATGAATTAATTATTTAAACGGATTGAAATTGTAATTAATGGACACAGTACTTAATCAGTGCATGTTTAATCATCTAAGGTAGCTGAGGGTTAAATTAGTAATGGTATCTGGGATACATTTGCCTTGCATAACTTGCAAGATTATTGTGATTAAACTGTTTCAAAGTAGGGATACTTTGTTACCTCGCATAGTCTTTTATGTGCTTATTAGATTTAATTAATCGTTTGAATTGACATAGGGATATGTACAAAAGATTATTTCGATTTAATAAGTATGTATGTGTAATAACATATTTGCTTATTAAAGATTTGTTTAATTGGTTGAATTGACATAAGGATATAGTCAAGAGATAAATGGATTTTTGTAGGTGAGTATGTTCATAAGTTAGCAAATTATCGAGTTGCCGTGAACTTATTCGTGACAATATAAACATGAGTTTAATAATTCTAAGTTAAGAATTGTAATTGATCTAACACAATTATGTCATCTTGATTAAAATCGTATTTTGAAATCGTGCATTTTAGATTTATTTATTTAGTTTACTTAGTTTAAAATCTTAGTTTTTAATCACCTTCTTCAAAAAAAAATATTTTTCTTCACCAAAGTATTTTAAATAGCATTCATAAATAATTCTTTTCACATTCCCTATGGGTACGATAACTCAACATTTACTTGTCACTTTATTACTTGTTGCAATTGTGTACACTTGCACATTTCTGTCGTTCCAAGCCTGGACTGGTAATCCTAATTGAGCTCCTTTGAGCTTACGTTATATAAAGGATTTAGCCTGGACTAGTAATCCTGTTATACGATATGTGGCTCGAGAGAATGTTTCTTGGTTAAGTGCCCTAATAGGTACCCTTGAATATGAAATTTACGGATTGTTAAATCGTACACTTTGAGTGTACTACTTAAGCATCCATCAGAATTCAATGATTCAACGGACATGACACTCTTGACATGGCATGAAAATTTTGAGATGAAATGATAATAACTTGAAAGAATATTGCTTCATGAGTTCATCTATGTTACTTAATTGATATGAAGTGTAACAGCTCGATTTTTAGCTAAATCAGAACAGTAGTTTCAGAACCATAAATTCGTGGTCAAAATTTTATTTTAATATTATTTTTTGTGTTTATAGCATGTGATTATATATGTGTGAAAATTTCGTGAAATAATTTTATCGTTTAACAGTTCAATTTGATGAAAAGGACTAAATCGCGTAAAGTGTAAAACATGTGTGCTTTTAGTCAATGTGCCTAATAGCTATGGTTTGTTAAATTAGAAGTACTTCAGTTGTAATTAGACCATTGGTGTTTAAATGGACATTTTTGGGCATATAATAAGTGTTATAAGTTATTATTATTAAAGGTTAATGTTTTAAATGATATATTAAACATAGTATTAATAAAACAAAAATTAAAAGATGAGTGTTATTTATCTTTTTGACCGTGTATAGCAAAGAAGAACACCATTTTAGGGTTGGTGATATTCGACCACTTCATTTCTCAATTGTAAGTCCATTTTTGATCGGTTTTTGATGATTTCTATGCTTTTGTAATCGTTGCTTCGTATTCTAGCTAGCTCGTACCCTATTTTTTGAATTAGTTGATGAATTTGTGAGTTTACATTGATGATAGTTTGATGTTTTTGAATGTTGAAAATTAAAAATGGAAGATAAATGATAGATTATCAAGTTTTATTAAGTGTTTTTAAGTATTTATTTATGAAAATGTGAAAATATGTGGTTAAATGTGTAAATAAATGATAAATATAAGTTGACATATATACTAGGAGAATTTGACTAGCATGTATTTGAAAGAAATTGTTTAATTATGTGTATTTGTGAAATAAGAACTAAATTGTAAGAAATGTGAAACTTTAGGGGCTAAAGTGCAAAAATTCCCAAACATGTGTTTGTGGACTAAATTGAATTTGTTGATGAATAAAAGAGTTAATTTTGAATGTATATAGATTACGAATGAGAGAAATTAAATTAAGATCGGGGGAAATCGAAAGTTATTGAATAGTCGATATGGCCCCTCTATTTCAACTACGAGGTAAGTTCATATGCAAATAAATGTCTTTAAATTGAATTATATGTGTTTATTTATCATTTAATTGTTATAAATGTTGAACGATCAATTAGGAGCAAGAATTGGCAGAGTTACGACATCCGAAAGTCCCGTACAAACCTTAGGAATAGTATAGGATACGAATGTCAAGGCATTAAGTTACCGAGATGTGATTACATGTACGACCATGTCTGGGACATTGGCATTGTATTGTGATTACGTGTAAAACCATGTCTAGGACATTGGCATCGTTAATCGATTTCATGTAAGACCCTGTCTGGGATAGTGGCATCGATATGTGATAACATGTAAGACCATATCTAGGATACGACATTGTTTGAGCTTATGTGATTTCTTCCAAATGGTTCAACAGGAAAAGTCAAGTTGAGAAAGAATGTATGAATGAGATAAATGACTCAGGTATGTACGATATTCATACGAGTATTGAAAAGTTAAGTAATTGATGAATTTCATTAAAATGTTGAATATGTGTTCAATGAGAAAGGTTTGTGAATTTGTATGTGATTAGCTATACTTAGCATATGATGACTTTACTTGTATATGGCTTACAAAGCTTTTAAAGCTTACTTTGTGTGTTCTTTCCATGTTTTATAGATTATCGAAGCTAGCTCGGACATCGGGGATCATCGGGAGCCATCATCACACTATCGACTACTTGTTGGTACTTTTGGAGCTCTGTATATATGGTATATGACATGTATAGGCTGGCGTCATTTTGGTATGTTTTGAGTCATGATATTAGCCATGAGATTTGCCTTGTAAATGTTGGTGTGTATGGCCATTTAGGTTTGCTTAAATTGTGTCTGGTAAGAAATATATATGTGATTTATATAATGCCTTAAATGTTGGCTTTTTTTGTTATAGTTATGAGTTGGCTATTTTGGATAGTTGTAATGTAACACCCTTAGTCCGTATCCGTCGTCGGATTAGGATTATGAGGCATTATTGATCAATAGTTTAATTCCAAACATTTATTTATATTCACTCAAGTCAAACACACTTATAATTAAAAATAAAATCAATTCACATTTCAGGACATACATTGATATACATCTCGTATATACAAGTCGCAACTAAACTCAACGTGTTGCTTACTGCATCACTACATCTATATAAACGATATAAACTATCACCAACATGGTCAAACATACTTCTAATTCCAGTTATGTGATTATTCATATAGCCACCAAATCACATGCACATTTTGAGAACTTAATAAGCCATAATACATATTTTAAACCACTACATATGCGACTTAGGTAATAGTCAATTTGAACTTGCATGCTTTACCCTTTAATACAAAATGAAACAACCTCACGTTAATAGTAATGAATTTCCATATAATTCTTTTAAGTATTAATCAGTAAAGACTACTCATACCTAGTCATTAAAATATATACATTTGGTCTTAGTAAATTTAACCATTTCATGCACACACCACTAAAAGTACACTTATTATATATGCCTAAAGTTGCGTATTCAATAACAAAGTAGTAATCAATATTTGGACATCTGAACTATTGTTCACTTAATGTCATTCATGATTTAACATTAAAAGCAAATTCTTAGGAACTATGTCTAAGCATTTAATCATATTATATAATTTAATAAGTAATCACATATAAATATTTAATACATTGCACCATGACCAAATATGCTAATAATGTACATGTACATAATACACAACCAACCTTGAAATAACAATCACATTTAGCATAGAATACATAATAAAACAATCGACCAAATATTCATGAAACACATGCAATACTTACCATAAGCATCAAACTTAACAATGTTATAATTCACTAGTAACCACCGAATCTACCTCATGCAATTATATGTATTTTCAATACATTATACCATAATCGAACCTGTTAATGATGTACATATATGATATATTCAACTTACCTAAAATTTATATCACACTTAATATAATATGTTTACCACACATTTAACTGAATTCTATTCATGAAGCATACACTATGTCTATCAACACCCAAGCTCAATGGACATTTGACCAAACAATATGAAATTGAATTCAAACATATCAAGTAAACCTTTTCCAAGCATGTGGTAGCTAACACAAACAATATACATATATGGCACATAACTATAGGACTAAAGTGAACCTAAACCGAACATAATGTCACCAAAATTTAAAGGTAAAAGCATAGCCATTTTCGCATGGCTTACATATACATATACACCACATTACTCTTATCCAAAACTAAGCTAGCTTATACATGCCATAGATCCAAGTTTAAACTTATATTGTACCAAAAACGGTCGATGGTGTGATAAACTTTGACGAAGATCCCCGAGCTCGTATCTTGACTCCAAAATCTATAAAACAAAGACAAATATACACACCATAAGCTATTTATGCTTAGTAAGTCATAAGCAAACAAACAAACCGATAATATAATTAACTTATTTTAACCAATCAAATTACAATATCAATATCAAGCTTATTCTCAACTTTCAAATTCAATAATAATATATCTGAACACATACCTTAGCCGAATGTTCACAAGATTAATTCATCAAGTCAATGTTCAATTTTCAAAAGCCAAATTATCAATATAAACCTAATATACATACCTTAGTACAAATAAGCTTTTAAATCAAGGTAAAATTTATATACACACATTAACTAAGTAACCAAATATGCAAGAACATAATATATTTATATGCAAAAATATATTCACACCAACAAGAATCATATTTCTTACCCGTAAGGCTGAATACACATGAGCTATTTAGACATATACTTTTCATTCATGTTACACATGCTTGTAACTAATATCATAACACTCACTTACCTTGTTGCAAATAAATACCAAACTAGTACATACCTGATCACTTAGCTAATTTTATACATTTGTTCTTCACTTATCTATGCCCGATGAACCATTCGGAATCGGATAGGACACACGGATAATCACATAAATCATACAATTCCAACGTCCCAGACGTGGTCTTACATGTAACCACATATCGATGACATTGTCCCAGACAGGGTCTTACTCGTAAACACATATCAGAATCACATATCGATGCCATGGTCTTATTCACACACATATATCGGAATCGTATGTCATGACATATGTATCCTAACTATTCCTAAGGTTCATACAGGGCTTTCGGATGTCGTAACTCGATCGAAAAAAATTCGAAAACATGGCAACCAAGCTTAGTCATATTCGACTATGACATGTATAAAATCATGTTTTTCATTTCAGCATATATATATTAGATTTAATTGAAGTTAAGTACGTCTATTTGGTTATAAACTTACCTCGAATAATGAAAAATCGGTACGGATCGATTGGTTGAGAACTTTCGTTTTCCCCCGATCCAAATCTAATTTCTTTGGTTCTTGATATTGATTGAGCCTTAAAATTGGCCGAACCCTAGCTCTTGTTCTTTATTTTCCTTTTCTTTAGTTTCGGTTAAAGAGAAAATGTATGAAAGCTTATTTTAGTCATGGTGTATTATAACTTATATATTACATATTATTTAATTTACCTAACTAACCTTATTATATAATATAATTTCTTTATATTGGTTGTCTACAACCGTCCAACATTTATTATGTTGGTCTTATTGCAACTTAAATGCCTCCCTTTAAAAAGACATCAACAATTTGGCCCTTTTTCAATTAACCATCAAATTTTCATTTTACGCGAGTAAGTCCTTTTATTTAATTGGACACTCAAACGATAAAATTAAATCATGAAAATTTCACAGATATAAATTCACACAAAATAAACATGGAAAATAATTTAAAAATATTTTTCTAATTCAGATTTGTGGTCCAGAAACCACCGTTCCGATTAGGGTCAAAATCAGGCTGTTACATGTAAGTTGGTGTATTAATGCTTGAGGAATGGTATATTATGGTATGTTTTGTAGATGATGAATTGATATGTTTGGGAGGCATGATTTAGTTGATGGAAAGGTGATGAAAATACATTACAAAGTTATGCGAGGTTGATGATTGTGGCACATTGATTTGGTATGTTTTCAGAATATGGAATTAAGTAGTTGAAATGGTTGAGTATAGATGACATGATAGGTGTATGAATTAGCATGTTTTGGCTACCTATATATGTGTTGAAATGGTACCAATTTGGTTATTTTTTGTGCATGAGAAAAGGATGGCAAGTTGGCTTCTCAAATGGCCTATTTTTGTCCGCACGGGCAGAGACACGAGTGTGTGTCTCAGCTATGTGCGACACACGGTCATACTACACGGTCGTGTGTCCCCTGGGGTACCATTTCAAATTAAGTTAGTATACCTTACAGGTTTGACACAGTCTAGACACACGGGCGTGTCTACTGGTCGTGGTGGCACACGGGCTGGCGCATGGGCGTGTGGCCGGCCGTGTGACCCAAATCAGTAACCTTTCCAGTTTTCCCACGGTCGTGGCACACGGGTGAGTCCTCGGTCGTGTGGTACAACTCAGTATGGATGCCCTATTTTCACACGGCCTATGACACGGGCATGTCTGGTAACTGTGTGAGGCACACGGCCTGTTGCACATGGGTGTGTGACCATTAGATCCATGAAAATTTTTTAAGTTTTCCAAACTTTTCAAATGTTATCGATTTAGTCCCAAACCACTTTTAAGCATGTTTTATGGTCTCGTAGAGCCCTATAAGGGACAAAGTGAATGAGTTGAATGGATATTAATTATGCTTGCATAAATGTATGTGAATGATGTGTACTATCCAGTAATGCCTTGTAACCATATTCTAGCGACGGATATGGGTTAGGGGTTCTACAATTTAATTGGCATCAGAGTTATGATTTAGTCGATTCTAGGATGACGTAGCATGTAAAAGTCTAGCTATACATACCATATATATAAACTGTGTTAGTGTGATGATTCCTAACAGTTAAAATGTGTTTTTATATAGCAAATGGGTCCTGAATGAGCAATAGCTGAGGATGTTGAAAGTAATGTGCCCACTCCCGCTCGAGGGGCAACACCGGCCGATTCTAGGCCTATTTCAAGTAGCCAAGGGGGAGAGGCTAAGCAAGCCTTCTTCCACAGAGCTTGTTCGAACGAATCTGGCTGCTCAACAATCTCTAGCCCCACCTATTCCTTAACAAGTACCAGTTGTGCCACAAGTGATAGATCCGATTCGATTGAGTAAGCCACCTGTTGATAAGATTCAGAAACACGGGTTGAAGAGTTCTGAGCTACAGTTCATGATGATCCAGATAGGGCTGAGTTCTGGCTCGAGAACACAATTAGAGTATTTGATGAATTATCCTATACACTAGATGAATATATCAACTCTACTGTCTCTTTGCTCAGAGACAATGCATACTATTGGTGGAAAACTTTGGTATCTGTAGTTTCGAGGGAAGAAGTCACCTGAATTCTAAAAGAAGTATATAAGTTAGCGATTTCTTAATCAGAAACATAAAGAGTTTTTAGAATTGAAACAAGGTGAAATGACTGTGACCGAGTACGAAAGAGAATTTGTACGATTGAGCAAAAATATACTTGAGAATATGTTTCTACCAAAGAGATTACGTGTAAGCGGTTTGTTGATGGGTTGAATAAAAATATAAAACTTCTAGTTGGGATTCTAGAAATCAAAGAATTTGTTGTTTTAGTTGAGAGGGCTTGTAAAGCCGAGGATTTTAGCAAACAAAAGAGAAAAGCTGATTTTGAAGCAAGAGATTCGAGAAAAAGATCAGCTAGTAAATCTTATCAGTTTGCATTGAAGAAATTTTGAGACTCATTTAATCGTTCTAATACATTAGTGGGGCATTCAAACAGAGATCGAGTGAGACAACAATTGAGCGTCAAAACTCAACTACTTCGATAGCTAGTTTTGGGAGTGCGAGACCTAACCGTCCTGGATGTAAACATTATGGTAAAAAACATCTCGGTGATTGTAGGTTAAATGATAGGGCTTGTTTTAAATGTGGATCATTGGATCATTTTATCCATGATTGTTCAGAGTTGGCTAAGCAAGATATAGTACAAAATACAAGACCGAGTAACACTGCAACTAGAGGTAAACCACTTAGAAACATAGGAAATGTGAGTGGTGGTAGAGGTACAATAAGAGACACTACTGCAAGATCTGATGCTAGAGCACCTGCACGAGCCTATGCTATTTGCGCTCGCAAAGAAGTGTCATTTCTAGATGTTATTGCCAGTACTTTTACTCTTTATGATACTAAAGTTATTGCATTGATAGATCCAGGATCAACTCATTCATATATATGTGTGAATTTAGTATCCATTAAAACTTGGCCTGTAGAGTCTACTGAATTTGTAATTAAAGTATTGAACCCTTTAGGCAAGTGTGTGTTGGTTGATAAAGTGTACAAGAACTGTCCATTGATGATTCGGGATATTTGTTTTCCGATTGATCTGATGTTGTTACCATTTGACGAATTTAATATAATTCTGTGTATGGATTGGCTAACGTTGCATGATGCTATTATGAATTGCAAATGAAAGAAGATAGATTTGAGATGTCAGACTAATGAGATTATCCGAATTGAGTCAAATGATCTGAATGGTTTACTAGTAGTGATTTCATCGATGTTGGCTCAGAAATATGTGAGAAAGGGTTGCGAAGCTTATTTTACTTATGTTCTTGATACGAGAGTGACTGAAAAGAAGATCGAATCAGTGCCTGTTGTGTGTGAATATCTGGATGTATACCCTAAAGAGTTACCGGGTTTACCACCAATCTGAGAGGTTGAGTTTGGTATTGAGTTAATGTTACGTACAATTCCAATATCGATAGCTCCATACAGAATGGCACCAACAGAGTTAAAAGAATTAGAAGCTTAGTTGCAAGAATTAACCGACAGAGGGTTTGAAAGACCGAGTTTCTCACCTTGGGGTGCTCTCGTATTGTTTGTGAAAAATAAAGATGCCACGATGAGAATGTGTATAGACTACTGACAACTTAACAAAGTGACGATCAAGAATAAATATCCTTTGCCCAGAATAGATGATTTATTTGATTAGTTAAAAAGGGGCTACAGTGTTTTCAAAGATAGATTTGAGATTGGGTTATTACCACTTGCGAGTTAGAGACTCTGATGTGCCAAATACTACTTTTAGAACGAGGTACGAACATTATGAATTTCTAATTATGCCTTTTGGACTAAAGAATACACTTGCTATCTTTATGGATTTAATGAACCATATTTTGAGATCGTATCTAGATTGATTTTTTATTGTGTTCATACGTGATATTTTGATTTATTCAAGAGATGAAACTAAGCATGCCAAACATTTAAGAATTGTATTGCAAACTTTGTGTGATAAGTATTTATATGCAAAGTTTAGTAAATGTGAATTCTGGTTGCGTGAGGTTAGTTTTCTGGGGAGATTGTGTCAGCATTGGGAATTCGTGTCGATCTGAGCAAGACTTCTGTAATAATGGATTGGAAGCCTTTGAGAAATGTATCCGAAGTCCGCAATTTTCTGGGACTAGCTGGCTACTATAGATGACTTGTGAAAGACTTTTTTTATAATTGCAACTCCATTGATGAGATTGTTTCAGAAATATGTAAAGTTTGAATGGCCCAAGAAATTTCAGAAAATTTTTTATCAGCTGAAAGTTCTTTTAACTAAAGCTTCAGAATTAGTAGAGCCAGAATCGGATAAAGAATTCGTGATTTATAGTGATGCATCATTGAATGGTCTAGGTTGTGTTTTGATGCAGGAAGGAAAAGTCATAGCTTATGCCTCGAGATAGTTGAAGCCACATGAAAGGAATTACTCGAAGCAAGATTTAGAGTAAGCAGCCATTGTATTTGCATTAAAGATCTGGCGTCATTGTTTGTTTGGTGAGAAATGTCATATTTATTCAGATCAAAAGAGTTTAAAATATTTGATGACTCAAAAAGATTTGAATTTCGGACAGCGGAGATGGCTAGAATTACTAAAAGATTACAAGCTAGTGATTGACTATCATCCAGGAAAAACATATGTTGTTGCTGATGCTTTAAGCCGAAAATCTTTGTTTGCTTTATGTGCAATGAATACTCAGTTGGCTCTATTTGATGACGGCTTAATTGTAGCTGAGTTGAAAGTGAAACTCTTGCTTATACACTAGATTTACAAATCTTAGAAAGTTGATAATGAAATGTTAGCAAAACGAACTCATTGTGATTCGACCCCTGATTCAAAGTTTCAAGTTGATTCAGATGATTGTTCAAGATTCAAAGCCTGAATATGTGCTCCAAAAAATTCAGAGTAAATTCAAATGATTTTGAACGAAGCACATAGTAGTCATTTATCTGTTCATCCAGGAAGCACGAAAATTTATAACAATCTGAAACAACTTTATTGGTGGCATGGTATGAATCGTGACATTTCAGAGTTCAATTCTAAATGTTTTATTTGTCAGCAAGTTAAAGCTGAGCATCAGGTACCGTCTAGTTTATTGCATCCGATTACGATTTTCGAGTGGAACTGGGATAGAGAGACTATAGATTTTGTTTTGGGTTTGCCCCTATCTCCGAGAAAGAAAGATGCAATCTGGGTTATTGTTGACTGATTGACAAAATCAGCTCATTTCATTATGGTGCGTACAGATTATGTAACACCCCTAACCCATATCTATCGCTGGACTAGGGTTAAAGGCGGTACTAGACAAATCAGAACATTTTACAAATAATTCAAAAACATTATCCACAATAATAATCAAACATTACCGTAGAGTCCTTAGATAGGTCATCGAAACCTTAAACATACTTTAGAGAGGGGTCGGGACTAAACTGAACACATACAGAACTTTTTGAAACTGAAACAAATTTTCAAAGTTATACAGGTCACACGCTCGTATGAATAGGCCGTGTGCCTTACACGGCATTAGACACACCTGTGTGTCTAGATCGTGTCAAAATAGGGAATACATTCTGACTTGTCCACACGGCCACATGACACGCCCGTGTGCCAAGCCGTGTAAAAATTAGGAAGGCTACTGACTTGGGTCACACGACCAGTCACACGCCTGTGTGTCTAGCCCGTGCTCAAAACTAACTTGGCCACACGGCCTAGCACACGCCAGTGTGTGTGTTCGTGTGGTCTGCTCAGGCTCATTTCGAAATGGCCCTCAAGTAACACGATTGAGACACATGCCTGTGTCCCTACCCGTGTGGGCAAAAATAGGCCATTTACAAGGCCAATTTCCCACCCATTTTGGGTCCATCCCTACAAGCATAAAACCGAACACATTTCATACCAATTTCCAACCAATTCATGCACCAAAACATACACCATTCATACCATAACATGAACAACCAAATTCATGATTATAATCATATCAAAATCATTCCAAATCATGAGTCAAAATCATAACAAAATTTATCTTTCATAATTTCAATTGACCTCATTCAATTTCATAACATAAACTTACCAATTCCTCAAATAAGCACACACCAAAACTTAGCAAATTGACCAATTTACTTCGCCATGCATGAGCATATCACATAGACATAATTTGCATCACATATCATATATCAAAATCAAACCATAAGTTCAACCATAATCTAGCCATATCACATGGCATGATATACACTTTACAAAACATATTCAAAAACTTCTAGCCTATACATACCATACTTTAATATTCACATTTTCAAAAGATACCAAAATAGAGTTGATAGTGTGCTGATAATCCTCAACGATCCCCGAGCTCCTAGTAGCTTCAATATCTATTAAACAATTGAAAAACACACAAAGTAAGGTTTCAAAAGCTTAGTAAGCCATATATAAATAAAATTATCATATAGCACAATTATAAACCAAACCATTCATGTAATTCAAAGCCAATAATAACCTCATTTCCAAGAGTATCATATAACTCACTTGTTCATATTTCACTTACACAATACACATCTTTTACTTATATAATTCATACATATTTCATATGTCAATCTTTAAACATGTGCTTACCTTTCATTCTCAATCATAATAAATGTTTCAAACGTACTTGAATCGGATACACATTTCATATAATCATTCATTTCTCATAATACCCATTGAATCGTTCAGAATCAATAAGGATACTCGGATAGGTCAGAAATCTCATACAATGCCAATGTCCCAGACGTGGTCTTACATGTAATCAAATATTGACGCCACTGTCCCAGACAGGGTCTTACACGAAATCAATATGATGTCAATGTCCCAGACATGGTCTTACACGTGAATCAGAAGTCGATGCCAACGTCCCAGACGTGGTCTTACACGAAATCACATATCGGATCCTATGTCATGACATATGTATCCTAACTATTCCTATGGTTCGTACGGGGCTTTTCAGGCGTCGAAACACTGTCGATGCTTTCAAAATTTCACATATTCATTCTCCAAGCCATTCATTTCATTTCAATAGCATATAAGCATAAATAAATTGATTCAAACACATTTATTTGTATATCGACTTACATTATACAGAAATGAACGGAAACGAGCAACTATTCAACGACTTTCATTTTCCCTCAATCTAATTTCGTTTTCTTCGGTTCTTGATCTATATAAATTCAAATTTAACTCTTTTATTCAAAAAATCATTCAATTCCATCCAAAAACACATGTTTAGGGCATTTTACAAATTAGCCCTCATATTTTCACATTTTGACATTTTAGTCCTTAATTCATAAAATTACAAAGTACACCAAATTTCCATACACACTTGCTTAGCCGAATATACATGGTATCCATTTAAGCCCATATGTTTCATTTATTTCACACTTTAGTCCCTCAAAATCTCATTTTTACATTTTAGTCCAAATTACACAAATTCATCAAAAATTCAAAGACAAAATATGTTAACACAATACATATCTTTCATTTACTATCCATTAACATCACAAAACTCATAATTTCATCAATGGCTTAACTCAAAATCATCGACAATTCCCAAAATTCAGACATGGGCTTGATAGTATTCAGAGTAACGATCACAAAAACGTAAAAATTATGAAAAATCAAACAAAACACATACCTAAATCAAAGAAATCAACAGCTGAACCCTAGCTTGAATTTTATTTTCTTTTTCTTTGAAATTTCGGCAAGGATGATGAACATAATGGCTAATTTCATGTTTTGTTTAATTAAAATACATTAATTTATCATTTACTATTTTGTCCATCATTAATAAACATTCAAAACATTAACATATAATAAGGACCTCTCTTTTATAAAGGCATAACAAATAAACACTTTTAACATATGGAACCTTACTTTTGCATTTTACGCGATTAGGTCTTTTTATCAAATTAAGCACACAAATGATAAAATTTTCATACGAAATTTTCACACATACTAATTCACATATAATAGGTACGTATTATAATAATTTTTTTGACTCGAATTTGTGGTCCTGAAACCACTATTCTGACTAGGCTGTAAACCGGGCTATTACAGATCATTTGCTTGACAAGCTTGTTGAGTTGTACATTTTAGAGATTGTTCGATTACATGGGGTACCTATTTCTATTGTTTCGGATAGAGTTCTGAGGTTCACATCGAGATTTTGGAAGAAATTACAAGACGCACTGGGTTCAAAGTTACATTTCAGTACCGCGTTTCACCTGCAGATGGATGGTCAATCTGAGCGAGTTATTCAGATACTCGAGGATATGTTGAGATGTTGTATTGTTGAGTTCGAAGGTATGTGGGAAAAGTATTTGCCGTTGATTGAATTTTTGTATAACAATAGTTTTCAATCAAGTATTAAAATTGCACCATACGAAGCTTTATACGATTGGAAATGTTGAACACCTTTGTACTAGACTACACTAAGTGAGAATAGGATTCACGGGGTTGATCTAATCAGAGAAATAGGAGAAAAAGTGAAAGTAATATGTGATAGTTTGAAAGCGGCGTTAGATCATCAAAAATCATATGCAGATTTGAAAAGAAAAGATATCGAGTTTTAGATCGGGGATAAAGTGTTTTTGAAAGTATCTCCGTGGAAGAAAATACTTTGATTTGGTTGTAAAGGCAAATTGAGTCTGCGATTCATCAGGTCGTATGAAATTGTCGAGCGAGTTGGACCAGTTGCTTATTGGTTAGCATTGCCATCTGAGTTAGAAAAGATTCATAATGTATTTCATGTATCGATGCTTCGACGATACCGATCTGACCTTTCACATTTCATTTCCCCAACTGAAGTAGAGATTCAGTCAGATTTATCTATAGTAAAGAACCGATCTAAATTCTAGCTCGTGAGATCAAAGAGCTGAGAAATAAAAGAATATTGTTAGTGAAAGTATTATGGCATCAACACTAGGTTGAAGAAGATACGTGGGAACCCGAGGATGCTATGAGAAAGCAATATCCAAACCTATTCACTGGTAAGATTTTCGGGAACAAAAATCCCTGAGGGGAAGAGTTGTAACAGCCCAGTTTTTAGCTAAATTAGAAAAGTGGTTTCGAAACAAAAAATCTGAGGTCAAAAAATTATTTTAATATTATTTTTTTTGTTTATAGCACGTGATTATATATTTGTGTGAAAATTTCATGAAATAATTTTATCGTTTAATAGTTCAATTTGATGAAAAGGACTAAATCGCGTAAAGTGTAAAACTTGTGTGCTATTAGTTAATGTACCTAATAGCTATGTTTTGTTAAATTAGAAGTACTTAAGTTGTAATTAGACTATTGGGTGTTTAAATGAACATTTTTGGGCTTATAATAAGTGTTATAAGTTATTATTATAGGTCAATGTTGTAAATGATATATTAAACATAGTATTAATAAAACAAAAATTAAAAGATGAGTGTTGCTCATCTTTTTGACCATGTATAGCAAAGAAGAACACCATTTTAAGGTTGGTGATATTCTGTTACTTCATTTCTCAATTGTAAGTCCATTTTTTATCAGTTTTTGATGATTTCTATGTTTTTGTAATCGTTGTTTCGTATTCTAGCTAGCCCGTACGATAATTTTTGAGTTACTTGATGAATTTGTGACTTTCCATTGATGATTGCTTGATGTTTTTGAATGTTGAAGATGAAAAATGGAATGTAAATGATAGATTATCAAGTTTTATTAAGTGATTTTTTGACAAAAATGTCTAATACGGATTTATTTGTGAAAATGTGAAAATATGTGGTTAAATGTGTAAATAAATGATAAATATGAGTTGATATATATACTAGGAGAATTCGGCTAGCATGTATTTGAAAGAACTTGTGTAATTTTGTGTATTTGTGAAATAACGACTAAATTGTAATAAATGTGAAACTTTAGGGGCTAAAGTGCAAAAATCCCCAAATATGTGTTTGTGGACTGAATTGAATGTGTTGATGAATAAAATATTTAATTTTGAATGTATAAATATCAAGAACGAAAGAAATCGGATTTAGATCGGGCAAAGTCGAAAGTTATTGAATAGTGAATTTGGCCCCTCTATTCCATCTACAAGGTAAATTCATATGCAAATAAATGTCTTTATATTGAATTATATATGTTTATTTATCATTGAATTGTTATAAATGTTGAACGAGCAATTAGGAGCAAGAATTGACAGAGTTACAACACCAAAAGTGTCGTACAAACCTGAAGAATAATATAGGACACGAATGTCATGACATTAAGTTACCGAAATGTGATTACATGTAAGACCATGTCTGGGACATTGGCATTGTATTGTGATTATGTGTATAACCATGTCTAGGACATTGGCATCGTTAATCGATTTCGTGTAAGACCCTGTCTGAGACAGTGGCATCGATATGTGATAACATGTAAGACCATATATGGGATATGGCATTGTTCGATCTCATGTGATCTCTTAGTATCCTTAACTATTTTGAATGGTTCAACAGGCAAAGTCCAGTCGAGAAAAAATATATGAATGAGTGAAATGACTCAGGTACATACGAGTATTGAAAAGTGAAGTAATTGATGAATTTGATTAAAATGCTGAATATGTGTTCAATTGGAAAAGTTTGTGAATGTGTATGTGATTGGCTATGCTTAGCATATTTGAATTGTTATGCAAATGTTCATATGATGACTTTATTTGTATATGGCTTACTAAGATTTTAAAGCTTGCTAAGCTTTTAAAGCTTACTTTTTGTGTTTGTTCCATGTTTTATAGATTATCGAAGCTAGTTCAGACATCGGGGATCATCGAGAACCATCATCACACTATCGACTACTTGTTGGTACTTTTAAAGCTCTATATATATGGTATATGGCATGTATAGGCTAGTGTCATTTTGGTATGTTTTGAGTCATGATATTAGCCATGAGATTTAGCTTGTAAATATTGGTGTGTATGGCCATTTAAGTTGTCTTAAATTGTGTTTGGTAAGAAATATAGATGTGATGTATATAATGCCTTATATGTTGGCTTGTTTTGGTATAGTTATGAGTTGGCTATTTTGGATAGTTGTAAGTTGGTATATTAATTTTTGAGGAATGTTATATTATGGTATGTTTTGTAGATGATGAATTGATTTGTTTGGAGGCATGATTTAGTTGATGGAAAGGTATGAAAATACATTACAAAGTTATTGGACATTGATGATTGTGGCACATTAATTTGGTATGTTTTTTGCTATGGAATTAAGTAGTTGAAATGGTTGAGTATAGATGACATTATAGGTGTATGAATTAGGATGTTTTGGCTGCCTATATATGTACTGGAATGGTACCAATTTCGTTATTTTATGTGCATGAGAAAAGGGTGGCAATTAGGCTTTTCAAATGACCTATTTTTGTCCACACGGGTGGGTGTCTCAGTCGTGTGCGACACACGGTCATGCTACATGGCCGTGTGTCCCCTAGGGTACCCTTTTGAATTAATTCAGTCTATCCTACATGTTTGACATGGTCTAGACACACGGGGTTGTCTACTGGCCATGTGTGGCACACGGGCTGGCACATGGGCATGCGGCTGGCCGTGTGACCCAAGTTAGTAACCTCTCGAATTTTCCCATGGCCATGGCACATGGGTGTGTCCTCGGCCGTGTGGTACAAGTCAGTATGTATGCTCTATTTTCACACGGTCAGTGACACGTGCGTGTCTGGTAGCCATGTGAGGCACACGGCTTGTTTCACATGGATTTGTCACCCTTAAATGCATGAAAATTTTCTATGTTTCCCAAACTTTTCAAATGTTATCGATTTAGTCTCAAACCACTTCTAAGCATGTTTTAAGGTCTCGTAGAGCCTTATAATGGACAAAGTGAATGAGTTGAATAGATTTTGATTATGCAGGCATAAATGTATGTGAATGATGTGTATTACTCGTAATGCCTCGTAACCCTATTCCAACGATGGATATGGGTTAAGGGTGTTACATGAATATTTTGGTTACTAACATGTTTGATTGAATGTATGTGCTTAGGCAAGTTAGGCAAATGGATAAAAAACATGATATTGTGTGCTTAAATTTAACAAATAGGATTGGTAAGTTTATATGACAGCCTTAAAGTGACCCTAGTCGGAAAGCGGTTTTGGGACCGCTAAACCGAGTCACCAAATTATTTGAATATGATATTTATTGTCTAAAATATGTGAATATGAAGGTGTGAAAGTTTTAAGCTTCGATTTAGTAAATTGCATGTGAATTTAGTCAATAGGACTTATGTGTGACACTTTTGAAATGTGATAGGTCAAAACATAAGGATATATTAGTGCATGTAATCAAAGGGGTGGACTTGCATGTCAATTTCCCTTATTTAATTACTAGTGGCCGGCCATGACAAAGGGTGATGGGCAAAACATGTCATAAAACATGTTGTGCTAATGGTTTATGTTAGAAATGATAAAATAATAATGGTTAGTAAGATGATGAAAGAAAAAAAAAGAGATCATCATCCATGTTTCTTCCTAGCCGATTCTAAAGAAAAAAAAAGAGGGAACAAGAGCATTCGGTGATGAAAACAAGTTGTCTTCTTTGGTTATTCTTAGCCGAATTGAAAGGAGGAAGAAAGGAGTGAAGCAATCAGTCATCTTAGGTCCATATTAAGGTAAGGAAGTTGATACTAGTTCTTGAAATCCTAGTTGATATTGAGTGAGATATCAAGTTATTGTTGGTAACCCATGTTGAAATTGTGATTTTGGAATAAGTAAGGTTTTCGGCTATGGAGACTAATAAGGGTGATGGTTGTGTTTCATGCTAAATCTAGATGAACAATGGTAGTAGCTTACATCTTGATATTTATGAGTTCCTTTCTTGGTTCTACCTTAGGTCCATAAGTATGATTTATGTTTGTTATGTTACTCATGGTTAAAATGATTCGGCTATGGTTCATGTAAAAATAAAATATACATGATTTGGTATTAAATGATATTAGGTTATATTCGAACATAGAAAGAGTTTAGTTTGGTATGCTTATTACACGGTAGGTAAGATTTTTGTTTTCGATATATGTTTATATTTGGTTAATGATTTGTTCTTGTGAAGTATAAATTTGTACCATGAATTGAGTTGGAAGTTATTATAATGTACTTGTGCATTCGGGTATATGATGAAAATATATGAGGTGGTTATAATCAACTTTGTGATTCGGCTCTTGCACATATATATATTTGCACATGATGTACTGGTATGACATATATATTATCTCAAGGTATATATTTATATATGATGGTGTTTCAGTTATGGAGTAAACGATGGATGCGTATTGAGTTATAATATATAATGCATTAGTTAGTAAAATGTATGCCATTTATATGTGGTATTAAGTATATAATTGGCCTCAACATAGACTTGCATATTCGGCCACATGAGATAGATTGGTGTTGCATGTATTCGGTTAGGGGCAAGCATATTGATGCTTTTATCTTGACTTAGATAATCGGCTCAAGGAGAATTTGTTAAGTGCTTAGTTAATTGATATTAGGTCAATGATGTGTGTATTCGGTCATAAAAGTGCACATGAGGAAATGTTAGATTAATTGTATTAAATTGCTCAATGTGATTAAAAATGCGTATGACCATTTTGTATTTGAGCTAAAGGTGGCCATATGACCTATCAAACTCCTTGTCATATTCGGCCATAAGCTAGCATAATGAGACTTTAATAAGTTAAATTTGTTTGAATTAGCTCAAGAGCCTAGAGGACCACAGTTGGATAAGGGAAGGGAAAAAGTGATCGAATAGCCGCCGAAATCGTTCGACCACATCCGAGGTAAGTTTTAAGTGATTAAATGTTGAGTAAATTCAATCATAATAGGACATAATGAGTTGATTTACTAAGATATGATGTGCCCATGATATGTCTTAAACTCAAATGGTAAGTTCATAAGTGTTTGGACTTGGAAATTTAAGAGCAAATTGTAATAATTTGCTTTGGAAAGCAGCAGTAACGTGATTTTAGAAAATCACTATAAATTGTTGGTGTGGAATTATAAGCTGAATAAAATATGTAATCAAAGCTTAGTTAGTCTAGTTTCTTATAAAAGAGACCGTGTAAGCAAAGAAATTTCCTATAAAGAGATATTTAAAGTTATGTGGGACAGTGTCAGAATGACTTCGAAATCCCCTGTTCTGTTTTAGAAAATCATTATAATTTGTACAAAAATGGTTATAAGATAAAATTTTTATGCTTAGACTCCTTAATGAGTCTAGTTTCAAATTAAATCAAATAGAACACATTTTGAATTCTGTACAATGAAAAATTTGATTCGTAGTGAAGAGTGGTCAGATTAGTCAAACAGTGAAATAGGGGAAACTTTAAGAAAAATCTAGTATTGATTGGCCAAACCTAAAATTCTGGAAATTTTATGAATGGAAGATATACGAGTCTATATTCAGGGAAAATTAACGACAAGTGATTTGGAGTTTTGTAGCTCCATCTATAACTAATTTAGTGACTATTGCTCAGGAAAATAGCTCGTAGTGGATATGTGATTTTGTTGTAAACATGGATAAAACTTGTTTTAGTTGCTCATAAGCTATTGGTTAAACCCATACGTGAATTCTAAATCGTGATATTGTAAAACGATATATGAGTGTTAGATGGATCTTTGATATTAAAATTTGTGAAATTGTAAGTTTATGAGTATTCGAATATGAAATGATAGTACGGCGTGAAATTGAATTATTCATTGGAAAATGATTGATGTAGATTCGGCCAAGACAAAGTGTATACATGATAGTATATGTGGTATGTGAAGTATATTTGGATAATTGTGATGTGGATACATGAAAATTTATATTTTGATTTAGGATTTTATGTGATGAATGTGAATGTGCATATATGAGATAAGGCCGAATGGCCAATGTGATGAATGTGAACATGCATATATGTGATAAGGCCGAATGGCCAATGTGATGAATGTGAGCATGCATATGTGTGATAAGGCCGAATGGCCAATGTGGTGAATATGAACAAGCATATATGTGGTAAAGCCGAATGGCTAATGTGAAATATGTATGAGAAATGTATATGTGGTAAAGCCGAATGGCTAGTGTGAAATATGTAGGCGATTTGCGTATATTGTGGCCGAACGACCAATGTGAAAGGTGTGTATTATTAGATATTTGATGAGGCAAATGAATTACAAATATGACAGTCGATGTGAATGTTGTAACATGTGATTAAATGTACATGAAACTTGGAAATATATTCCGGGTAAGACCCGATGACTACGTGTGGAGATTATGTCTAGGTAAGACCGATAACTTCGTGTGGAGATTTCATCTGAGCTAAAGGTCTCGTCGATAATCCGAGTAGAGGTTAAAGCTATAAGACTTCGTAATAAGAATTGCTTATAAATATATTCAATGCGAAAGGTTAAACAGGTATGTACTCTAAGTTTATATGTGAGCTTGATTTGAACTAAATCATAAGGTAGTTATGTGATGCATACGAGAGCAATCTATGAGACTATTCCTATGATTATGTGACATCCGATCAGTGTGAGAGGTTATGTGAAATCATACAATATATTTATGTCACATGAGCTCACTTTTATGTGAAAGTTTAACTGCCTATTGTATATGATGAGTTGTGCATATTCGGTAAAGGGATGGCATGCCCGAAGGAAGAGTGAAATAAAATATACGAACAACTATGTTATAATTTGATTGTTATCTGTTGACACTGCTTAAAACTTACTAAGCATTATAATGCTTACTCCGTTTACTCTGTTTCCTCTGTTTTATAGATCTCATTGCAAAGCTACAGGCTCGGGGATCGTCAGCAACTAGTCACACTATCACTATCCACCGCTTGTTGCTGTTATGTTTAGAATTATTTTATGGCATGTATAGAATAGACTAGTGGTGGAAGAATATTTTTGGTTAATGTATATAAGCCATGCGAAAATGGCATCTTTTGAATGTTTACTTAGTGAAGTTTAAATTTTACCTCTGGTTGTGCTTAGTACTTATTTAAATGAACGATCTTTATTTTAAGAAAAAGTTCAAAATTTTACTGTTCTGACATGAGTTACAAGTCCGGTAATGCCCCTTACCTATTCTGGCGACGGTTATGGGATAGGGGTGTTACATTTTATTAGTATCAGAGCTTCGGTTTAGTCGATTCTAGGACTAACGTAGCACGCGTGAGTCTATTTATACATGCCATAAAGTGATAAAATGATAGTGTGATGATTTTTGACTATTAAAATGTGTTTGCTGTATTGTAATGAATCTTGATCCCGATCGAGCTGTGGCAAGCTTCTGACTATGAGAATTTGCGATATAACTTCACTTAGATATGCTTAAATTATTAAGTTGATCAGGTACGTATCATGTACTCGTATTTGAATTTTGATTTGGATTGAATTATAAGGGTATAAGTGATGCAATTTTGAAAGAGTGTTATGACTATAAATGTGATTTTTGTATGTGGCTATGGAACTGGAAGTTGAATGGTTGATAAGCATGTTGTGTTTGTATTCAAGTAATGTAAATGATATACTAATGTGTATTGCCATATGTGTATATGTACATGAGAATTGAGGGTAATGTATCCGGGCTAAGTCCCGAAGAGCATTCGTGCTAGTGATGTATCCGGGCTAAGTCCCGAAGAGCATTCGTGCCAGTGATGTATCCGGGCTAAGTCCCGAAGAGCATTCGTGCTAGTGATGTATCCGGGCTAAGTCCCGAAGAGCATTCGTGCTAGTGATGTATCCGGACTAAGTCCCGAAGAGCACTCGTGCTAGTGATGTATCCGGACTAAGTCCCGAAGAGCACTCGTGCTAGTGATGTATCCGGACTAAGTTTCGAAGAGCATTCGTGCTGGTGTTATATCCGGGCTAGGTCCCGAAGAGCAATCAAGCTGGTGACGTGTATTCGGGCCTTCATGCCTAGTAGGCTTCGTGCCGATAATTTGAGCAAAGTTTAAGTGTTCATTACTATATGAATTCAAACTTAAATGAGATGATATGTTTAAAAGTGTACATACATGATGTTTATAGACTTGGTTAAGCCATTTCAATGTGTAATAACGAATGAATAAGAGCACTATGTGTGTGAATGATCAGAGGCACTGTGTGTGTGCGAATTCCTTTAACCGAGCACTATGAGTGCGAGATCGGTCAGTGGGCACTAAGTGTGTGAAGTGGAATTCATGTAAAACCTCGTCTGGGACGAAGGCATTGATTTGAGATAGTGTGTAAGACCATGTCTGGGACATGGCATCGGCTCGATATGTGAGAATATGTAAGACCATATCTAGGATATGGCATTGTAAGAGCTATATGTGCTTAATGAGTATCCGTAATGATTTCGAATGATTCAATGTGTATATTTAAGATGATAAATAAAGTAAGATCAGAATAAGTGATACAGGTATGTACGGAAGGTATGTGAAAATCAAATGAAAGTAAAAATTTGTGAGTTCATATTATATTATGTTATGTATACTAAATAAGTGAATACGTAAAAAGATGGTGGATATGTTGTTAAGAAATGAATTCAATGTTCAGGTATGTGGAAGTTGATTTTCTGTTGGAAATAGGTTAAGTTGAATAGTGAGATATGATGGAGTTATAAAGGATATTCATTGGGATGTTTGAGTATATGTGTACTTTCGGTCAGGTTACAGCTTATACATGAATGAAAATGTGGGTTACAAATATGTGGGTTGATGATGTGAATTATACATGTTAATATGTGCTTGATATGTGTTTGAAATGCATTTGTGAATTAAATTAAGTGATTATTGCTTATGAAATCAAGCAAATGAGATATATGTGCATACTTGTAGAAATGTTTATGTATTTGTTTTAAGATAAGAAAATGATTTTATAGATCGATGCGAAATCAATAATGAATTACAATTGCTATCGATGAGCTAATGTTTATATGAATATAATTCAATAAGAGGACGTTATCCTAAACTATGCACCGGTAAGATTTTCGGGGACGAAAATTTCTTAAGTGGGGGAGAGTTGTGACAGCCTTAAAGTGACCCTAGTCGGAAAGCGGTTTCGGGACCGCTAAACCGAGTCACCAAATTAGTTGAATATGATATTTATTGTCTAAAATATGTGAATATGAAGGTGTGAAAGTTTTAAGCTTCGATTTAGTAAATTTCATGTGAATTTAGTCAATAGGACTTATGTGTGACACTTTTGAAATGTGGTAGGTCAAAACATAAGGATATATTAGTGCATGTAATCAAAGGGGTGGACTTGCATGTCAATTTCCCCCATTTAATTACTAGTGGCCGGCCATGACAAAGGGTGATGGGCAAAACATGTCATAAAACATGTTGTGCTAATGGTTTATGTTAGAAATGATAAAATAATAATGGTTAGTAGGATGATGAAAGAAAAAAAAAAGAGATCATCATCCATGTTTCTTCCTAGCCGATTCTAAAGAAAAAAAGAGAGAACAAGAGCATTCGGTGATGAAAACAAGTTGTGTTCTTTGGTTATTCTTAGCCGAATTGAAAGGAGGAAGAAAGGAGTGAAGCAATCGGTCATCTTAGGTCCATATTAAGGTAAGGAAGTTGATACTAGTTCTTGAAATCCTAGTTGATATTGAGTGAGATATCAAGTTATTGTTGGTAACCCATGTTGAAATTGTGATTTTGGAATAAGTAAGGTTTTCGACTATGGAGATTAATAAGGGTGATGCTTGTGTTTCATGCTAAATCTAGATGAACAATCGTAGTTGCTTACATCTTGATATTTATGAGTTCCTTTCTTGGTTCTACGTTAGGTCCATAAGTATGATTTATGTTTGTTATGTTACTCATGGTTAAAATGATTCGGCTATGGTTCATGTAAAAATAAAATATACATGATTTGGTATTAAATGATATTAGGTTATATTCGAACATAGAAAGAGTTTAGTTTGGTATGCTTATTACACGGTAGGTAAGATTTTTGTGTTGGATATATGTTTATATTTGGTTAATGATTTGTTCTTGTGAAGTATAAATTTGTAACATGAATTGAGTTGGAAGTTATTATAATGTACTTGTGCATTCGGGTATATGATGAAAATATATGAGGTGGTTATAATCAACTTTGTGATTCGGCTCTTGCACATATATATATTTGCACATGATGTATTGGTATGACATATATATTATCTCAAGGTATATATTTATATATGATGGTGTTTCAGTTATGGAGTAAACGATGGATGCGTATTGAGTTATAATATATAATGCATTAGTTAGTAAAATGTATGCCATTTATATGTGGTATTAAGTATATAATTGGCCTCAACATAGACTTGCATATTCGGCCACATGAGATAGATTGGTGTTGCATGTATTCGGTTAGGGGCAAGCATACTGATGCTTTTATCTTGACTTAGATAATCGGCTCAAGGAGAATTTGTTAAGTGCTTAGTTAATTGATATTAGGTCAATGATGTGTGTATTCGGTCATAAAAGTGCACATGAGGAAATGTTAGATTAATTGTATTAAATTGCTCAATGTGATTAAAAATGCGTATGACCATTTTGTATTTGAGCTAAAGGTGGCCATATGACCTATCAAACTCCTTGTCATATTCGGCCATAAGCTAGCATAATGAGACTTTAATAAGTTAAATTTGTTTGAATTAGCTCAAGAGCCTAGAGGACCACAGTTGGATAAGGGAAGGGAAAAAGTGATCGAATAGCCGCCGAAATCGTTCGACCACATCCGAGGTAAGTTTTAAGTGATTAAATGTTGAGTAAATTCAATCATAATAGGACATAATGAGTTGATTTACTAAGATATGATGTGCCCATGATATGTCTTAAACTCAAATGGTAAGTTCATAAGTGTTTGGACTTGGAAATTTAAGAGCAAATTGTAATAATTTGCTTTGGAAAGCAGCAGTAACGTGATTTTAGAAAATCACTATAAATTGTTGGTGTGGAATTATAAGCTGAATAAAATATGTAATCAAAGCTTAGTTAGTCTAGTTTCTTATAAAAGAGACCGTGTAAGCAAAGAAATTTCCTATAAAGAGATATTTAAAGTTATGTGGGATAGTGTCAGAATGACTCCGAAATCCCCTGTTCTGTTTTTAGAAAATCATTATAATTTGTACAAAAATGGTTATAAGATAAAATTTTTATTCTTAGACTCCTTAATGAGTCTAGTTTCAAATTAAATCAAATAGAACACATTTTGAATTCTGTACAATGAAAAATTTGATTCGTAGTGAAGAGTGGTCAGATTAGTCAAACAGTGAAATAGGATAAATTTTAAGAAAAATCTAGTATTTATTGGCCAAACCTAAAATTCTGGAAATTTTATGGATGGAAGATATACGGGTCTATATTCAGGGAAAATTAACGACAAGTGATTTGGAGTTTTGTAGCTCCATTTATAACTAATTTAGTGACTATTGCTCAGGAAAACAGCTCGTAGTGGATATGTGATTTTGTTGTAAACATGGATAAAACTTGTTTTAGTTGCTCATAAGCTATTGGTTAAACTCATACGTGAATTCTAAATCGTGATATTGTAAAACGATATATGAGTGTTAGATGGATCTTTGATATTAAAATTTGTGAAATTGTAAGTTTATGAGTATTCGAATATGAAATGATAGTATGGCGTGAAATTGAATTATTCATTGGAAAATGATTGATGTAGATTCGGCCAAGACAAAGTGTATACATGATTGTATATGTGGTATGTGAAGTATATTTGGATAATTGTGATGTGGATACATGAAAATTTATATTTTGATTTAGGATTTTATGTGATGAATGTGAATGTGCATATATGAGATAAGGCCGAATGGCCAATGTGATGAATGTGAACATGCATATATGTGATAAGGCCGAATGGCCAATGTGATGAATGTGAGCATGCATATGTGTGATAAGGCCGAATGGCCAATGTGGTGAATATGAACAAGCATATATGTGGTAAAGCCGAATGGCTAATGTGAAATATGTATGAGAAATGTATATGTGGTAAAGCCGAATGGCTAGAGTGAAATATGTAGGCGATGTGCGTATATTGTGGTCGAACGACCAATGTGAAAGGTGTGTATTATTAGATATTTGATGAGGCAAATGAATTAAAAATATGACAGTCGATGTGAATGTTGTAACATGTGATTAAATGTACATGAAACTTGGAAATATATTCCGGGTAAGACCCGATGACTACGTGTGGAGATTATGTCGAGGTAAGACCCGATGACTACGTGTGGAGATTATGTCCGGGTAAGACCCGATGACTACGTGTGGAGATTTTGTCCGGGTAAGACCCGATAACTTCGTGTGGAGATTTCGTCTGAGCTAAAGGTCTCACCGATAATCCGAGTAGAGGTTAAAGCTATAAGACTTCGTAATAAGAATTGCTTATAAATATATTCAATGCGAAAGGTTAAACAGGTATGTACTCCAAGTTTATATGTGAGCTTGATTTGAACTAAATCATAAGGTAGTTATGTGATGCATACGAGAGCAATCTATGAGACTACTCCTATGATTATGTGACATCGGATCAGTGTGAGAGGTTATGAGAAATCATACAATATATTTATGTCACATAAGCTCACTTTTATGTGAAAGTTTAACTGCCTATTGTATATGATGAGTTGTGCATATTCGATAAAAGGATGGCATGCCCGAAGGAAGAGTGAAATAAAATATACGAACAACTATGTTATAATTTGATTGTTATCTGTTGACACTGCTTAAAACTTACTAAGCATTATAATGCTTACTCCGTTTACTCTGTTTCCTCTGTTTTATAGATCTCATTGCAAAGCTACAGGCTCGGGATCATCAGCAACTAGTCACACTATCACTATCCACCGCTTGCTGCTGTTATGTTTAGAATTATTTTATGGCATGTATAGAATAGACTAGTGGCGGAAGAATATTTTTGGTTAATGTATATAAGCCATGCGAAAATGGCATCTTTTGAATGTTTACTTAGTGAAGTTTAAATTTTACCTCTGGTTGTGCTTAGTACTTATTTAAATGAACGATCTTTATTTTAAGAAAAAGTTCAAAATTTTACTGTTCTGACATGAGTTACAAGTCCGGTAATGCCCCTTACCTATTCTGGCGACGGTTACGGGATAGGGGTGTTACAGTTTAGTTTTCGTTATACGAACTTACTAAGCATGTAATGCTTACTCCATTTTATTTTCCCTTATTTTATAATGCTCGGAAGTTCATGAAGGTTCGAGATCGTTGGAGCATTGTCACACTATCAACTAGTCATTTTGGGTATACTTTGAAAAATCATTTTGGTATAATGGCATGTATAGGACAACTTGGCCAATGGTGTCTTGAAATGTTATATTGTAACCTAGCCATTGGAATGGCTAGTAATGGTTTATTTTGGTATTACTAAGTAGATTATTATGATGTACATATACACATGTGTTATGTTATGAATATGTTATCAAAGGTTGCTATTGCCTAAATTAATCCAAGGTAAGTTTATAAACACCTATGCATGTAATGGTATGCCTTGTTAAATGATGAATTTGCCTATTTTTAAATGCTTGGAATGGTTGGTATTGGTTGTTTGTTTCAAGTACAGGTCATGGGTGAAATTTTGGGGGAGAAATGAAGCTAGAAATGGCTTTATTTTGCCTCTGATTTGTCTGGTTCAACCCGCAAGATTTCACCACTTTCACATTTTAATTCTATAACCTTTTCTTTGCAATTTACTATAGCATCATGCAATGTCAACTAATCCATACCCAAAATAACATCAAATTCATTAAACGGCAACGACATCAAGTCAGCCGGAAAGTAATGACCCCAAATCATTAAAGGGCATTTCTTGCATACTTTATCAACTATCACACATTTGCCTAGTGGATTCGACACTCTAATCATAAATTCTGTGTTCTCAACAGGTATATTCATACTAGACACCAGTTTCATGCATACATATGAATGAGTAGAACCAGGATCAATCAAAGCAATAACATTAGTATCATAAAGAGAAAATGTACCGGTAATCACATCGGGTGAGGAAGCATCTTCATGCGCTTTAATAGCATAAGTTCTAGCCGGAGCTCTTCCTTCAGATCTAATTACTGTATCTCTGGCTACATTCTTACTGCTTGTTTCACTTCCAGCTTTTCTCGAATACCTTCCCCTCGAGTCTGCACCACTAGCTTTTACATTCTGAAATTTTTCTTTCTCATCTCTCTCTGGGCAGTCTCTAATAAAATGATCCGGAGAACCACATCGAAAACATTCATTTGCTCTGCATGGACCAAAATGATTTCTACCACACCGCTGGCACTCGGGTTTAACAAATCTCGTATTTCCCACACTAGCCGCAGAAGTAGTCTGAGATTTAGGACCCACATTTCGCTTCTTAAAATTTCCATATGATTGCCCAGCTGAAACTTGGGAACGAGGATTCATATTTCTTGACTTTCCGGTTTGCAGTGAGGGTGCATTACTCATTGGTCTTTTCTTCCAATTTCGTGTTTCAGATTCTACCTTTTTCTTTTCCTTCAGTAATTCTTCAGCCTTGCAAGCTCGATCGACAAGTACCACTATTTCTTTTAGTTCAAGGATCCCAACAAATACCTTAATGTCTTCGTAAGCCCGTCTTCAAACCGTCGGCACATCTTGGCTTCTGTAGGAACATATTCCCTGGCTTGAGTGGGGAGAGTTGTGACAGCCCAAAATTTACCCTAGTCGGGAAGTGGTTTCGGGACCGCTAAACCGAGTCATAAAAATAATTAGCTGTCATATTTGATGCTTATTATATGTATATATGCATGTGTGAAAATTTCATATTTGAATTTTGTTTAATTGTAGGTGAATTTTAGTAAATAGGACTTATGTGAGAAAATTTTGAAATGTGATAGGTTAATTTATAAGGACCTATTAAAGCATGTAGTGAAAATAATGGCTTTGCATGTCAAATACTCCTTTTTTTATACATAGTGGCCGGCCATGATGGAGCATATATCAGAATATGTGGTAAATTTCCATGAAGTGGTCATTATTTTATGTAAAGGAAAGGAAATAATAAAAGAAATACTAAGGATAATAAAAGAAGTAAAAAAAGGGGTTATTACCTTGTTCTTCTTAGCCGTACAAGAAGAAGAAAAAGAGGGGGGCAAAGGCATTCGGCCTTTTGAATGAAGAGAAGGTTAGTAAATTTTGTTAATCTTTCTTTTGAAATCTTAGTTTGTTCAGGTTAATCATCACGTTTTTCTTACCTAGCCATACTAAAATTTTGAATTTAGAGTGTTGGATGGAACTTTCGGTTATGGTATGTGTGAGAAGAACTTGATTTTTTTTCTTACCTTTAAGTTTTGATGGATAAAGAAACAAAAGATTGTTGATGAAAGAAATTAATGTGTTAAGAGATTATATGAAACTTATTCATGTTTATATATGTTATATGCATTGAAAATGGTTGATGATTTTGGATGTGATTAGATTGAATCGGCCATGGTATATCCATAAGTATGATTTATGCTTGTTATGTTACTCATGGTTAAAACGATTCGGCTATGGTTCATGTAAAAATAAAATATACATGTGAATTTAAAAGATGGTATGAACAGATGTGGAGTTTTGCTAGTTTAGGATTATTCGGCCAAGTGTTTATGTGGTGGAAATTAAGTGTTAAATGGAATGAAAATGATATTATATGGGGGTATGTATATTCGGCCATATGAGTAAATATATAGATGATGTTAAATTTGATTATGTATAATGGGCCATATAGAGTACACATTGTGATATTAACTTTAATTCTCTATAATTGATCAAGTGGATGATATTGGTTTATATGGTCGAATTTGAATTATGAATATGTACCTTGAAATAAAATGTTGCCGTATGCTTCTTTTGATATGAAACTATTAATGTTATGGGATATAAATAACTAGCAAGGTAATTAAACTAGTTGACTTATTTATTTAAGCTCAAGAACCTAAAGGAGAGGCGTCCAACAAGGGGAAATCGAAGGTCATCGAGTAGCCGACTTGGAATTATTTTACCCAACATAAAGTAAGTCATTAAGCATATAGTTTGTATTAATTTAAATGGTCATAACGTCTATGTAATGATGCTGAATGGAATGATAAATATATATATACATGTATGTATGTGGTGATGAAAGTGTTGAATGAAAAGAAAAGAGGTGAGATGTATTGAGTTGTTGATCTCGGCACTAAGAGTGCGGGTATAAACATTTATGATCATGAGATTGGCGCTAAGTGTGCGGGTTTAAATTGTACAGCACTAAGTGTGCGAGTTTGATTATGTAGCACTAAGTGTGCGAGTTTGATTATGTAGCACTAAGTGTGCGAGTTTGATTATATAGCACTAAGTGTGCAAGTTGATTATATAGCACTGAGTGTGCGGACTTAATATATATTTTTGAATCACTATGGACACTAAGTGTGCGACATTATTGAGTTGATCACGGACAGCGGATCGGGTAAGTACCTCGAGTTCGTGACTAATAGGCGCTATGTTTATATTTGAAGTTGAGCTTGGTAAGTTTGAACCTATGTGACAATTATAATTGAAGTCACGTACATAAGATTTATCATGGAATAGGTGAAAGGTCGTTTAGTTGTATGATTGTAACGAAAATAAAATGATGTATGAAAATGCCTCAAATATCCTATTGATTAGTATATGGAATGTGAATGCATGACTTGGTATGAGCTTGAACCGATAGGTTTGAGGAACTATGGTATGGTTTGGTATGGATGGAGTAACTAGCCTCGTTCCATTTTGCTTCCTCTTGTGATAATGTTATTAATGGATGGTAGTGCATTGCTTATGACTTACTGAGTTATATACTCACTCGGTGTTTCCTTGTCACCTATTTTAGGTTTCTTGGACTCGTCTCTTTTTGCGTGATCGGGCCGTCATCGGAGTCATCACACCGGCTAGCAACTTTTGGTATCTTCTTTTTAGTCGGTCTAGGAGAACATTTCGGCATGTATAGGCTAATATGTTTTGTTGAAATTTGGTATGTAAAATTTTAGCCATGCGAAAATGGCATAAATGTTCGGTTGGATTTGGTTTTATAACGTTAGGTCGTAAGTCTTGGTAATTCGATTTTCTTTTTATGCCATATGTCATGGCTGATTAATTTTTGTGTTAAGATTCATGATATGGCAATAGTGTAGTAGGGAGATGTTTGACAATGATTAGCCTTTGGTATGGCTAGTCATGATTATAATTTTGTGATATGTATGATGAATTACTAGATAGATCAATGAGAAATCACGAAATGGGCATAGTTGCTTCAGTAACAGATGCTGGCAGCAGCAGTGACGTGGGATTGAAAAATTACAAAAATTAGTAGTAATGGAATTCAATAGTGAATAAATTATGTAATCGAAGCTCGATGAGTCTATTTTCATATAGAAGTAACGAAACGATCATATGGACAGTATGTTAAGAGATATTCAGGTTCTCGTGAGACAGGGCCAGAACAGTTTCTGGGTTCCCTGTTCCGACTTTGGAAATTCATTATAAATTAACCAGAGATAATTAGGAGTCATGCCATATATTTATAGATTCCTCTCTGAGTCTAGTTTCTATAGAAACAAACGGCATCAATATTGAAGCTTTGTGCAGGGAGTTATCCAAATCGTAATGCATGAAGGTCAGTGTAGTCGCACCCTGTAATAGGGGAGAATTTAACTAATAAACTGTACTAATTGGCCCAACCAAAAATTCTACAAAAATTCTACCATATAGGTATATGAGTCTAGTTCCAGGGAAAATTTACGGAACTGGATTTTGAGTTTCAGAACTCAAGATATGATTTTTAAAGCAACTAGTACGCAGATTGGCAGCTTGTCTGGGAAATGTCAAATAAGTGGTTTGAAGTCTGTTAACACCTCGTATTCGACTCCGGCGACGGTCTCAGGTTCGGGGTGTTACAATTTTATTGGTATCAGAGCTATGGTTTAGTCGGTTCTAGGACTACCATAGCACGTATGAGTCTAGCTATACATGCCTTAATGTTAATGTTTAAATGTGTGATGACTTCTGACGGTTAAAATTTTTGTTTTGATTAGTAAATGGATCCCGATGTAGAGAGAACCTTGGCGGATGACGTTGAAAGTGTAGCGGCTGCTCCTGCACAAGGGACGCCGCCTGTTGAACCTCAGTCATCTGCGAATGATCAAGGTGAGGGGGCTAAACAAGCCTTCTTTACCATGATGAATGAGTGGGTCGCACAATATGCCCGAACCAATCCGGCTGTCCAACAATTCTCGAATTTGAATAATCCACCCCAAGAGCTCGTAATGCCATCAGTCACTGATCCTGTGAGGCTGAGTAAGCCACCTGTAGACTTGATTAGGAAGCACGGGGCTGAGGAGTTCAGGGCCATAGTTACTGATGATGCTGAAAGGGCCGAGTTCTGGCTTGATAACACCATTCGGGTGTTTGATGAACTGTCATGCACACCCGATGAATGTCTAAAGTGTGCTATATCCTTGTTGCGGGACTCAGCCTACTATTGGTGGAGGACCCTGATTTCCATAGTCCCAAACGAACGAGTTACTTGGGACTTCTTTCAAACGGAATTCCGAAAGAAATATATTAGCCAACGGTTCATTGATCAAAAGCGCAAGGAATTCTTGGAACTCAAGCAAGGCCGTATGACAGTATCTGAATACGAACATGAATTCGTAAGACTCAGTAGGTATGCCCGGGAGTGTGTAGCTGATGAGGTTGCTATGTGCAAAAGATTCGAAGAAGGATTGAATGAAGATTTAAAGCTACTAGTGGGTATTTTGGAGATAAAAGAATTCGTAACACTAGTCGAACGAGCCTGCAAGGCGGAAGAACTTGGAAAGGAGAAGAAGAAGGCTGAATTTGAAGCTAGAGACTATCGTAAAAGATCGACGGGTAAAGCTCCGTTCTCAGCTGTAAAGAAGTTCAGGGAGGACACTAATAAGTCGAGGACGACTGCGGGAATTTCCATCAGGGCACGACCATCGACGGACTCCCGAGCTACTTCGGTAGCTAGTGTGGGCAATAATCGTCAAGAGAAACCTGAATGTCCCCAATGCGGAAGACGACACCTAGGTGAATGTTGGGGTAAGTCTACTAACAGGGCCTGTTACGGATGCGGTTCGAAAGACCACTTCATTAGAGATTGCACGGAGCTTGATGAGAAGAATAAGATTCAAGGTGCAAGACTTAGTGGAGTGACAACTAGAGGTAGACCACCGAAAATTTTAGGAGGTAGGGGTGGTAGTCAGAGAGGGGCCTCTGATACGGCTGTTCGAGCCGAGAACCGTACTCCTGCTAGAGCATATGCCATTCGCGCACGAGAGGAGGCATCCTCCCCTGACGTCATCACTGGTACCTTCACTCTCTTTGATACTAATGTGATTGCATTGATTGACCCTCGCTCTACTCATTCATATGTATGCGAAACCTTAGCATCCAGTAAGACTCTACCTGTTGAGTCTACTGAGTTCGTAATTCGAGTGTCAAACCCTTTGGGTCAATGCGTACTTGTTGATAAAGTGTGTAAGAGATGCCCTCTAATAATCCGAGAATCCTGTTTTCCGGCTGATTCGATGCTTTTGCCGTTTGACGAATTTGATGTTATTCTTGGTTTGGATTGGTTGACCGCGCATGATGCGGTTGTGAATTGCAAAAGCAAGACTATTGATTTGAGGTGCGCAAATAACGAGATAATCCGAGTTGAGTCTACAGACTTAAGGGGGTTGCCAGCTGTAATATCAGCAATGTTGGCCCAGAAATATGTAAGAAAAGGGTGCGAAGCATACCTTGCGTATGTACTTGATGACAAAGAATTAGAAAAGAAACCCGAATCTGTGCTGGTGGTTTGTGAATACCCGGATGTTTTTCCTGAAGAGTTACCGGGTTTGCCACCTGTTCGGGAGATAGAGTTTGGTATTGAGCTTGTACCTGGAACTACGCCAATTTCGATAGCTCCGTATCGTATGGCACTAACCGAGTTAAAGGAATTGAAAGCTCAATTGCAAGAGTTGACGGATAGAGGTTTCGCTCGACCAAGTTTCTCACCTTGGGGTGCACCAGTATTGTTCGTGAAAAAGAAGGACGGAACCATGAGATTGTGCATTGACTATCGTCAACTGAATAAAGTGACGATAAAGAATAAATATCCATTACCGCGCATTGATGATTTGTTTGATCAACTAAAGGGAGCCTCAGTGTTTTCAAAGATAGATTTGAGATCGGGTTATTATCAGTTGCGGATTCTAGATTCGGACGTACCCAAAACTGCTTTCAGAACGAGGTACGGTCACTACGAGTTCTTAGTGATGCCGTTCGGGCTCACTAATGCCCCTGCGGTATTTATGGATTTGATGAATCAGATCTTCAGATAGTATTTGGACCGGTTCGTAGTTGTGTTCATTGATGACATCTTAGTCTATTCAGGAGATGAGACCGAACATGCTGAGCACCTGAGATTAGTGTGGCAAATTTTGCGGGATAAGAAGTTATATGCTAAGTTCAGTAAGTGTGAGTTCTGGTTAATAGAGGTTAGTTTCTTGGGTCATGTGGTATCCGTATCGGGTATTCGAGTTGACCCGAGCAAAATTTCAGCCATACTTAACTGGAAGCCTCCAAGAAATGTTACCGAAGTTCGGAGCTTCCTGGGGCTCGCCGGTTATTACCGACGATTTGTAAAAGGTTTCTCGATGATAGCCACACCAATGACGAAGCTACTTCAAAAGGATGCTAAGTTCGAATGGACGGAGAAATGTCAGAAAAGCTTCGATCAACTGAAAACTCATTTGACTGAAGCTCCAATTTTAGTGCAACCCGAATCAGGCAAAGAGTTTGTCATTTATAGTGACGCATCCCTACTCGGGTTGGGTTGCGTATTGATGCAAGAAGGTCGAGTTGTGGCCTATGCGTCGAGACAATTGAAACCACACGAGAGAAATTATCCAACCCATGATCTCGAACTAGCCGCCATCGTATTTGCTTTGAAAATATGGCGACATTATTTGTTTGGCGAAAAGTGCCATGTATTTTCGGATCACAAAAGTCTCAAATATTTGATGACTCAAAGAGACTTAAATCTGCGACAAAGACGTTGGCTTGAGTTGTTGAAAGATTACGAGCTTGTCATTGATTACCACCCGGGAAAGGCTAATGTGGTTGCGGACGCCTTAAGCCGGAAATCGCTGTTTGCTTTACGAGCGATGAATGTACACTTGTCTGTTCTACTCGACAATGTGTTAGTAGCTGAATTAAAGGCCAAACCATTATTGATTCATCAAATTCGTGAAGCTCAGAAAGTCACGATGAATTGGTTGCAAAACGAGCTGAATGTATTCCGAATATGGAATCCGAATTTCAAATTGATGATGACGATTGTTTGAGGTTCAGAAGTCGGTTGTGTGTTCCAAGAAATTCAGAACTCATTTCGATGATTCTGAACGAAGCTCATTGTAGCCGAATGTCAATTCACCCGGGGAGTGCGAAAATGTACAACGATTTGAAACGTCGGTTTTGGTGGCATGGTATGAAACGGGACATCTCCGACTTTGTTTCGAGATGTTTAATATGTCAACAAGTGAAAGCGGAACATCAAGTGCCTTCAGGATTACTTCAGCCGATCATGATACCCGAGTGGAAATGGGATCGAGTCACAATGGACTTTGTGTCCGGACTGCCATTGTCAGCAAGCAAGAAGGATGCGATTTGGGTTGTTGTTGATAGACTACTAAGTTGGCTCACTTTATCCCCGTGCGTACATATTTTTCATTGGATAAACTAGCCGAATTGTATGTTTCTCAGATTGTGAGATTACATGGAGTACCTATTTCTATTATGTCGGATAGAGATCCGAGATTCCCTCGCGATTTTGGAAGAAATTGCAAGAAGCTTTGGGTACCAAGCTGCATTTTAGCACCGCTTTTCATCCACAAACCGATGGTCAATCCGAGCGGATAATTCAGATACTTGAGGATATGTTGAGATGTTGCATCCTCGAGTTTAGTGGTTCATGGGAACGGTATTTACCTTTGATTGAATTCGCTTACAACAATAGTTTTCAATCAAGTATTAAGATGGCACCTTACGAGGCTTTGTACGGTCGTAAATGCCGTACACCATTGTTTTGGACCGAGCTCGTTGAAAGTAAAATTTTCGGAGTCGATTTGATTAAAGATGCCGAACAGAAAGTAAGGGTAATCCGTGAAAGTCTAAAGGCAGCCACGGATCGTCAAAATCGTATGCGGATTTGAAACGAAAAGACATTGAATATCAGGTGGGAGATAAAGTGTTTCTTAAAGTTTCGCCTTGGAAAAAGGTACTCAGATTTGGCCGAAAGGGCAAGTTGAGTCCGAGATTCATTGGGCCATACGAAATATCCGAACGAGTCGGTCCAGTTGCGTATCGATTGATTTTACCCCCTGAACTTGAAAAGATTCACGACGTCTTTCATGTTTCGATGCTTCGACGCTATAGATCTGATCCTTCGCACATAATTAGTCCGTCGGAGGTTGAAATTCAAGCCGATATGAGTTATGAAGAAGAGCCGATGCGTATCCTAGCTCGTGAAGTGAAGGGGTTGCGAAACAAAAGGGTTCCGTTAGTAAAGGTGTTATGGCTCAAACACGGGATCGAGGAAGCTACTTGGGAAACCGAGAGCTCGATGAAAGAACGATACCTAAACCTATTTACCGGTAAGATTTTCGGGGACGAAAATTTCTTGAGTGGGGGAGAGTTGTGACAGCCCAAAATTTACCCTAGTCGGGAAGTGGTTTCGGGACCGCTAAACCGAGTCATAAAAATAATTAGCTGTCATATTTGATGCTTATTATATGTATATATGCATGTGTGAAAATTTCATATTTGAATTTTGTTTAATTGTAGGTGAATTTTAGTAAATAGGACTTATGTGAGAAAATTTTGAAATGTGATAGGTTAATTTATAAGGACCTATTAAAGCATGTAGTGAAATAATGGCTTTGCATGTCAAATACTCCTTTTTTTATACATAGTGGCCGGCCATGATGGAGCATATATTAGAATATGTGGTAAATTTCCATGAAGTGGTCATTATTTTATGTAAAGGAAAGGAAATAATAAAAGAAATACTAAGGATAATAAAAGAAGTAAAAAAAAGGGGTTATTACCTTGTTCTTCTTAGCCGTAAAAGAAGAAGAAAAAGAGGGGGGGGCAAAGGCATTCGGCCTTTTGAATGAAGAGAAGGTTAGTAAATTTTGTTAATCTTTCTTTTGAAATCTTAGTTTGTTCAGGTTAATCATCACGTTTTTCTTACCTAGCCATACTAAAATTTTGAATTTTGAGTGTTGGATGGAACTTTCGGTTATGGTATGTGTGAGAAGAACTTGATTTTTTTTCTTACCTTTAAGTTTTGATGGATAAAGAAACAAAAGATTGTTGATGAAAGAAATTAATGTGTTAAGAGATTATATGAAACTTATTCATGTTTATATATGTTATATGCATTGAAAATGGTTGATGATTTTGGATGTGATTAGATTGAATCGGCCATGGTATATCCATAAGTATGATTTATGCTTGTTATGTTACTCATGGTTAAAACGATTCGGCTATGGTTCATGTAAAAATAAAATATACATGTGAATTTAAAAGATGGTATGAACAAATGTGGAGTTTTGCTAGTTTAGGATTATTCGGCCAAGTGTTTATGTGGTGGAAATTAAGTGTTAAATGGAATGAAAATGATATTATATGGGGTATGTATATTCGGCCATATGAGTAAATATATAGATGATGTTAAATTTGATTATGTATAATGGGCCATATAGAGTACACATTGTGATATTAACTTTAATTCTCTATAATTGATCAAGTGGATGATATTGGTTTATATGGTCGAATTTGAATTATGAATATGTACCTTGAAATAAAATGTTGCCGTATGCTTCTTTTGATATGAAACTATTAATGTTATGGGATATAAATAACTAGCAAGGTAATTAAACTAGTTGACTTATTTATTTAAGCTCAAGAACCTAAAGGAGAGGCGTCCAACAAGGGGAAATCGAAGGTCATCGAGTAGCCGACTTGGAATTATTTTACCCAACATAAAGTAAGTCATTAAGCATATAGTTTGTATTAATTTAAATGGTCATAACGTCTATGTAATGATGCTGAATGGAATGATAAATATATATATACATGTATGTATGTGGTGATGAAAGTGTTGAATGAAAAGAAAAGAGGTGAGATGTATTGAGTTGTTGATCTCGGCACTAAGAGTGCGGGTATAAACATTTATGATCATGAGATTGGCGCTAAGTGTGCGGGTTTAAATTGTACAGCACTAAGTGTGCGAGTTTGATTATGTAGCACTAAGTGTGCGAGTTTGATTATGTAGCACTAAGTGTGCGAGTTTGATTATATAGCACTAAGTGTGCAAGTTGATTATATAGCACTGAGTGTGCGGACTTAATATATATTTTTGAATCACTATGGACACTAAGTGTGCGACATTATTGAGTTGATCACGGACAGCGGATCGGGTAAGTACCTCGAGTTCGTGACTAATAGGCGCTATGTTTATATTTGAAGTTGAGCTTGGTAAGTTTGAACCTATGTGACAATTATAATTGAAGTCACGTACATAAGATTTATCATGGAATAGGTGAAAGGTCGTTTAGTTGTATGATTGTAACGAAAATAAAATGATGTATGAAAATGCCTCAAATATCCTATTGATTAGTATATGGAATGTGAATGCATGACTTGGTATGAGCTTGAACCGATAGGTTTGAGGAACTATGGTATGGTTTGGTATGGATGGAGTAACTAGCCTCGTTCCATTTTGCTTCCTCTTGTGATAATGTTATTAATGGATGGTAGTGCATTGCTTATGACTTACTGAGTTATATACTCACTCGGTGTTTCCTTGTCACCTATTTTAGGTTTCTTGGACTCGTCTCTTTTTGCGTGATCGGGCCGTCATCGGAGTCATCACACCGGCTAGCAACTTTTGGTATCTTCTTTTTAGTCGGTCTAGGAGAACATTTCGGCATGTATAGGCTAATATGTTTTGTTGAAATTTGGTATGTAAAATTTTAGCCATGCGAAAATGGCATAAATGTTCGGTTGGATTTGGTTTTATAACGTTAGGTCGTAAGTCTTGGTAATTCGATTTTCTTTTTATGCCATATGTCATGGCTGATTAATTTTTGTGTTAAGATTCATGATATGGCAATAGTGTAGTAGGGAGATGTTTGACAATGATTAGCCTTTGGTATGGCTAGTCATGATTATAATTTTGTGATATGTATGATGAATTACTAGATAGATCAATGAGAAATCACGAAATGGGCATAGTTGCTTCAGTAACAGATGCTGGCAGCAGCAGTGACGTGGGATTGAAAAATTACAAAAATTAGTAGTAATGGAATTCAATAGTGAATAAATTATGTAATCGAAGCTCGATGAGTCTATTTTCATATAGAAGTAACGAAACGATCATATGGACAGTATGTTAAGAGATATTCAGGTTCTCGTGAGACAGGGCCAGAACAGTTTCTGGGTTCCCTGTTCCGACTTTGGAAATTCATTATAAATTAACCAGAGATAATTAGGAGTCATGCCATATATTTATAGATTCCTCTCTGAGTCTAGTTTCTATAGAAACAAACGGCATCAATATTGAAGCTTTGTGCAGGGAGTTATCCAAATCGTAATGCATGAAGGTCAGTGTAGTCGCACCCTGTAATAGGGGAGAATTTAACTAATAAACTGTACTAATTGGCCCAACAAAAAATTCTACAAAAATTCTACCATATAGGTATATGAGTCTAGTTCCAGGGAAAATTTACGGAACTGGATTTTAAGTTTCAGAACTCAAGATATGATTTTTAAAGCGACTAGTACGCAGATTGGCAGCTTGTCTGGGAAATGTCAAATAAGTGGTTTGAAGTCTGTTAACACCTCGTATTCGACTCCGGCGACGGTCTCGGGTTCGGGGTGCTACAATATCATAATCATCAAAATAATTATAAAATAATTATTTCTATCTTAGATTTGTGGTCACGAAACCACTATTCCGATTAAGCCCTAATTCAGGATATTACACTTATACAAAATCAAAAGCATATAACATGGTATTCATTTAATGATTAAAAATTCTCAATTAAACCACAAACATAGCATTTGTATTTCATCATACATGTGTCTCTCATACTCATTTTACCTTGTTTATTATAGTACCACTTATACATTTATACGAAGATTATCATCTTACCAAATATCTTCAGCTTAATCATCAAGCATTCATATTTAAAACTAGATCATATCTTTATAAAATACCACAATTCAGATTCGCAAATAACATGTTTGCCTAAAACATTTTAATTCAACTCCATAACCTACAAGCATTACATTGAGACTAGTCATATATATATACATGTCATGATACATATCATTCTCTTTCTGTTTTCTTATAAACACATATCATTTATTTCATTATATCAATATTTCATATACCATAGTTTCCATGTATTCCACATATATTTATTTTCCTCCTCCTCCTCTCCATTCCACATCCTTAATGTATATATCATTCTTGTAAGTACGATTTCACAATTTACTAATAAATGCTCACATCAAACTGTCCAAACATGTCATAGTCACTTACTTATATATAATTTGAGCTATAGAACTCCAACTTAAGATCCGTAAATTTCCCCTGAAATTAGACTCACATATCTTTGCACCATAAAATTTTCATAGTTTTTGGTTTAGCCAATTAGTACAGTTTATTCATTAAAATTTCCCCTATTTCCCATTCTAACAGTTCTGACCTCTCTTAACTAAAAATTATTATCTCACAATACAGAAATCGGATAATGTTCTTGTTGATTTATATTGAAAATAGACTCATTAGGGATTTTAAAAATATAATTTTAAGCCTCTAATTATTTTTATCCAATTTTTTTTGTGATTTTCAAAAGTCATAACAGGGGATCACGTAATCATTCTAAACCAGTCTCACAAAAACATAAATATATCAAAATATAGAACTCATTTTCTTGCTCTGTTTCTTTTATATGAAAATAGACTCATTAAGCTTTAATTTAATATCTCATTCAGTCTCTGATTCAATTTATAATATTTTTCATGATTTTTCAAAATCACGTCATTGCTACTGTCCAAAACAGTTTTATTGCTAATTTACTCTTTCACACTTTCTTTGTATTAACCTCATTTTAACATACATATCACAAATCACTTTCACCACATTTCATACATCACAAGTATAGGCCCATGATCACAAGGTCACCATAAAATCATCCTCATGTATAACTTACTTGTTTATAACCTTACCACATCCTGGTCACTTAATGAACACATCATTCACATAACCAAGTTCATGCACTTATTCATCACAAAACACACAAAGCAATACATAGAGGGTCTCTCATTGAGCACTTCAGATCAATCCTCGATACTTGGTCGTTTTAGCACATAGCTCCACCCATCATAGAGTTTGGCTCTCTTGTACACATGGTGAACATTCAGTACCACCCATGTGACCTAGCCAATTTATCTCGTAGCTCTCTTGTCTACATGGTGTCCTTCACCTGGAGTCACACATGCGACCTAGCTACATATATCCCGTAGCTCTCTTGTCTACATGGTGTACACATAGTATCACCCATGCGACCTAGCTACATCATAATTTCTTGTAGCTCTCTTGTACACATGATGTGCACTCAGCACCATACATATGACCTAGCTACATACTATCTGTATCATCCAATCTTTCCGAAGGTTCAACCGGGATTTCTCTCTCTTTTCCAACAATTTCACCAATCAAGTAATTATCCACAAACATATTTCCAATATTATTATAAAATATCATAATACAAGTAATATTGATGTATTAATTACATATAAACTTACATCTCATTTAATATCAAGGCAATAACATTAAATTACACATTGCCTTATTGAAAATCATATAAACTTACAATTTCCCATAATATCCATAATCATAGAAATCACATTTATGTATGATAATTCAATGCACTTCATGTACCATAGACATATTTTTAAATCAATTCATAAACTTGGCACCATAATCATTTAATTTAACATAATTCAATTAATTCACTAAATTTAACTTTCAAATATAAATTACAGCATTATTGCTGTATTATTATCATACCAACTTACATACTTTCAACACCTCGAAAATTATAATAAATATATCAATTTTACATTGAAACATGCATAAATTAATGCTTATTATACATATGAACTTACCTCGATACTAAAACGATCATTTTACCAACTTTCCCAATTTTCGATTTTTCTCTCATTTTAGGTTCAAATCTCATTTTCCGGGATCTAAAACATCATATTTTACTTATTTAATTAATGTAATATTCAAAACAGTCCTTAACTCAAACTTTGGAAAAAATTACAATTTTGCCCCTAAACTTTTGCATATTTACACTTTTGCCCCTAGGCTCAGGAATTAAAATTCATCCCTTATTCTTATGTTTTATGATATTCTGATCACTTTTCCCTTCTATGGAAACATCAAATTCTCACTCTAACATATACCTATGACTATTAGGTATTTTTACCAATTAAGCTCTTTTACTCGTTTTCACTCAAAACTGAGTAGCACAAGTTGTCTAACATAATTTAAAACCTCATATTCTATCATAAAACAGCAAAATAAGCATATTTCACCTATGGGTATTTTTCCAAATATGAACCCTAGCTTAAATTATTGCTAGAATAAGTTTAATCAAATTACCGGGATTCCAAAAACGTAAAGAACTTGAAAAACGGGGTTAGAACGACTTACTATTGAGTTTGGAAAGCTTGAAAACCCTAGCCATGGTTTCCCCCATGATAATTTCGGCCTCCATGAAAAAGATGAGTAAATTTTGGCTTTATTTTCCCTTTTTATTTCTTTTAATTACCAAATGACCAAAATGTCCTTCCTCACTAAACTTTCAAAAATTCCATCCATGTCCAATTTTTTTCTATCACTTAGAAATTGGTCAAATTGCTATTTACGACCTCCTAATTAATATTTCAGAGCAATTTCATACTAGAAACTTCTAGAATGCAAGTTTTGCAACTTATTCAATTTAGTCCCTAACTTCAAATTGAGCACTTTATGCATAGAATTTCTTCACGAAATTTTTACACAATCATGCCATCATATCATAGACCTCAAAATAATCATAAAATAATTATTTTTATCTCAGATTTTGTGGTCCCGAAACCTCTGTTCCAATTAGACCCAACTTTGGGCTATTACAACTCTCCCCCATTTTAGAGATTTTCGTCCTCGAAAATCTTACCGAAGTGAAGTTTAGTATCTTTCTCATAATTTCCAGCATTACTAACTAATTGTTTTCAAGACGATACTTTCAGAAACACTATGTCATCAATTTGAATCCCAAGATAACTCAGTCAACTCTGATATTTCTCTAACTCTGTCCTTCACTTGTCAACCATTCTCAGTCTCTGGTCATATCTATAATTATTTTATCACTGAACACTTTGATTCCACACTTAGGAACTTAGTACACACGATTCTCATGAATTTCCGTTATATACACCTCATCGGTAAGGGGGTGAGGTCGTACAGTCTCTAACTCGATTCTGACGTATATCTATATGACACATTTTTTTCATTATCCACATATATCAATATAATCATACTATCCACTTCAAACAATTTATTATTCATATCTGTCTTACATAAAATTTCCAATTATCTCATTTCAAACAAGTGCACTCACTCATACATTCTATGAATATTGAATAACTTTAGTCATCACATTTACTAATTAATTTAGTCAAGCATGCAACAGCATATGTAGGCCAAACAAATATGAATAAATATATCACTATATAAACTTTCATCTGACATATTATCACATATACATATATCACGAATTCTTATTCATACCTTCCCGAGTTTAACACATCATAGCTACACTTTATTCAAATACTTCAATATTACTATTAAATGGTCAGATGTAGCTCGGTTGGAGAATACTTCATTTTAAACAAAATGGTCCTTATTAGTGTCGGGAGACATCACACTATCACATATTTATGGTATGTATAACTAAACTATCACACTTGCTATGTTAGTCCAAGAATCGACTAAACCTGCTCTGATACCACTAAATGTAACACCCCTTACCCGTACCTGAGGCCGGGATAAGGTACGAGGCGTTACCGGACAAACATACAAACATTAAACTAAAATACGGGCCATAAAATTTCATTCATATTTGAAAACGTTCAGTCACTTACACATAGTCCCTTATTTGAGTCTACGAAGCCCAAAACATACTTTAGAAAGGGTTCGGGACTAAATCGAGAACTTACAAAAATCATGAAAATTTCATACTTTAAGGCTCCACACGCCCGTGTCCCAAAGTCATGTTCCACACACGACTGAGACATATGGTCGTGTCTCTACCTATGTGGAATATACCTAGGCTATTTTCCAAGCTTTGGTCAACCTTAATCTCTTACACACTTATACAAAATCAAAAGCATATAACATGGTATTCATTTAATGATTAAATATTCTCAATTAAACCACAAACGTAGCATTTGTATATCATCATACATGTGTCTCTCATACTCATTTTACCTTGTTTATTATAGTACCACTTATACATTTATACCAAGATTATCATCTTACCAAATATCTTCAGCTTAATCATCAAGCATTCATATTTAAAACTAGATCATATCTTTATAAAATACCACAATTCAGATGCGCAAATAACATGTTTGCCTAAAACATTTTAATTCAACTCCATACCCTACAAGTATTACATTGAGACTAGTCATATATATATACATGTCATGATACATATCATTCTCTTTCTGTTTTCTTATAAACACATATCATTTATTTCATTATATCAATATTTCATATACCATAGTTTCCATGTATTCCACATATATTTATTTTCATCCTCTCCTTTCCATTCCACATCCTTAATGTATATAACATTCTTATAAGTACGATTTCACAATTTACTAATAAATGCTCACATCAAACTGTCCAAACAAGTCATAGTCACTTACTTATTTATAATTTGAGCTACAGAGCTCCAAATTAAGATCCGTAAATTTCCCCTGAAACTAGACTCACATATCTTTGCACCATAAAATTTTAATAATTTTTGGTTTAGCCAATTAGTATAGTTTATTCATTAAAATTTCCCCTATTTCACATTCTGACAGTTCTGACCTCTCTTAACTAAAAATTAATTATCTCACAATATAGAAATCGGATAATGTTCTTGTTGATTTATATGAAAATAGACTCATTATAGATTTTAAAAATATAATTTTAAGCCTCTAATTATTTTTACCAAATTTTTTTGTGATTTTCCAAAGTCAGAATAGGGGATCACGTAATCATTTTGAACTAGACTCACAAAAACATAAATATATCAAAATATAGAACTCCTTTTCTTGCTCTGTTTCTTTTATATGAAAATAGACTCATTAAGATTTAATTTAATATCTCATTTAGTCTCTAATTCAATTTCTACTATATTTTATGATTTTTCAAAATCACATCACTGCTACTGTCCAAAACAGTTTTATTGCTAATTCACTCTTTCACACTTTCTTTTTATTAACCTCATTTTAACATACATATCACAAATCATTTTCACCACATTTCATACATCACAAGTATAGGCCCATGATCACAAGGTCACCATAAAATCCTCCTCATGTATAACTTACTTGTTTATAACCTTACCACATCCTGGTCACTTAATGAACACATCATTCACATAACCAAGTTCATGCACTTATTCATCACAAAACACACAAAGCAATACATAGAGAGTCTCCCATTAAACACTTCGGATCAATCCTCGATACTTGGTGGTTTTAGCACATAGCTCCACCCATCATAGAGTTTGGCTCTCTTGTACACATGGTGAACATTCAGTACCACCCATGTGACCTAGCCAATTTATCTCGTAGCTCTCTTGTCTACATGGTGTACACATAGTATCACCCATGCGACCTAGCTACATCATAATGTCTTGTAGCTCTCTTGTACACATGATGTGCACTCAGCACCATACATATGACCTAGCTACATACTATCTGTATCATCCAATCTTTCCGAAGGTTCAACCGGGATTTCTCTCTCTTTTCCAACAATTTCACCAATCAAGTAATTATCCACAAACACATTTCCAATATTATTATAAAATATCATAATACAAGTAGTATTGATGTATTACTTACATATAAACTTACATCTCATTTAATATCAAGGCAATAACATTAAATTACACATTGCCTTATTAAAAATCATATGAACTTACAATTTCCCATAATATCCATAATCATAGAAATCACATTTATGTATGATAATTCAATGCACTTCATGTACCATAGGCATATTTTTAAATCAATTCATAAACTTGGCACCATAATCATTTAATTTAACATAATTTAATTAATTCACTAAATTTAACTTTCAAATATAAATTACAGCATTATTGCTGTATTATTATCATACCAACTTACATACTTTCAACACCTCGAAAATTATAATAAATATATCAATGTTACATTGAAACATGCATAAATTAATGCTTATTATACATATGAACTTACCTCGATACTAAAACGATCATTTTACCAACTTTCCCAATTTTTGATTTTTCTCTCATTCTAGGTTCAAATCTCATTTTCCGGGATCTAAAACACATATTTTACTTATTTAATTAATGTACTATTCAAAACAGTCCTTAACTCAAACTTTGGAAAAATTACAATTTTGCCCCTAAACTTTTGCATATTTACACTTTTTCCCCTAGGCTCGGGAATTAAAATTCATCCCTTATTATTATGTTTTATGATATGCTAATCACTTTTCCCTTCTATGGCAACGTCAAATTCTCAACTCTAACATATACTTATGAATATTAGGTATTTTACCGATTAAACCCTTTTACTCGTTTTCACTCAAAATCGAGTAGCACAAGTTGTCTAACATAATTTAGAACCTCATATTCTATCATAAAACAACAAAATAAACACATTTCACCTATGGGTATTTTTCCAAATATGAACCCTAGCTTAAATTATTGCTAGAATAAACTTAATCAAATTACCGGGATTCCCAAAACGTAAAGAACTTGAAAAACGGGGCTAGAACGGACTTACTATTGAGCTTGGAAAGCTTGAAAACCCTAGCCATGGTTTCCCCCATGCTAATTTCGGCCTCCATGAAAAGGATGAGTAAATTTTGGCTTTATTTTCCCTTTTTATTTCTTTTAATTACCAAATGACCAAAATGCCTTTCCTTACTAAACTTTCAAAAATTCCATCCATGTCCAATTTTTGTCCATCACTTAGAAATTGGTCAAATTTCTATTTAAGACCTCCTAATTAATATTTCAAAGCAATTTCATACTAGAAACTTCTAGAATGCAAGTTTTGCAACTTATTCAATTTAGTCCCTAACTTTAAATTTAGCACTTTATGCATAGAATTTCTTCACGAAATTTTCACACAATCATGAAATCATATCATAGACCTCAAAATAATCATAAAATAATTATTTTTATCTCAGATTTTGTGGTCCCGAAACCTCTGTTCCAACTAGACCCACTTTTGGGCTATTACAATTAGTCCAAGAACCGACTAGACCATAGTTTTGATACCACTAAATGTAACACCCCTTACCCTTATCCGACGCCGGAACAGGGTACGAGGTATTACCAGATCATAATACATACCATTAAATAAAACCGAGACAAAAATATGGCATCCAATTAGATCATGAATCATTATAACATATGCCTTTAATAATATTAGCCAATTTCAATGGCCTTATACAAGATAATTTGTCAAATATTGTAACTAATATTTTATACCTAGGCAATTATGACTCGTAACAAAATAACTAAGCCTACTATACATGCCATAATTCAAAATGTTTAGTTCTAATACCAAAAGAACTGATAGTGCGGGCAGATCTTCAACGATCTCTAACTCCTGTGCTTGCTGGATAACACTATAAGACAGAAGAGAGAAAATAAAGTAAGCTTATAGCCTAGTAAGTAAGTATATAAATAATAATTAAGGAATCTAATATGTTTACAAAATAACTCAAGTATATCTATTTTTAATTTCACTATTTACTTCAATTTGGTCAAGCTATCTCTCCTGTGTCATGTTCACTAAATAAATCATAACTCGAGTTACGAAACTTGAAATTCAAATCCGTAAAATTTTCATGAAACTAGATTCATATTAATTCTTACTAAAATTTTTCTAGAATTTTTGGTCCAGCCAATTAGTACATTTTATTAGTTAAAGTTTCCCCTATTATGCAGCTCGACTGATGTGACCTCTGTTCACTACGAATTGATTTTCTCTCAGTACAAATGTCACATAGCCATAAAATTTGTTTAATTTAAATTTGGACTCAATAAATAATCTAACATATAAACTATATTTCATAATTATTTTTGTACAATGTTTAATGATTTTTCAAAGTCAGAACAGGGGATCACGTAGTCATTCTGAACAAGTCTCCCAAAAATATAAATATCTCAAAATATAGGATTCCTTTACTTGCTCTGTTTCTTTTTAATGAAAATAGACTCATTAAGTTTAATTTCATACCTCATTAAGCCCCTAATTAAATTCCTATTATTTTTGGTGAATTTTCAAATTCACATTACTGCAACTGTCCAAAATAGTTTTATCACTAATTCACTTTTTCACACTTTCTTTGTATTAACCTCATTTTAACATGCATATCACAATTCATTTTCACCACATTTCATACATCACAAGTATTGGTCCATGATTACAATGTCACCATAAAATCATCCTGTTGAACACTTTGAATCAATCCTCGATACTTGGTGGTTTCAGCACATAGCTCCACCCATCATATTTCATATAGTTCGGCTCTCTTGTACACATGGTAAATACTTAGTACTACCCATGTGACCTAGCCAGTTTATCTCGTGGTGTCCTTCACTTGGAACCACACATGTGACCTAGCTACATTTATCCTCTCCCGTAGCTCTCTTGTCTACATGGTAAACATCCCGTATCACACATGTGACCTAGCTACCATATAGTACCTCGTAGCTCTCTTGTCTACATGGTATACATCCCGTATCACACATGTGACCTAGCTACCATATAGTACCTCGTAGCTCTCTTGTACACATGATGTGCACTCAGCACCATACATGTGACCTAGCTACGTACCATCTTTATTATCCAATCTTTCCGAAGGTTCAACTGGGATTTTTCTCTCTATTACTTATTTTCATTCTTCCAATAGTCGATTATGGTTCAAAATCAGCTAAAATATATAAAATAAGCTAAAATATAAAAACGTAAATAAAGATAATGTATTCTCTACATACAAACTTACCTCGGTGCAAGATATGAAAATTTTGCAATTTAGTCCAAAATCTTTTCCTTCCCCCGTTCGAGGTCAATTCCACGCCTTTCTTGATCTATAACAACACATTTAGCTCATTTAACACTTATACTATCTATTTCAATCCAAAAATCACATTATGGAAAAATTATGTTTTTGCCCCCTAACTTTTACAAAATTACAATTTTTCCCCTAGGCTCGGAAATTTAATTTCATCCCTTAGTCTTATGTTTTATGACATCCTGATCATTTTTCCCTATGGCAACATCAAATTCTCACTCTAACACATAGTTATGAACAATAGGTATTTTTACCGATTATGCCGTTTTGCTCGTTTTCGCTAAAAATCGCTTAGAAAAGATCGTTCTCCTAATTTCAAACATTCATATTCTACCATCAAACATTAAAATACATGCCTATAATTCATGGGTAAATTTTTAAACATAAACCCTAACTCGAAATAATGGTAGAAATAGGTAAACCAAGCTACGAGGATTTCAAAAATGTAAAGAACATTAAAAACGGAGCTTGAATGCACTTTCTATTGAGCTTGAAAGCTTGGAAAAAACCCTAGCTATGGTGGACATACAAGGTTCGGCCAAGGAAGAAGATGGATGGACAAAACTTTGGCTCATTTTTCCCATTTTATTTGTTTTAATTACCAAATGGCAAAAATACGCTTAAGGCCTTTCTTTAAAATTTTGTCCTATTCATGCCCATTTTTGTCCATATAAAGTATAATGGTCTAATTCCATTTAAGGACCTCTACTTAAAACCCCCATTTCAATCAAGTACTTTATGAACTAGAACACAAATTTTTCACCTATTTTAGTTTAGTCCTAAACATCAAATTAAACACCTAGTCATAAAATTTTCAACCTCGGATTCGTGGTTTCAAAACCACTGTTCTGTTTTGGCCCTAAATCGGGCTATTACATCATTTGTTCCCGAGTAGTGATTGACCCTCGTAGTAATGAATTCAACCACTGTTTAGGTTTGTTTCTCAATGAAAAAGAGAATAACTGAAGGCAAATGATGTGACCAGAAACACCATTAATTTTAAATGTATCACATAGTTCCAAAAAGTTTGCCGAGTGAGCGTTGGGATCTATGTCCTGCAAACCATCAAACTGAACAAATTGCTGTATCATTTGAATTGTGTTAGGTTTTTGTTCAAAAGTATTTGCAGCTACAGCAGGTCTAACTATGCTCGAATCAGTTCCTGTTAAACAAGGTTTAGCATAATCATACATAGTGCGCGGAGCAGGATTCTGATTAGCAGCAATCGCATGAGGTAACAGATTTTCCTAGTTTTCATCCATCTCCTTGGTTGTGGTTGAAATATTGTTCTCTTTCTCTTCCTCTGTGTATCTTAAGCTTCGCCCTTATTTTTCTTTAGTTTCTGCGAACTGTGCGGTCGATCTCATCGTCAAAAAGTAGTGGTCCTAACGGGTTTCTTCTGGTCATAAACTAGAAAAACCTGTCAGAAGAAAATAAATGAAGAATTAGAGAAGAAAATAAAAATTTAAATTGCAATAAAAGTAAAATGGCTAAAGTAGTAAAAATCGAGTGTTCTTAATATCCTAGTTCTTTGGCAACGACGCCAAAAACTTGATACGTGAAATTCACTATAGGTTTTAAAAATTTATAATTAAGCGTTCTTGAAACTAACTATTATCACAATGAAGGCAAGTGTACCTATCAAACAGTAGTATAACTTTAGCAAGACCGGATTGTCGAACCCAAAGGAACCAAGAGTACTAGTAATTACTTTTTTTTATTATGTAGCCTAAAAATTAAGGGATTTGTTTATCTAAATTAATTAACTAAACTAAGAGTGCACAGAGAGAAATTGGGGAAAAGCTTTTGGGAAAATTCGATTGATTAAGATAATACCCAAGGAAAAATCTACCTAGACTTCACTTGTAAGTTAACTCTGAATCAGACGATTTATTCATTTGACTTGATCCTTAGAAATCCCTAAGTTATATTATTATCTCTCTCGAGATGAATAACGTCTAACCCTAGGTTGATTAATTGAAATCTCTTTCTAATTAACACCTAGTGTTGCATTAACTCTATCTATGGATCCCCTTATTAGGTTTCCCATATTAGGTTTCACCCTAATTCGCCAAAATCTTATCACCCTATCTCTAGGTGTACAATTAACTCCGCTTAATTATAACAAATTTACTCTTAAACAGGGTCTATTCCTCCTCTGAATAAGATCATTAACTTGAATCATTATCCTGGAATATTAAAAAAAGAATTAAGAACACATAATTAAGAACAAGACAAATATTTATCATAAAATTCAGATAATAATAACAAGATCCGTCTTAGGTTTCATTACCCTTAGGTATTTAGGGGGTTTAGTTCATAATTATAGAAGAAAACATCCCAAAAGAATAATGAATACAAAACATAATGAAAATCCCAAACCCCTGAATGGAAATTGAAGGGGGATCTTCAGTCTTGATGATGAACCTGGCTTCTGAGATGGACCAATCGGCTTCCCTTGAGTAATTCCTTGCCTCCTACTCTGTGCCCCCTCCTATGTGCCTCATTTGGTGTTTAAATAGGCTTTATAATGCCTAAGAGCCCTCACAATTGGCCTTTTCTGAATAGGGTTATAATTGGGCTCGATAGGGACACGCCCATGTGCGACTACTCCAGTCCGTGGTCAAGACTGTTGAATAGGCATGGGCGTGTAGTCTACCCATGTAAGTCATGCTTCGATCCTGCCAAAGAGACACGGCCGTGTGACACACCTGTGTGAGGAAGTCCAGGCTATGTTGATTTCCCATGTGGGTCCATTTTCTCCATTTTCTCCGTTTTCGGCTCGTTCCTCGCTCTTTTTACTCTCCTATGCTCACATAAGTATAAAACATGCCATTAAAGAATTAGGAGCATCGAATTCACCAAATCTACGTAGAAATCATCCATAAATGTGTTAAGCATGGGATAAAAATATGTATAAATTACGGTTTATCAAATACCCCCACACTTAAGCGTTTGCTTGTCCTCAAACAAACTCCTCAACTCACAATCAAAATAAATTCTTCTCAATTTATAATCCCTATCAATAATATCTCAAAATAATCCATATGTATTCATACATTGAAAGTTCAACTAAAAGTACGTCAAAGTTTCCAACATTCCAAGTTGAGCATTTTATCACGAAAACATAGGTGTCTCCCCTTATCTAAGTGATTACCTTTGATCAAAATATCACAGAGTTTAACATCCTCACTAAAGATTCACTCAAATCACTCAAGGTGTTTAAGGACATCAATTAGTGCGCTCATTAGTAAATATGAAAAGCTATTGTCATAGGCTTGCTTGAAAATCAAATCTCCACCATTATAAATTGAGCTGATACATAAATCAAAAAAGGTCTTTTAGAGGGTTGTAATATGGCTTTGGTTAGGGGGTGTGGTCACAAGCTGAAAGAAAAGGTTGGAATCGAGATTGAATTGAAAAATTACCTAGCTAGAAAAATAACCAGTCTTCAGTTGAATACAAGTGAGCTTCTTATTAGAATATGGAATTAACACTCAAGCTCAAAAATGACGAACTACTACTAATATGTGTTGAAGTCTATATATATATATATTTAGAACAAGTAAAATACATAGAAGAGCAAAACATAGCTAAGTAATTAGTTCAAATCAAATCTCGATAAAAATAGGGATCAAATTAGGGGATTTCAAAATAATGGGTTATGGGTTAATATTGAGGGTAAATAAATTAATGGTTTGTTAGGCTCAAAGGGGTTCACTAAGGGTTAATTATGAAAGTAGGCTTTTGTGGAGTGAGTGGGTTAGACCTAAGTGCCTTTATCATCTTGACATGTCAAATCAAAAGGTGTGGTCTTGACATGTATAATCAAGCAAGTTCTAGAATAACAAATCAATACTTATGCACTCATAATAAAAGTGAGCATGAAAGAAACAAAATATGCTCTAAAGCCTCAAGATATCACAAAAATTATGGCTTTTTGATGTTTAAACTTGTGAATTTCAACTCACGATAATACCTAAACTTAGGGAAACAACCTAAAAGTTTATAATTCTTCAAAATCAACTTATCATGCTTGATTTCCTAACGTCTTACATTTTAAACAATCAATGCATAAATGCCTATGTTTTAATTCAAGACAAATCAATAAAAACCATAAATTAATTAGAATTCATTTTGATAGTGATATGAGTAATTCACGTGAGAATAAGACAAAATTCAGGGATTTCTAATAATGATATAAAAGACCCCCCACACTTAAGATGTACATTACCCTCAATGTACAAAGATAGAGATAAATAATCATAAGATAGGGAGAGAAGTGAAACTTCCTGAATGATGAATGAACTCCTTGATTTGGAGTTATAGGAAATAATTGGCCAAGGTAGTGATGGGAGTAGAGGAGGATACTCCAGTGGTGGTAGAGGTTCATTAGTCAATAAGTCTTGCGCCAAAAGAATATTATATCTGGTAATGGCTGTGGTTGTGGTCGAGCAGGACATGGTAGTCGCAGAGAACCTTTACCAGTGGATTTTTTAGTTCCTATACAATGATGAGCTCTGGAGCTCTTTATAACTGTGATAGAATCAATAACTTTTTAGGGAATATAAGGAAGCATAATTACTCATAATGAAATAGCCGAAACTATAAATTATTCAATAAAAATTATAAAAACTAAAATTAAAATAATAATAGAGGAAAATGAAATAAAATGTACTTGAATAAGATAAATAAAGATAAAAGTGAAAATAAAAATAATAAATAAAAAGTTTTTAAACATCGTCATCGCCGGATGGTTCGCGAGGTGATAGTGGCGATGAGATGTGGAAGTGCTGACAAATCTGATGTAGAGTCGCATCAATGTGATCAAAGCACTGAAAACATTGCTGCTCATATCGTGTAAGGCACTCAGAGATGTCAGAGTATGAAGCTGTCGCATGGACTGGATGATGGATGGGTGGTGGCTTGAGATGGGGGGTCCTCATGTCGTGGAGGGACATCATTAGTAATGTCCTCTGGGTCCTCCTCCTCGATAGATTGGACGAGGTGGTACTGAGGAGGGTAGGTGCCACATCGTTTCCTGATCATCCTCATGTTTAGCATGCTCGAGATGCTCGGTGAGGACATCAAGCCAATGAGAGTGAGGAATGATGATTGTGCCACTATGTTGAAGAGCCCAAAGAGTCATGCCAATCGAGTCACATAGGGCCCGATAGAGATGACCCCACTCTGATGCAGCTCCGTCTGATGGTGGATGGTAAGGGCGATGAAGTAGGCGAGGTCGAAGACGTGCCCGTTCGCCATGCTCCATAAGAAATAGGCGTCGGGGGTGGTGACGACGCCGGTGCTCTCTCGTCGACCTGTCAGAGTGTGAGCCAAGATGGCGTGTAGGTACCATAAGGATGGAGGGAGAGCCGATGCCTTGGAGCAGCTAGTATCGTAGGTGGCTGAGGCAGGGACGAGGTCCTTCCAGCCCTTTGAGGGAGAGTAGTGGATGTGGCGGTGGAGGGTGTTAAGTTCATTATCGTCCATGAACTCCTCTGTGTACAGCCCTAGTGCAATCCCAAACTCGGGTACACTCAACTGCCGCACTAGACCACCAAGGCAGAATTGAACCGTTCAGGATCGTCGAAGTTGGTCATGACGGGCTGAAGATGGAACGTCAAGTAGAGTTCCAATGTGAACTCGAGATATGTCGACTCGACTATCTCAAAGAAGAGCCCCTATGGGTCAGTCGTCAGGAGGGCTCAGACTGTGTCATCCAATAGAATCTGTTCAAGTGCGGCCGAGTCAATGTAGCGGCCCACACCTACGGTTCAGGCCCGTAATGTCTAAAATAGCTCCTCCTGGGGTCCCAAAGGGAACTCAAGGAAAGGGTAACGGATCTCAGCCGTAGGGCCCGATAATGATGCTACTCCTTTCTTCTTCTTCGAGGCGGGGATAGCGGTCTTCTTACCGCGTGAGGATGACATTGTATATCTGCATTGAAAAGTCGAAGTTCAACCATTATGTTCCAAGAATAATAAGGAAAAAAAACTAAATAGGAATATTTCTTGAGACTCACGTACTAGATGAAGTAAACAAAACTAAAACAGCTAAAGCAAATATATTAAGTTATTAAAATAGGACTATGAGAATAATGCTACGGGAATATCTAATGCATGAGTGCATGTAGGTAAGCATAAAATCCATTGAAACGAGAAAAATGGATGAATGTAGTATGAAAAATGGCAATATTCTTTAATGACAAGCATGAGTATTATTATTCTACTATGAATATTCACTTAAGATAGTCAAATAGATCAAAGAAATCATAAAATAGGCAAAATATTTAAAGAAAATAGAGAGAAAAGAGTAAACAAACGTAAAAGGGAGAAGCTTGGGTCGTTGGAAACATTGTTGTAGGCAGCGCACGGGCGTGGCAGGTAGGGCAAGTGGAGTTGCAATGGCTAGGGTTAGGGATTTTTCGGGAGGGAGATGATGAATAGTGAGGGGTTTATATAGATTTTGGGGCACACAGCTGTGAGGCACACCCGTGTGACCTAATTTTTGCTCGTGTGTTTCGCGATTTTAAATTTAGGCGCATCTGACATTCGCCCCACACCCGTGTTTCTTGGGCGTGTGAGTGCACACGGCCGTGTCGCACGGCCGTGTCTTGCTTCTTTCGCTTCTCCCATGCCTGTGTATGATAGCCCACGCCCGTGTTAGTTTGACAGTGTCGAACACGGGGGCTGGGCACGGGCGTGTCAAGCACCCGTACAAAATTGATAGGTTCGCCCACGGTTTCAAAACCCGAATGTGTCGTAATCCCATGTTAGTTTGGCATTTTCGACCACGGCCTTATCACACGACCATGGTGACTTATCGCATCCCATGTTGGGGAAAATTTTTTGCCTTGTTTTCATACAGCTATATCGCATGACCGTGTCTCCTCCTGTGGTGTGTGCATAGCCTAAGGCATGCCTGTGTGGATGGGAAAACCCTATGTTCCAAGACTCAGGTAGTAGGTTAGATGTGAAAAGCTAGAATTTAATGAAATCAATACTGTTAGTGCTCGAGTTGCCTCCCGAGAAGCGCTTATTTATAGTCTAAGCTCAACTTACCTCTCTGGTGTGTGATCATGGTGGCTCGAGGAGTTTACACTCCTCATCCCTGCTATCAAATTTATCACTATAAGGTTTAAGACGTGTATTGTTTACCTTAAAAGTGCCGAATTTGGGATGAATTACCTTGACTGTACCATATGGGAAAATACTGAGTACTGTGAGAGGAATTTCTTTATTAGGTTCAGAAGTGGTAATGGGAGGATCTGCTGCATCTAGTAGTACTTTGTCTCAAACCTTAAATTGATTTGATGACGTATTGAGCTTGTCCTGGCTCGGTTTCAGTTTATCGGGTGTTCTCGATTTTTGTGTCTGCCATTCATCTACTTCCTCGATTTGTAGCCTTCGTTCTTCATAGTTAGGTCCTTTGTTGCTGCTTGAAAATGGCTCGTGTTGGTTCTTCGAACTTATTTCCTGCAAAGTAGGTTGCACCACATGGTCAGTTTTAGTAGAATGATTTATACAACTACCTTCAATTTTCAATGTGTTACTCGAATTACGAGCTTGAAAGGTGATTGTTTCGTCTCCCAAACGAAGTGTAAGTTCACCTGTGCCAACATCAATTATTGTTCTAGCAGTTGTTAAAAAGGGCCTCCCTAAAATTAAAGGAACTTTACTATCCTCTTCTGTGTCTAGAACAACGAAATCAACTTGGAATATAAATTTGTCAATTTTAACGAGTCCATCTTCAATAATCCCCTTAGAAATCTGATTGTTTTATTGGCTAATTGAATACTCATCCTAGTTTGTTTGGGTTTCCCAAGACCTAGTTGTTTAAACATTTTGTAAGGCATGACATTGATACTAGCCCCTAAATTAGCCAAAGCATTATTTACATTTAGGCTACCAATTAAACAGGGAATCGAAAAATGCCCTGGATCTTTTAATTTGTTGGCCAGCTTATTCTGTAGTATGGCTGAGCAAACCGCATTTAGTTCCACATGCGACGCCTCATCCAACTTCCACTTATTTGTTAAAAGCTCCTTTAAGAATTTGACTGCGTTTGGCATCTGTGAAAGAGCTTCTTATATCTCTCCCATGCATCGTAGAGTGTTTGTAAATCTATCTCTACAAAAGAAGAGATATCATTATGTAATCTAGTTGTTTTAGCTGGCGAAAAAGAGTTTAATAAAAACTTTTCGGTCATTTGTTCCCAAGTAGTGATTGACCCTCATGGTAACGAATTCAACCAATGTTTAGCTTTGTTTCTCAATGAAAAAGGGAATAACCTAAGGCGAATGGCATCATTAGAAACGCCATTAATTTTAAATGTATCACATAGTTCCAAAAAGTTTACCATGTAAGCGTTGGGATCTTTGTCCTGCAAACCATCAAACTGAACAAATTGTTGTATCATTTGAATTGTGTTAGGTTTCAATTCAAAAGTATTTGTAGCTACAACAGGTCTAACTATGCTCAATTCAGTTCCTGTTAAAGAAGGTTTAGCATAATCATACATAGTACGTGGAGCAGGATTCTGATTAACAGTAATCGCAGGAGGTAGCGAATTTTCCTAGTTTTCAGCCATCTCCTCAGTTGTGGTTGAAATATCGTGCCTTTACTCTTCCTCTGTGTATCTTAGGCATTGCCTTATTTTTCTTCAGTTTCTGCGAACTGTGCGGCCGATCTCACTTTCAAAAAGTAGTGGTCCTGACGGGTTTCTTCTGGTCATAAGCTAGAAAAACCTGTCCGAAGAAAATAAAATAAAATTTTAAATTGCAATAAAAGTAAAATGGCTAAAGTAATAAAAATCAAGTGTTCCTAATATCCTAGTTCCCCAGCAACAATACCAAAAACTTGGTACGTGATATTCGCGATAGGTTTTAAATATTTATAATTAATCATTCCTGAAACTAACTAACTATCGAACAGTAGTATAGCTTTAGCAAGATCGGATTGTCGAACCCAAAGAAACTAAGAGTACTAGTAATTACTTTCTTTTCATTATCTAGCCTAAAAATTAAGGGATTTTTTTTATCAAAACTAATTAACTAAACTAAGAGTGCACAGAGAGAAATTGGGGAAAAGCTTTTGGGAAAATTCGATTGATTAAGACAATACCCAAGGAAAAATCCACCTAGACTTCACTTGTTATTTGACTCTGAATCAGACGATTTATTCATTTGACTTGATCCGTAGAAATCCCTAAGTTATATTATTATCTCTCTCAAGACTAATAACGTCTAACCGTAGGTTGATTAATTGAGATCTCTTTCTAATTAACACCTAGTGTTGCATTAACTCGATCTATAGATCCCCTTATTAGGTTTCACCCTAATCTGCCAAAATCTTATCACCCTATCTCTAGGCGTGCAATCAACTTCGGTTAATTATGACAAATATACTCTTAGACAGGGTCTATTCTGTAACACCCCGTACCCAAGACCGTTTCCGGAGTCGGACACGAAGTGTGAACGAACTTAACTCATTTATTTATACAGTTCATTTTACCATTTCCAGACAAGCTGGCCAACTGCATCACTGCCACCTTAAAAATCATATCTCGAGTTAAAAAACTCGAAAACCAGTTCCGTAAATTTTTCCTAAACCTAGACTCATGTGTCCATCTACAAATTTTTTTCTAGAATTTTTGGTCAAGCCAATTATTATATTTTATTAGTTAAAGTCTCCCCTATTTCAGGGTTCGACTACTCTGACCTCTGTGTATTACGAACCAGATATCTCTCTGTACAGAGATTCAATGACTATTCCGTTTGTTTCTAATAAAAGTAGACTCAATATTTAATCTGTACATGTAAAGTATGAATTCTAATTATCTTTTTAGAATTTATGGTGAATTTCTAAATTCGGGACAGGGGATCCAGAAATCGTTCTGGTCCTGTTTCACAAGATTTTAAATATCTCATACAGTATAGCTCATATACTTGTTTTACTTATTCCATGTAAAATTATACTCATCGAGCTTCGATTTCATATCCATTATTTAATTCCATTTCTACTATTTTTAGTGATTTTTCAATTTCACAACACTACTACTATCTGCCTCTATTATTAGAGTAAATTTAGCATGCATATCACCAAGTATAATCTTGACTAGCCGTACCCAAGGCTAATCATTACCAAGCATTTCCTTACTACTCAATAACCATATCATGAGTGTAACACCGGAAATGATTAGCCATGACGAACGGCATAATAATTAAATAGACTTTAACCGTTACTTATAACTAAGTATCATAAGACCCAATTCAACTTAATATTTACGCCATTTTCGCATGGCTAAAAGTATACATACCAAAGTTCAAACAAAACATAATAGCCTATACATGCCGAAATGTTCTCTTAGACCAACTAAGAAGAAGATACCAAAAAGTTGCAAGCTGGTGCGATGACTTCGACGGTGATCCCGAGCACACAAAAATGGATCAAAGGAACCTAAATAAGTGACAAATAAACACACCAATGAGTATATAACTCAGTAAGTCATAAGCATTACATACCGTATAATTATAAGAGATCATAAGAGAAGTAAATAATGCAAAAAAAATCAGTTACTCCAACTATACCGAGCTACGCTATCATTTCTTAGAATTTCGATTCAATCTCATGCCAATTCCTACAATCAAATCAAACACCAAAACAACCCAATTGATTTAGACCCGATCCCTCAAAGCATGGAATTTTGATGCACTAGATAAATTTGTACCTACCCAGTACATGCCTCAAGTTCGATACTTTAGTTACTAGTTCTACCACTTCGTTCTTTCATGCTCATTTTATATTATTAATCGAATTTGCACACATAGTGCTCGTCACACTCGCACACATAGTGCCATAGCACACCGCACACTCAGTGCATTGGATTTCTCTTATACTTCAACACCCAAATCGGCACACATAGTGCTACTTAATTCCGCACACATAGTGCCACATGTTAACTCATTTGATAAGGAAATTTACTTAATTTAAATAGCACATATGGTCATATTAATAAATAGGAAAATTATTCCAAGAGAACTCCTAACGAAAGGAATCCCTTATATGATTCACTAATATTATTTATATACAAGCTAATCAACCTCACAGGAGTGCTTAAGGACTTACCTTATATTGGATGAAATGATTCCCAATCAACTACTCGATTATCTTTGCTTTGCCTTTGTTTGATTCTCCCCTTTGATGTCTTGATCTAGAATAAACACATTTAGTAGTTTCATTTTCTTGCTGGATACTTATGTGTATAATTTAATGGTTTTCACTCCATTTCACAACTATCCTTGTTCAAAATATCAAAACCTAACCAATATTCGATTAATGCTTCAAGGCCGAATGTATTATCACTATTAAGGTAACCTAGTCTCAAGTATTTTTAATTCTAATAGACAACATCATGAATCAACTCAACCTTATAAGCCAATATTACTCCTTCAATCGATTATCGAGAGTTAACAAAAAATATTATCACAAACATATACACCTATACGGCCGAATATTCCAAATTAAATTTAACCTTACTTATGTAATTACCTATAAGTTATTATACATCAAATTTCATACATTTAACCTTTTAATGCCTATTAACCATTCTTTTGATCTTAACCTAAAATGACAACTCCCATACTCAACATTTCAATCGAATTATCCCTATCACCCGAACTAAAATTCGCACCTTAACTTTATACATTTTTTTATTATGACTTTCATAATTCATTCGGCCCCATCAAAGGACCCCTTTAACATACAAGGAAAATAATCATAGAGAAAGAAATTAACATTCTAATTAGACTCAATGTAACCGAATGTACCAAGTGCTACTAACCTACTTATTCAAAAATCTTCATTCCATACTATCATCCCCCTTTTATCCCATACAACATGAAAATGACCTCCAATGTTAACACTTAGATTCACGGCATGATGCCCAAACCACCATAAAAGCTCCAACTTTCTTAACATTACTAAGAGTGCATCCAATTACTAACTTAACCTATCATAAAACTAAATCAACAATTCAAAACTTACCTCTTACTAGCTAAAGAAGAATGCCGAATTTCTTTTGGCAAGTTCCCCTTATTTCTTCATCTCTTCATTCGGCCAAGAAGAACCGATTTCTTCTTTTGTTTTCATCACATTTTCATTCTTTTTTTTCTTTTATTATTTCCTTTCTTTTACATAAAATAATGACCACTTCATGGAAATTTACCACATATTCTAATATATGCTCCATCATGGCCGGCCACTATGTATAAAAAAGGAGTATTTGACATGCAAAACCATTATTTTCACTACATGCTTTAATAGGTCCTTATAGATTAACCTATCACATTTCAAAAGTGTCACACATAAGTCCTATTAACTAAATTCACATGCAATCGACTAAATCAAAGCTTAAAACTTTCACACATTCATATTCACATATTCTAGACAATAATTATCACATTCAAATACTTCAGTGACTCGGTTTAGCGGTCCCGAAACCAGTTCCTGACTAGGGTCAATTTAGGGCTGTCACATATTCCTCCTCTGAATAAGAGCATTAACTCGAATCAATATCATGGAATATTAAAACAAGAATTAAGAACACATAATTAAGAACAAGTTAAATATTTATCATACAATTCAGATAATAATAACAAGATCCGTCTTAGGTTTCATTCCCCTTAGGTATTTAGGGGGTTTAGTTCATAATTATAGAAGAAAACATCTCAAAAGAATAATGAATACAAAACATAAAGAAAACCTAAAAACTCTAAATGGAAATTGAAAGGAGATCTTCAGTCTTGATGATGAACCCAGCTTCTGAGATGGACCAATCGGCTTCCCTTGAGTAATTCCTTGCCTCCTACTTGCGTCCCCCTTCCTAAGTGCCTCCTCAGGTGTTTAAATAGGCTTTAGAATGCCTAAGAGCCCTAAAAAATGACCTTTTTTGAATAGGGTTATACTTGGGCTCGGCAGGGACACGCCCGGGTGCGATTACTTTAGCCCATGGTCAAGGCTGTTGAATAGACACGAGTGTGTAGTCTACCAGTGTAAGTCGTGCTTTGATCCTGCCAAAGGGACACTCCCATGTGACACTCCTGTGTGACACACCCGTGTGAGGAAGTCCAGGCCGTGTTGATTTCCCATGTGGCACCATTTTCTCCGTTTTCGGCCTGTTTCTTGCTCTTTTTACTCTCCTATGCTCACCTAAGTATAAAACATGAAATTAAAGAATTAGGAGCATCGAATTCACCAAATGTAAGGATAAACCGTCCATAAATGTGCTAAGCATGGGTGAAAAACATGTATAAATTATGGTTTATCAAATACCCCCACACTTAAGCGTTTGCATGTCCTCAAGCAAAATCCTCAACTCACAATCAAAATAAATTATTCTCAAGTAATAATCCCTATCAATAATATCTCAAAATAATCCATACATTGAAAATTCAACTAAAAGTACATCAAAGTTTCAAACATTCCAAGTTGAGCATTTTATCATGAAAACATAGGTGTCCCCCCTCATCTAAGTAATCAACTTTGATCAAAATATCACAGAGTTTAACATCATCAGTAAAGATTCACTCAAATCACTCAAGGTGTTTAACGACATCAAATAAAGCACTCATTATTTAGTATGAAAAGTTATTGCCATAGGCTTGCATGAAAATCAAATCTCCACGACTAGATATTGAGATGATACATCAATCAAAAAGGTATTTAGAGTGTTGTAACATGGCTTTGGTTAGGGGGTGTAGTCACAAGCTTTAAGAAAAGGTTAGAATCGAGATTGAATTAAAAAAATCACCTAACTAGAAAAATAACTAAATATCAATTGAATACAAGTGAGATTCTTCTCAGAATATGGAATTAACACTCAAGCTCAAAAATGACGAATTACTACTAATATGTATGCAAGTATATATATATATTTTAAGAACAAGTCAAATAATGTAGAACTTAATTATTGCAACGAAGAATAAAACATAGCTAAGCAATTAATTCAAATCAAATCTCGACAAGAATAAGGATCAAATTAGGGGATTTCAATAATAATGGGTTATGGGTTAATATTGAGGGTAAATCAATTAGTGGCTTGTTAGGCTCAAAGGGGTTCACTAAGGGTTAATTATGAAGGTAGGCTTGTGTGGAGTGAGTGAGTTAAACCTAAGTGTCTTTATCATCTTGACATATCAAATCAAATGGTGTGGTATTGACATGCATAATCAAGCAAGTTCTAGAATAACAATTCAATATTGACACACTCAAAGCAACAATAAAAGTGAGCATGATAGAAATAATAAATGCTTTAAAGGCTCGTGATCTCACAAAAATTATGTCTTTTTTATGTTTAAACCTGTGAATTTCTATTCAAAATAACACCTAAACTTCGGGAAAGAACCTAGAACATTTAATACTCAAAAATCAACTTATCATGCTTAATTCTCTAATGTCTTAAAGTTTAAACAATCAATGCATGAATGCCTATGTTTTAATTCAAGACATATCAATAAAAATTATAAATTAATCAAAATTCATTCTAATCATGACATGAGAAGATTACATGAGAATAAGACAAAATCAATGATTTTTTTGGGATCGTGAAATAAATAACCCCCCCCACACTTAGGATGTACATTGTCATCAATGTACAAAGATAGATATACTGGAAAATGTAAATATAAGATCATAAGATAGGGAGACAAATGAAACTTCCTAAGTTATGAATGGACTCCTTGAATTAGAGTTATGGAAAATAATCGACTAAGGTACAGATTAGGGTGGAGGAGGATACTCCGGTGGTGGTGGTCGGGTAGGACTTGGCAGTCGTGGAGAACCTTTTCCACTAGAGTTGCAAGTTCCTAAGTAATAGTAAGCTTCGGAGCTCCTTATAATTGCGATAGAATTAGGAACTTGTTAGGAACTATAAAGAAGCATAATTACTCGTAAAGAAATAGCAGAATAAAAATTATAAAATCTCAAGATAAAATAGTATTAAAAGAAAAAAAAAAGTAGTTTTAAAAAAAAGATAAAAATAAAATAAATAATAGGTGTTTATAAAGAAATTGGGGCACATGGCCATGGGGCACGCCCGTGTGCCCTCATTTCAGCCCGTGCGTTTCATGGTTTTCAAAATTAGGTGCATTGGTGTACATGGCCATGTTACACGGCCGTGTCAATCTTCGTTCACTTCTCCCACGCCTGTGTATGTAGGCGTACGCCCGTGTTACTTTGACAGGCTCGACCACGGTCGGTGGGCACTGTCGTGTCTCATGCCTATGTTAATTTGGCAGGATTGCCCACGGCTATGTCGCACGGCCGTGGCAACTTATCAGATCCCGTGTTGGGGAAATGTTTTTGCTCTATTTTCGCATGACCATATAGCACGACCGTGTTTCCTCCCGTGGTATGTGTACGGCCTACGACAAGCCCGTGTGCCTGGCCGTGTAGTTCTGGAAATCCTGTGTTCAGTGACTCAGTTAGTAAATTAAATGTTAAAGACTAAAATTGAAAGAAGCTGACATCGTTAGTGCTCAGGTTGCCTCCAAAGTAGTACTTGTTCATAGTCTAAGCTCGACTCTACCTTGTGGGTATATTCAGGTAACTTTGTGGAGTCGTAGCTCCTCTTTATCGTCTTTGAAATTCTCACCGTTATAAATTTTGAGACGATGTCCATTTACCTTAAAAGTGCCTTGTGATGGATGACTTACCTCTACTGTGCCATATGGAAACACAATTTGAACTACGAAAGGACCTGACCATCGTGATTTAAGCTTTCCAGGAAACAATTTGAGCCTCGAGTTATATAACAGGACAAGATCTCCAACTTCAAATTACCTTCGTTGCTTTAAATGAGTGTCGTGGCAGCGCTTCGTCGCTTCCTTGTATAGGCACGAATTTTCATATGCATTGGCTCGCCACTCATCTAACTCGTTCAACTGCATCAACCTATTCTCACATCCAAGTTTGGGGTCAAGGTTTAGAAATTTTATAGCCCAAAATGCCTTGTGTTCTAACTCAAACGGTAGATGACAACTTTTCCCATAAACAAGTCTGTAAGGTGATGTTCCTATGGGAGTCTTAAAAGTAGTTCTATAAGCCCATAAAGCATCATCTACTTTCATCGCCCAATCCTTCCTGTTTAATTCTACTAACTTTTCTAGGATAAGTTTAAGCTCTTGGTTCGCTGCTTCGACTTGGCCACTAGTTTGAGGGTGATAAGGTGTAGCTGTTCTGTGATGAACTTCGTATTTCTTAAGGGTCTTGTCAAATTGGGCATTACAAAAATGAGTACCCCTATCATTGATAATTGCTCTAGGTGTACCAAATCGAGAGAAAAGTTTTTTAAGGAATCGTTCTACTACTCTAGCATGATAAACACCTATGTTTTCATGATAAAATGCTCAACTTGGAATGTTTGAAACTTTGATGTACTTTTAGTTGAATTTTCAATGTGTGAATACTTATGGATTATTTTGAGATATTATTGATAGGGATTATAAATTGAGAAGAATTTATTTTGATTTTGAATTGAGAATTTTGCTTGAGGACAAGCAAACGCTTAAGTGTGGGGGTATTTGATAAACCGTAATTTATACAAATTTTTATCCCATGCTTAACACATTTATGGATGATTTCTCCTTAGATTTGGTGAATTCGATGCTCCTAATTCTTTAATTTCATGTTTTATGCTTAGGTGGGCATAGAAGAGTAAAAAGAGCGAGAAACGGGTCGAAAACGGAGAAAATGGACCCATATGGGAAATCAACACGGCCTGGACTTCCTCACACGGGCATGTCACACGGCCGTGTCTCTTTGGCAGGATCGAAGCAAGACTAACACGGGTAGACTACACGCCTCTACCTATTCAACAGCCTTGACCACGGGCTGGAGTAATCGCACACGGGCATGTCACACGGGCGTGTCCCTGCCGAGCCCAAGTATAACCCTATTTGGAAAAGGGCGATTTTAAAGGCTCTTAGGCATTCTAAAGCCTATTTAAACACTTAAGGAGGCACTTAGGAGGTGGGAAGCAGAGTAGGAGGCAAGGAATTACTCAAGGGAAGCCGATCTCAGAAGCGGGACTGATCATCAAGATTGAAGATCTCCCTTCAATTTCCATTCAAGGGTTTTGGGTTTTCTTTATGTTTTGTATTCATTATTCTTATGAGATGTTTTCTTCTATAATTATGAACTAAACCCCCTAAATACCTAAGGGGAATGAAACCTAAGACAGATCTTGTTATTATTATCTGAATTGTATGATAAATATTTGACTTGTTCTTAATTATGTGTTCTTAATTCTTGTTTTAATATTCTATAATATTGATTCAAGTTAATGCTCTTATTCAGAGGAGGAATAGACCCTGTCTAAGAGTAAATTTTTCGTAATTAAGTAGAGTTGATTGCACGCCTAAAGATAGGGTGATAAGATTTCGCCAGATTAGGGTGAAACCTAATAAGGGGATCCATAGATCGAGTTAATGCAACACAACGCATTAATTAGAAAGAGATTTCAGTTAATCAACCTAGGGTTAGACATTATTAGTATCGAGAGAGTTAATAATATAACTTAGGGATTTCTACAGATCAAGTCAAATGAATAAATTGTCTGGTTCAGAGTCAAATAACAAGTGAAGTCTAGGTGGATTTTTCCTTTGGTGTTGTCTCTGTGCACTCTTAGTTTAGTCAAATAACAAGTGAAGTCTAGATGTTTATCTTGGGACTTTCATCGCATCATTCATTATAATACCCGTTGAACACTTACAATACTATTGGAGACATGGAAACTTGCACATAAGTGCCACATAAACATACATAGCCAAAGCTACCTTATAACATGTAACACATCCATAATGAACTCGGACCTATCAACGAGCTCAGATGTTACATGTATCGCATCCATTATGAACACAGACCACTCAACGAACTCGGATGCACACATCCATAATGAAATCAGACCACTCAATGAGCTCAGATGCCTCACATATCATGAACTTGGACCACTCAACAAGTTCAGATTCTCACATATATCACAAACTTGGACTGCTAAACAAGCTCGGATTTCTAAATTCCTAGTGACATGTCACTTGTATCCTAAACTATTCCTAAGGTTCAAACGGGGTTCTCATTGCACATAGCATCTCTATCGTACTTGCTCATAATGTTGTGGACAATGACCATAATATCATTCATGCTTACAAATTCACCATTCTCATATTCATGAAATAAACACGGCATTGCTCATAATAATTACATTTAAGCATTTGTCACATTATACAATCATCATATCAACTATATAAATATTCACCACATAATTTTCACAAATCAATTTGAGTTCAAGCATAAACAATGATATTATTGCATTATTATTGACATACGAGCTTACCTCAAATGCGAGCATGGCTATATATTCCGATTTAGTCCATAATCTCATTCATTTCCAATCTATGCCCGAATCTCATTTTCCTTGATCTATAATATCACATTTAGCTTACTAATTAGTAACATTATTCATATGGGTCCAAAAATCATGTTTTTACAAATTTGCATTTTGACCCCTAAACTTTTGCATATTTTCACTTTTGCCCCAAGGCTCTTAAAATGATTTTCATTCAATTTCTTTTACTTTAAGCCTAGACGAACCATTTTTCATAACTATATCACCCCCTAATTTCCACTAAATCACACTTTTATGACAAATTTTGTAACTTTTACAAAATAATCCTTTCTGACAATTTCACTGAAAATCACTTAGTAAAAGTCGTTTATTACACACCGAGCATTCATATTCTACCATTAAACATCAAAAAACATACATGTCATCCGTGGGTAAATTTTTAAACAGAAACCCTACCTTAAAATAATGGTGGCAATAGCTAAATTGAGTTACCGAGACTTCAAAAATGTAAACAGCATTAAAAACGGGGCTGGGGATCACATACAAATGAGCTTGGGAGCTTGAACATAAACCCTAGCCATGAATTATTCTAACATTCGGCTGGATGGGGAAGAAGATGAGCAATTTTGGCCTAATTTCCCCTTTTTATTCATTTATTTACAAAATGACTAAAATGCCCTTAATGCCTTTATTTGAAATTTTACCTAACCATGTCTATTTTTGTCCAAATTTTTAGAACTTGGTCAAATTAATCTTTAAAGACCTCTAAATTATAACTCAATTCAATTTCATGCTTAAAACTTCTAGAACTGAAGTTTTACAATTTATTCAATTTAGTCCTTAAAGTCCAATCGAGCACCTTAGACATAAAATTTCTTCATTTTTACACAAGCATATAAACATGTCATAGGCCATATAATAATCATAAAAAATTTATTTCTAATTTTGATTTGTAGTCTCAAAACTACTGTTCCGACTAGGCCCTACTTCGAGATGTTACATACGCAATTACGAGTAAGACCATGTCTAGGACATCGGCATCATATTTAATTCATGTAAGTCCACATCTGGTACGTTGGCATTGTACTATACATGTGATTATCCGAGTATCCTATTCAATTTCGAATGGTTCACTATGCAACGATAAGTTGTGATTAAATGTGTAAAACGCGTATAGGTGATCAAGTGTGTAATAACCTATTTCTTATTTGAGATAAGGCAAGTTGGTTACTTTATTTGTGTTGTAAATAAGGTATGTATATATATATGAAATGTGTATTCAGCCAAAGGTTTGTATAGTGATATTATAATGGTGATTTATATGCAAACATTTATAAGTGATTACATTCGGTCTTATGAATATGTGTATATGAATCTATGTATATTAGATCATACAATGGTACCAAGGTTTTGAAATTTAATGATACTTGAATAAGAGATACATATATATTCGGCCAAGGTAAAATTGTATATGGAAGTATAAGTTATATTAATTTTTGAGCTTGAAAATAAATGTAATCATGATGTTATAAACTAGTTTGATTAAATTGAGTTGATACTGATATTGAGTTATTTATTTGCTTATGACTTACTAAGCTTTAATAGATTACTGTGTATTATGTTTGCCTCTATTTTATAGATTTGAGATCTAGTTACGAGCTCGGGGATCATCAGCGAAGCTTATCACACTATCGACTGTTTCGGTACATTATAAGCTAGATTTTGAACTTATGGCATGTATAGGCCAGATTATAGTTTGAAATGCTGGATTTTTGTTTTATGTGTATATATATAAGCAATGCAAAAATGGCTTGTTTATTTTGTTAGAATCGGTTTCAAGGTTTGAACAACCTATGAGTATGTTTGGTTGTGGTTTTGATGTTTCGATCAATAAGTGTTTATATATGTAAATCATGGTTGATATATGTGCTAATGATAAAGAGGTTATGCCAAAGTATATCTGTATGGTATATTTGGTTTAAAGTGAAATTATGGTTATATGTTTTTGTTGAGCGAATTACATGATTAAAAAGTGGGATATATGTATTAGGTAAATGATTATGATTTGAATTGTTGAAATTAGGTAAGGAAAATACTTGATTGAGGATTCGACATTTGTACATATAAATATATTTATGCACATGATGTATTTGTATGATATATATATACTATCTCAAGGTGTATATATATATTTATATGTACGTGTTTGGTTATGGGTTTTGGTAATGGAGTAAACTATGGATGTTATTTAGTTATAAAATGTAATGCATTAGTTAGTAATATGTATGCTATATATATAGTGTGCTTGGTATAAGCTCACAGTTTTGTAGTAATGGTATGAATAGTTATAATTGATCATTTTGGTAAGTTTTTCATAATGGATATATGTACATATGTATATTTCGATTGTGGCTTAGAATTTGCTTATTTTGAACATATGATTTGTATTATGAATTAGTTCAAATTAATAAATTTAATTCAAGGATTATATGTTTATCAAGTTTATTATATGATTCGGTAAAACGGGTAAAGTTAATTATAATGTATATTCCGCTATAGTACTAAATTATTTTATAAGTGTTTTATTAGCATATATTATGTAATGGATTAGTCAGATTTTTGTGAATGTATATATATATTTGATAATTGAAATTTTGGCCATTTGTTTAGTAAAAAGAAATGTTAAGTTAATGCTTATATTTGGATAGTCATGAGTAAAATAAATGTATTCACCAATGGTATGAACAGATGTACTTGATTATGTAAGAGTTAATTATGTATGATATCTAGCATGCAAATGCGGTGTACTATGAGATATATTTTGTGTTTATTTAATGATTCATAGTGGTATAATAAAATGTGTATTACTTATATATAGTATTAAAGTTATATTTGTCCATATAGTAATGTTTGATTCTATTAAGTTGTGTAGGGATCGATAATGCCTCGTAACCTTAATCTGGTGACGGATACAGATTAGGGGTGTTACATACTGAGCATTACTAGACTTATTATACAATTAGATATACATTTCACATACAATTTCAAATTTCATATAATCATCATTCAACATCATTCACATTTCCATTAATACCAGCCTACGAGGCCCAAAACATGCATTCGGGGTGGTTCGGGACTAAATCGATAACTTATGAAATTTCTAGAAAAATTAAGAAAATTTTGTAAAATATAGGGGACACACACCTCTGTGGCCCAGCTGTGTGTCTCACACCGCCAAAGACACGCCTGTGTCACAGGCCGTGTGGACATTCAGAATGGGATCACACGGTCGTGTCCTATCCTATCTAACTCTCTGACTTGGGTCACACGGCGAACCACACGCCCATCTGACTAGCTCGTGTGCCCTTTGAAATGGCCTCACACGCCCATGAGCTAGGCCATGTGCTAGGCCGTGCCAAACCTATAGGGTATACTAACTTATGCCACACAGCCAAGTAACACACCCGTGTGTTGGGCCGTGTGGAGCTTACTGACTTGATTTATATTTAAACACTAAGGGACACACTGCTGTGTCACCTAATCGTGTCTGCCTGTGTGGACAAAAATAGGCAATTTACCAAGCCATTTTGCTCACCCAAATAGCACACACCTACATCAACCATATAATGCCGCAAAAATCTTGAAACCCTAAAAAATCTTGAAATCTCGAACTTTCTTTGTTTTCGGTTTTGATAAAAATTGTGTTTTATGTTCCTAGCCATGTGATAATTATAGTAGGTCTTAATTAAGGTTTGAGTTCGAACCTAGGAATAAACGAAATTATAGTTTAATTATTAAAAGAATCAGGGTTGGCAAGTGGTTGGGCTTTTAAATAAAAATAGAGGAAAAATAGCATCAAAAAGCCTTACGGAGGAGTGGCTAAGTGACGCCACTTAGAAAGTAGGGAGATGGCGTCAGTAGCTAGGAAGTAGATCCAAGGTTCGAATCCTAGCTTAGTATTTTTAGAAGTTTAATTTTGGCTTTCTAGAAGGATGGAGTGGCGTAAAGATGGACTCCAAGGGGAGTGTTCAGAAGAGAAAATTAAGGAAAAGATCAATGGGTTATTAGGGAGAAAAACGAGAAGATGAGAAGGGAGAAGTGATGGAGCCAGATTGGGAATTGGGCAAGGAAAATTCAGCTATAAGGGCTATAAATATGGGCCGAATACAGGGTTGCCAAGCTACTACCGAAATTCTTCTTCACCTTGTTGCCAGAAACCCCTTTCTCCAAAATCCGAAAACCTTTTTTCTTTTCAAGATCCAAAATGCCGAAAACCCATTTTCTTTTCAAGATCCAAAAAGCCGAAAACCCATTTGTTTTTCTTTCTTTTCTTCCTACCAATTTCTATTCTTCTCTACAAAATTTTCTTTGTTTCACTTAGCCGATTTCTTCTTCTAGTCTCCTTCTTTAATCTGTACCAAATAAACCTTATTTACCATACTAAGTTTGAAAAGCCGAAAAGCTGAATCTCCCAAGGGCTAGATACTCTTTGATCGAATCTAGTGTAAGTGTTGCTCTTCCAATCAGTTTTCTTTGCTAGGTATCGATTATTGTCCCTCACTCTTTCAATCAACTTTGGTAGGGAATTAGTATCATATCCCAGATCTGAGCTCTCTGCTGAATTGTGCTCTAGGTGTTTGCGATTTTGGTAATTACTCCTCATCCATTGGCTAAGGTTGGCCGAATAGCCATAGTAAGGTAAGGGGACTTGTGTTGGATACGAATCACCTATTATTTTGGTTTTAATAGTTACGGTTAGTGCAGATCTAGGAGTTGATCATGGTTAGTGAAGGGATTGTTATACTTATCGCGCAAGGTAAGGTTAAGGTGAGATTCTGGCTTTTGGTAAAGCATTTGATAAGTATGTAAGATTAATCTTTGAGTGATATCGATTGTAGGTTTGGCCTAAGGAGATCGCATGACGCTTGCTTACTAGGTCTGTACATACACTGCACACACATTATGTATCGGCAAAAGCTGAAATGCCGAAAGCCAAAAGTTTGGCTATGGTAGTCTTGCGAGTGCGCGAGCACTCGTAAGGGGGAGACTGATAGGTTGCCTGAGGTCCACGGGCGTTTCCGTGGACTTGGGTTGTGATTTGGCCATATGGGTCGGAATGCGCTAAATGGGCTGAATGGGCCCGATGGGCTGTTGGGCCCATAATAGGAAAAAACTGAATGTTGACGCTATGTGATCGAAACTTCTATGTGAGCATGATTATGAATGTGACTGGGCCTAACAGGCCATATAAATGTGATTTGGGCCTAATGGACCATATACAGGTGATTTGGGCCTAATGGGCCATATGAATATGATTGGGCTTAATGGGCCAGATAAAGGTATGTGAAATTGTTTAGGATTTGTAAGGGGTTTTGGGCCTAGTATATGATATCCACATAAGACTTAATGAATAATATTGCGACCGTGAACAAGTCAAAGGGTTAAGGTGTGGCAACGGGTCTATGCATGTCTAGGGTTGGATCGAAGGAGATCTTGGTACTTAAGCCGTCTTAATGACTCACCTCTTCTTATCTGGAATGCTACCTGGTGCGTAGTGTTTGTTCATGTTAGCTCATGGGACTCGTTAACGGGCCAAGGTAATGAAAACCGTAATTATGGGAAAATTATCGAAATGCCCCTAAGGGCGAACATGACCAAAATACCCCTAGGTGTAGAATGTAAGTTTTATGGATGTGACATGCATACATATGATATTCTGCTTAGGTTGCATATGGGTGGGAATTATGGAACGGAGGAAGTATATGAGGATCGCATGGTTTGCTTGACAATCGTGGATTCACCGACGGCTTTTAAAGCCCAATATGTAAATGAAGGTAGTTCCGCAACCAGGCTACCATGGTGTGTAGGCTGGGTGGGTTGATATTCATATCCCTACATGGTGTGACGGGGGACAGAGCTAGTGTGTAGAGGATGGATAATTTGGATGGGATGGGATTGCATTGCATGATTGATGAATAATGTTTTTTTTGAATACTTGTTTTTGACGAGGGTTGTACACACTAAGTTTGCAAAAACTCACCCCCCTCTTTTATTTTATTTCAGGTGATGCTTAGTAGAAGGTTCAATGTTTGGAGGGACTTTGGGTGGCCGGCTAGCAAGATAATTAGAACTTGGTTTTTTAAGCATTTAATTTTTTATTTCTTTTTAAGTGTGTTCAGATTAGATTGTAATAAGGTTTCCATTATGTTATTATTACTTGAATTATTATTGTTATTTTCATTGTAATTATAAGAAGTTGAACATGGTTTCTTAAACTATAGTATGTCTTTTCTATGTTTCCGCAACTAAATTTTTAATTGACATGTTTTCATCAAATTTTATTATTCAAACAAGTGATAGAAAGGAGTTTATTTTTAAGATGTTCTTTTATTTTAAGAATGGTTTTCAATGAAAACACGGTTTTTGTTAAAACACTTCAATGTAACACGTCGGATACGGCCATAACGTCTGGGTCAGGTTTGTGGTGTTACATTTAGTGGTGTTAGAGCCTAGGTTGCAAAACTCAGGCTATGAACTAGGCCTTATTACTTGGTTTTTTTATGTCTTAAAAAAATATATTTTCAATCACAATGTTTTGGAAAAAGGGAAGTCTTGCTAAGCGGCACTCCGAGTCTCCAACGTCAAACAAAGTAAGTATTCTTGTACTTAGGCTTGTTTAAATTGTTATATAATAGATAGTTAGAGAGCTATTTTGGATGATTATGTTAGAATGGACCTAAAGCCCGTAGGATCTTGAAACTGTAGAGGATTTTTGAAAACAATCTTCTCTTAAATTACTTCCACAAAATATCAGGTTAATTATTAAACTAACTAAAACTTCATAAATTATTTAATCCAGATAACACACAAATCGATGATGAATGCTAGAAGAGGTGCAAGTGACCGTGACCGATGTAGTGGAAGTGTTAGGGCTGAATCGTCGGCATCGGGCCATATGCCCAATGTTTGAGTAGAAGAGGCTCCGGCCTCACCTGTGGCAGGAAATGGACAGTATGATCAGGCCGCGGGAGAAGATGCATTGTCGCAGGCAATGCTAAGAGTTTTGGAAAGAGTCGCTGGGCTTAATAATGTCAACGAAAATTGGGGTAAATTCCATAGCGGCTTCGATCAAACGGGGCTGAGAACTTTAAAGGCGTGGCTGGTGTGGCTCCTAACATGGTTGAATATTGGTTAGAGGCTACGAAAGAATAATTGAGGATTTGGACTCCTCACCGGAACAAAAGCTGAAAGGAGCTGTGTCACTATTAAGGGAAGAAGCCTACCAGTGGTGGTTGATAGTGAAAGAAGGCACCCAACCGGAGCGGGTCACTTGGGAGTTTTTCAAAGTTGCTTTCCAAGAGAAGCATGTGGGTGCAAGCTATGTGGATTCTAGAAGGAAGGAGTTCCTGAACCTAACCCAAGGAAACAAATCGGTGGTAGAGTATGAGGCGGAGTTTCTACGCCTTAGTAGGTATGCAAGAGTAATGGTGGCAACAGTGTATGAGCGTTGTGTTAGGTTTGAGGATGGACTTAGAGATAGCCTCAGGGTAGTGATAGCTCCACAAAGAAAGTGAGTTTTCTCAGAGTTGGTGGAGAAGGCAAAGATAGCGGAGGAGGTAAAGCGTACTGAGCACTTAAATAAAGAAAAAGGAAGGGGTAAGAGTAAAAGGGACGCTAGGACTCCTGGTGTTATACAGATGCCCAGGGCTAAGGCCAGAGTTAATGGGCTAGATAGAGCAGGGCCCACTGCTATTAATCCAGGGGTGCCACTTTGTTTTGATTGTGGGAAAGGTTATGTAGACGTGTGTTGGAAGAGGACGGGAGCTTGTCTAGCTTGTGAATATATGGAACATAGGATCAGGAATTTCCCTACAATGTCAGCTCAAGTTCCAGTAGTGGACCGAGGTGGTGTACAGCCACCGAGGGGTGGTTAGCTACCGCCGAGAGGCCGTGATCAGGCCAAAGGTGGAAACAGTTTGGGTCGTGGAGCACCAGCCAGAGGTGCTGATCATACTGAGGCAAGGCAGCCAGTTTTGGTCTATATAGCACGTCGCTAAGAGGATGGAGACGCTCCAGAGGAAAATAATGGTACGTACTTACCCATAGTGTGCCATTTACCTAAGTTGGAATTAGAGTGCGTAGCGGAACTGTCGTGTGGTAATCTGTGTTAGTAGTTGGAAATTTCAAGGACAAAATTTCTTTTAGGGGGTAGAGTTGTAACGCCCCAAAAATCTCGAAACCCAAAAAAATCCTGAAATCTCAAACTTTCTTTGTTTTCGATTTTGATAAAAATTATGTTTTATGTTCCTAGCCATGTGATAATTATAGTAGGTGTTAATTAAGGTTTGAGTTCGAACCTAGGAATAAATGAAATTATAGTTTAATTATTAAAAGAATTAGGGTTGCCAAGTGGTTGGCTTTTAAGTAAAAATAGAGGAAAAATAGCATCAAAAAGCCTTGTAGAAGAGTGGCTAAGTGACCCCACTTAGGGAGTAGGGCGGTGTCGTTAGTAGCTAGCAAGGAGATCCGAGGTTTGAATCCTAGCTTAGTATTTTTAGAAGTCTAATTTTGGCCTTCTAAAAGGATGGAAGTGGTGTGAAGATGGACTCCAAGGGGAGTGTTCAGAATAGAAAGTTAAGGAAAAGATCAAGGGGTTATCAGGGAGAAAAATGAGGAGATGAGAAAGGAGAAGAGATGGAGTCGAATTGGGAATTGGGCATGGAAAATTCAGCTATAAAGGCTATAAATAGGGGCCGAATATAGGGTTTCCAGGCTATTACCGAAATTCTTCTTCACCTTCTTGCCAGAAACCCCTTTCTCCAAAAGCCAAAACACTTTTTCTTTTCAATATCCAAAAAGCCAAAAGCCCATTTGTTTTTCTTTCTTTTCTTCCTAGCGATTTCTATTCTTCTCTACACAATTTTATTTGTTTCACTTAGCCGATTTCTTCTTCTACTCTTCTTTTTTAATCTGTACCAAATAAACCTTATTCACCATACTAAATTTCAAAAGCCGAAAAGCTGAATCTCCCAAGGGCTGAATACTCTTTAACTGAATCTAGTGTAAGTGTTGCTCTTCCAATTGGTTTTCTTTGCTATGTATCGATTATTGTCCATCACTCTTTGAATCAATTTTGGTAGGGAATTAGTAACGGATCTCGGATCTTAGCTCTCTGCTGAATTGTTGTTTAGGTGTTTCCAGTTTTGGTAAGTACTCCTCATCCATTGGCTAAGGTTGGCCGAATAGCCATAGTAAGGCAAGGGGACTTGTGTTGGATACGAGTCACCTATTATTCTGGTTTTAATAGTTACGATTGGTACAGATCTAGGAGTTGATCGTTATGAGTGAAGGGGTTGTTATACTTATCACGCACGGTAAGGTTAAGGTGAGAATTGACTTTTGGTAAAGTATTCGATAAGTATGTAAGATTAATCTTTGAGTGATATCGATTGTAGGTTTGGACTAAGGAGATCGCATCACGCTTGCTTACCAGGTGTGTACATACACTGCACACACATTATGTATCGGCAAAAGCTGAAATGCCGAAAAAGCTGAAATGTCGAAAAGCTAAAAGTTTGGCTACGGTAGTCTTGTGAGTGCGGGAACACTCGTAAAGGGGAGACCGATAGGTTGCCTGAGGCCCACGGGTGATTTCGTGGACTTGGGTTGTGATTCGGCCATATGGCCCGGAATGGGCTAAATGGGCCCGATGGGTTGTTGGGCCCATAACAGGCAAAAATTGAATGTTGATGCTATGTGATAGGAACTTGTATGTGAGCATGATTATGAATATGTCTGGGCCTAACAGGCCATATAAATGTGATTTGGGCCTAATGGACCATATATAGGTGATTTGGGCCTAATGGGCCATATAAATATGATTGGGCTTAATGGGCCAGATAAAGGTATGTGAAATTGTTTGGGATTTGTAAGGGGTTTTGGGCCTAGTATATGATATCCACATAAGACTTAATTAATATATTGTGACCGTGAACAAGTCAAAGGGTTAAAGTTTCGCAATGGGTATATGCATGTCTAGGATTGGATTTAGGGAGATCTTGGTACTTAAGCGGTCTTAATGACTCACCTCCTATTCTCTGGAATCCTACCTGGTGCATAGTTTTCATTCATCTTAGCTCACAGGAGTCATTAACGGGCCATGGTAAGTGAAACCGTAATTATGGGAAAATTATCGAAATGCCCCTAAGGGCAAAAATGACCAGAATACCCTAGGTGTAGAATGTAAGTTTTATGGATGTGACATGCATACATATGATATTCTGCTTAGGTTGCATATGGGTGGGAATTATGGAACGGAGGAAGTATATGAGGATTCCATGGTTTGCTTAACAATCGTGGATTCATCGACGGCTTTTAAAGCCCAATATGTAAATAAAGGTAGTTTCGCAATCGAGCTACCATGATGTGTGGGCTGGGTGGGTCGATATTCATATCCCCACATAGTGTGACGGGAGATGGAGCTGGTGTGTAGCAGATGGATAATTTGGATGGGATTGCATTGCATGAATGATGAATAATGTTTTTTTTAAATGCTTGTTTTTGCCGAGGTTGTACACACTGAGTTTGTGAAAGCTCACCCTCCCTCTTTTATTTTATTTTCAGTTGATGTTCAGTAGAAGGTTCGATGTTTGGTGGGACTTTGGGTGGCCGGCTAGCAAGATAATTCAAACTTGGTTTTTTAAGCATTTAAGTTTTTATTTCTTTTTAAGTGTGTTCAGATCTGATTGTAATAAGGTTTCATTATGTTATTATTATTGGAATTATTATTGTTATTTTCATTGTAATTATAAGAAGTTGAACATGGTTTCTTAAACTATAGCTTGTCTTTTCTACGTTTCCACAACAAAATTTTTAAGTGACATGTCTTCATCAAATCTTATGTTTCAAACAAGTGATAGGAATGAGTTTATTTTTAAGATGTTCTTTTATTTTAAGAAGGGTTTTCAATGAAAACACGGTTTTTGCTAAAACACTTCAATGTAACACGCCGAATACGGCCATAACATCTGGACCAAGTTTAGGGTGCTACTTTTAGTGGTATCAGAGCCCAGGTTACAAAACTCAGGCTATGAATTGGGCCTCATTACTAGCTTTTTTTGTGTCTTAAAAAAATATATTTTGAATCACAATATTTTGGAAAAGGGAAGTCTTGCTAAGCGGCACACTGAGTCTCCGACGTCGAACCAAGTAAGTATTGTTGTTCTTAAGCCTGTTTAAATTGTTATACAATAGATAGTTAGAGAGCTACTTTAGATGATTATGTTAAAATGGAACTGAAGTCCGTAGGATCCTAAAACTATAGAGGATTTTCGAAAACAATCTTCTCTTAAATTACTTCCATAAAACATCGGGTTAATTATTAAACTAACTAAAACTTCATAAAATTTTTAATCCATATAATACACGAATCGATGATGAGTGCTAGAAGAGGTGCAAGGGATCGTGGCCGAGGCTGCGGAAGTGTTAGGGCTGAATCGTTGGCATCGGGCCATATGCCCGATGTTAGAGTAGAAGAGGCTCCGGCCTCACCTGTGGCTGGGAATGGACAGTATGATCGGGCTGCGGGAGAAGATGCATTGTCGCAGGTAATGCTGGGAATTTTGGAAAGGGTCGTTGGGCCCAATAATGGCAGCGAAAATCGAGGGTCAATTTCGGAGCGACTTCGATCGAACGGGGCTAAGATCTTTAAAGACGTGGCTGGTGTGGCTCCTAACATGGCTGAATATTGGTTAGAGGCCACTGAAAGAATAACGGAGGATTTGGACAGCTCACCGGAATAAAAGCTGAAGGGAGTTGTGTCACTATTAAGGGAAGAAGCCAACCAGTGGTGGTTGACAGTGAAAGAGGGCACCCAACTGGAGCGGGTCACTTTTTTTCAAAGGTGCTTTCCAAGGGAAGTATGTGGGTGCAAGCTATGTGGATTCTAGAAGAAAGGAGTTCTTGAACCTGACCCAAGGAAACAAATCGGTGGTAGAGTATGAGGCGGAGTTTCTATGCCTTAGTAGGTATGCAAGAGTAATAGTGGCAATGGAGTATGAGCATTACATTAGGTTTGAGGATGGACTTAAAGATAGCCTCAGGGTACTGATAGCCCCATAAAAGGAGTGAGTTTTCTCAGAGTTGGTGGAGAAGGCAAAGATAGAGGAGGAGGTAAAGCGTACTGAGCGTTTAAATTGAGAAAAAGAAAGTGGTAAGAGCAAAAGGGAGGCTAAGACTCCTGGTCTTAGACAAATGCCTAGGGCTAGCGCCAAAGTTAATGGGACAGATAGAGGAGATCCCCTGCTGTTAATCTAGGGGTGCCACTTTGTGCTGATTGTGGGAAAGGTCATGCAGGCGGATGTTGGAAGAGGACGGGAGCTTTTCTAGCTTGTTAATCTATGGAACATAGGACCAGGAATTGCCCTATAATGTCAGCTCAGGTGCCAGTAGTGGACCAATGTGGTGTACAGCCACCGAGAGGTGGTCAGCTACCGCCGAGAGGCCGTGATCAGGCCAGGGGTGGAAATAGTTTGGGTCATGGAGCACGAGGCAGAGGTGCTGATCATGCTGAGGCGAGGCAGCCAGTTTTGGTCTATGCAGCACGTCGTCAAGCAGATGGAGATGCTCCAGAGGCGAATAATGGTACGTACTTACCCATAGTGTGCCATTTACCTAAGCGGCACACCGAGTCTCCGACGTCGAACCAAGTAAGTATTGTTGTTCTTAAGCCTGTTTAAGTTGTTATACAGTAGATAGTTAGAGAGCTACTTTAGATGATTATGTTAGAATGGAATTGAAGTCTATAGGATCCTAAAACTATAGAGGATTTTCGAAAACAATCTTCTATTAAATTACTTTCATAAAACATCGGGTTAATTATTAAACTAACTAAAACTTCATAAAAATTTTAATCCATATAATACACAAGTTGATGATGAGTGCTAGAAGAGGTGCAAGGGGCCGTGGCCGAGGCCACTGAATGTTAGGGGTGAATCGTCGGCATCGGGCCATATGCTCGATGTTGGAGTAGAAGAGGCTCCGGCCTCACCTGTGGCTGGGAATGGATAGTATGGTCGGGCCGGAGGAGGAGATGCATTGTCGCAGACAATGCTGAGAATTTTGGAAAGGGTCACTTGGCCCAATAATGGCAGCTGAAATTGGGGGTCCATTCCAGAGCGATTTCGATCGAACGGGGCAGAGATATTTAAAGGCGTGGCTGGACTTGCCTCCTAACGTGGCTCCTAACGTGGCTGAATATTGGTTGGAGGCCACTAAAAGAATAATGGAGGTTTGGACTGCTCACCGGAACAAAAGCTGAAAGGAGCTGTGTCACTATTAAGGGAAGAAGCCTACTAGTGGTGGTTGACAGTGAAAGAGGGCACCCAATCGGAACGGGTCACTTGGGGGTTTTTCAAAGCTGCTTTCCAAGGGAAGTATGTGGGTGCAAGCAATGTGGATTCTAGAAGGAAAGAGTTCCTGAACCTGACCCAAGGAAACAAATCGGTGGCAGAGTATGAGACGGAGTTTCTACGCCTTAGTAGGTATGCAAGAGTAATGGTGGCAACGAAGTATAAGCGTTGCGTTAGGTTTGAGGATAGACTTCGAGATAGCCTCAGGGTACTGATAGCTCCATAAAGGGAGTGAGTTTTCTCGGAGTTGGTGGAGAAGGCAAAGATAGTGGAGGAGGTAAAGCATACTGAACGCTTAAATCGAGGAAAAGAAAGGGGTAAAAGTAAAAGAGAGGCTGAGACTCCTGGTGTTAGACAGATGCCTAGGGCTAGGGCCAGAGTTAATGGGCCAGATAGAGCAGAGCCCCCTGCTGTTAATCCAGAGGGGCCACTTTGTGCTGATTGTGGGAAAGCTCATGTAGGTGAGTGTTGGAGGAGGATGGGAGCTTGTCTAGCTTTGTCCTATGCAGAACGTCGTCAAGAGGATGGAGACGCTCCAAAGGCAAAAAATGGTACGTACTTACCCATAGTGTGCCATTTACCTAAGTTGGAATTAGAGTGCGGAGCGAAAGTGTGGTGTGGTAGTCTGTGTTAGTAGTTGGAAATTTCGAGGACGAAATTTCTTTTAGGGGATAGAGTTGTAACGCCCCAAAAATCCTGAAATCTCGAACATTCTTTGTTTTTGATTTTGATAAAAATTGTGTTTTATGTTCCTAGCCATGTGATAATTATAGTAGGTCTTAATTAAGGTTTGAGTTCGAGCCTAGGAATTAATGAAATTATAGTTTAATTATTAAAAGAATCAGGGTTGGAAAGTGGTTGGGCTTTGAAATAAAAATAGGGGAAAAACAACATCAAAAAGCCTTGTGGAGGAGTGGCTAAAGGACGCCACTTAGGGAGTAGGAAGGTGGCGTTAGTAGCTAGCAAGGAGATCCAAGGTTCAAATCCTAGCTTAGTATTTTTAGAAGTTTAATTTTGGCCTTCAAGAAGGATAGAAGTGGCGTGAAGATGGACTCCAAGGGGAGTGTTTAGAAGAGAAAATTAAGGAAAAGATCAAGGGGTTATCAGGGAGAAAACCGAGAGATGAGAAGGGAGAAGAGATAGAGCCGAATTGGGAATTGGGCATGGAAAATTCAGGTATAAGAGCTATAAATAGGGGCCAAATATAGGTTGCCAGGCTACTGCCGAAATTCTTCTTCACCTTATTTCCAGAAACCCCTTTCTCCAAAAGCCAAAAACCCATTTGTTTTTCTTTCTTCTCTTCCTGCTGATTTCTATTATTCTCTACACAATTTTCTTTGTTTCACTTAGCCGATTTCTTCTTCTACTCTTCTTCTTTAATTTGTACCAAATAAACCTTATTCACCATACTAAGTTTGAAAAGCCGAAAAGCCAAATCTCCCAAGGGCTGAATACTCTTTGACTGAATCTAGTGTAAGTGTTGCTCTTCCAATCAATTTTCTTTGCTAGGTATCGATTATTGTCCCTCACTCTTTCAATCAAATTTGGTAGGGATTTAGTATCGAATCTCAGATCTTAGCTCTCTGCCAAATTACTCATTAGTTGTTTGCGGTTTTGGTAAGTATTCCTCATCCATTGCCTAAGGTTGGCTGAATAGCCATAGTAAGGTAAGGGGACTTGTGTTAGATACGAGTCACCTATTATTCTGGTTTTAATAGTTATGATTGGTGCAGATCTAGGAGTTGCTCGTGGTTAGTGAAAGGGTTGTTATACTTATCACGGAAGGTAAGGTTAAGGTGAGATTCTTGCTTTTGGTAAAGTATTCGATGAGTATGTAAGATTAATCTTTGAGTGATATTGATTGTAGGTTCGGCCTAAGGATATCGCATCACTTTTGCTTACCAGGTGTGCACATACACTGCACACACATTATGTATCAGCAAAAGCCAAAATGCCGAAAAGTCGAAAGTTTGGCTACGGTAGTCTTGCGAGTGCACGAACACTCGTAAGGGGGAGACCGATAGGTTACCTAAGGCCCACGGGCGATTCTGTGGAGTTGGGTTATGATTTGTCCATATGGGCCAGAATGGGCTAAATGGGTCCGATGGGCTGTTTGCCCCACATTAAGCAAAAAATGAATGTTGATGCTATGTGATAGGAACTTGTATGTGAGCATGATTATGAATGTGACTAGGCCTAACGGGCCATATAAATGTGATTTGGGTCTAATGGGCCATATATAGGTGATTTGGGCCTAATGGGCCATATGAATATGATTGGGCTTAATGGGCTAGATACAGCTATGTGAAATTGTTTGGGCTTTGTAAGGGGTTTTAGGCCTAGTATATGATATCCACATAAGACTTAATTAATATATTGCGACCGTGGACAAGTTAAAAGGTTAAGGTGTGGCAACGGGTATATGCATGTCTAGGATTGGATATAGGGAGATCTTGGTACTTAAGCGGTCTTAATGACTCACCTCCTCTTCTCTGGAATCCCACCTGGTGCGTAGAGTTCATTCATCTTAGCTCACGGGACTCGTTAACGTGCCAAGGTAAGTGAAAACAGTAATTATGGGAAAATTACCGAAATGGCCCTAAGGGCGAAAATGACCAAAATTTCCCTATGTGTAGAATGTAAGTTTTATGGATGTGACATGCATACATATGATATTCTGCTTAGGTTGCATATAGGAGGGAATTGTGGAATAGAGGAAGTATATGACGATCACATGGTTGCTTGACAATCGTGGATTCTGCGATGACTTTTAAAGCCCAATATGTAAATAAAGGTAGTTCCGCAACCGGGCTACCATGGTGTGTGGCCTGGGTGGGTCGATATTCATATCCCCACATTGTGTGACGGGGGACGGAGCTAGTGTATAGCGGATGGATAATTTGGATGGGATTGCATTGCATGATTGATGAATGATGTTTGTTTTTGAATGCTTGTTTTTTTCCAAGGGTTGTAAATACAGAGTTTGCGAAAACTCACCCCTCTTTTATTTTATATTCAGGTGATGCTTAGTAGAAGGTTCGAGGTTTGGAGGGACTTTGGGTTCTGATCAGATTGTAAAAAGGTTTCCATTATGTTATTATTACTTGAATTATTATTGTTATTTTCATTGTAATTATAAGAAGTTGAACATGGTTTCTTAAACTATAGTATGTCTTTTCTACGTTTCTGCAACTAAATTTTTAAGTGACATGTTTTCATCAAATCTTATGTTTCAAACAAGAGATAGAAAGGAGTTTTTTTTTTAAGATGTTCTTTTATTTTAAGAAGGGTTTTCAATGAAAACAAGGTTTTTGCTAAAACACTTCAATGTAACACGCCGGATACGGCCATAACGTCTGGGCCAGGTTTGGGGTGTTACAAACCAAATTGGCACATAATATGGCATAAATAGGCATTCAATCAGCCTCGACCAATCATAGTTCATATCATTTCAATACCAACAATTCACATTCTTAAATCATCAATATGGACACTTTCAAACATGCATTATTTTACCTAAACTCACAAACATACCAAATTCAAATCTCAACCATTTAGTATCCCTAATTGCAGATTATCAATAAGCATCACATATCCATCAACAACCACATAACTAAATCCATATGCATATATATATATACACATCACCAAATATGCCAAAATAGGCCAACTCTCATGGCTATATACAAAACAAAACACTTCACTTTTACAAGCCAACACAAATGGCTAAATCCACTACTAACATATACCAAAATGAAAAAAGCTCCTATACATGCCATATATCCAAAAAAATAGATTCAAAAGTATCAAAGTGATAGCTTGATAGTGTGATGAGATCTCTAACGATTCCCAAATTCGAGCTAGATTTGATTTCACTATAAAACATGGAAAAATAAACAATGTATGCTATAAAGCTTAGTAAGCTCATATGAAATAATAAGCAAAGCTCACCATTCATTTACAATTCCAGAGTATGAACATAACATACTACAAAACATTTAATCACAATGTTAACATATATTCAATCACACAATTAACCATGAATTCACAACTTCCATAGATTCAATGCTTATATAGTTTCCGTACATACCTGTACTGTTACATATATATTTCTCACCATTTCATATCTTTGATATACCCATTGAACCATTCAGAATACTATCGAATACTTTGGAATCTCACATCTTAAATGCCAATACATAGCCGAAGCTCTCTCAATCTCATATCACATATAATGCTCACTCTCAAGCTATCAATGGGTCTGCTCACACAAGCTGACGGTCATGATGAAACCACATGGTGCTGCTCACACAAGTTGACGAGAACTCATAACACATGCCGAGTATCTTAGCCACCAGTAGAACGTACGGACCAGCACCCAAATCACATAACCCTAATGACATGTCATTCGTATCCTAATCTATTCTTAGGGTTCAACCAGGATTTCTCAATGCTGAATCTTCGTCGAACATATCCGTAAGGTTGTATACACAATTTATTCAATACTAAAGCATTTAAAACACAATTATAATAATGCTTATCAACATAGGAACTTACCTCGATTGCTAAAACGACGGAACGGATTGACTAGTCCAAAACCTTATTTTTCCCTGATCTAAATCTGAATTTCACTTTTCTTCATCTAAATGTAATCAAAATTAAATGATGGTTCTATTAAATTTAGTCCAAAATACACATTACGGCAACCTTACACTTTTGCCTCTAATATTTCAACATTTTTACAATTTAGTCCTTAGCTCATAAAAACACAAATTCATGAAATTCAACTTATATCCATGCTAGCCAAATTTCAATTAAGTCGCTAGCAACCCAAAGTTTTCATTATTTCACACATTTCACCATGAATTGTACACATTTCACAATTAAATCCCTAATTGACAATTTTATTAGAAATCACTTTGCAAATGTTGTTTATTTAACAACAAGCATACATTTTCTATGTTATTTTTATGTTATTCCTTATTTTAGTTAAGTTAGAGAAGTGACTAAAACCTTCAAGCTATAACCATGGCTTCTTCCTTGCTAAATTCAGTGGTGATGAAAAGAAAATGATGATATTTTTATGTTATTCCTTATTTTAGTTAAGTTATTTATTAATTTACTATATTAACCTTTGTTATAATTCATTAAAATCCATTTAATCATGTCCATCTTTGTCCACTCAAATTAACCATGGTTTAATTACAACATAAGGACCTCTAATTTAAGATTCCATAGCTATTAGATACCTTTAGCCAATAGAACTCAAGTTTTATACTTTACGGGATTTAATCCTTTTTATCAAATTAAACATTCAAACGATAAAATTTCTTAAAGAAACTTTCACACAATCATACAATCATGATGTAGATATTAAAATAAAAATAAAATAATTATTTTGACCTCATAGTTGTGGTCCCAAAACCACTTTTAAGATTTGGCTAAAAACGGGTTGTTCCAACTCTCCCCCTTAGGAATTTTTGTCCCTAAAAATCTTACTTGAAAAGAGGTTAGGGTACTATTTTCTCATAGCTTCCTTGGGTTCCCCGATAGCTATTTGATACCGTGACATTGCCAGAGAACCTTAACTAAAGCTATGTTCTTATTTCTCAACTCTTTAACCTTTCGAGCTACAATTCTAATTGGCTCTTCGTTATACGTCATATCAGGTTGAATTTCAATCTTTGTCAGAGAAATTACGTCCGATGGATCTGATCTATATCGATCCAACATCAAAATATGAAACACATTGTGAATCTTTTCTAACTCTGATAGTAAAGCTAGCTGATATGCCACAGGTCCTATTCTTTCGATAATCAGATACGACCCGATAAATCACGAACTCAATTTGCCTTTGCAACCAAATTGAAGAAACTTCTTCCATAGAGGCACTTTCAAAACTACTTTGTCACCAACTTGAAATTCTATATCTTTACGTTTCAAATCCACGTAAGATTTTTGTTGATCTAAAGCTACTTTCAAACTGTCGTGAATTACTTTCACTTTATCTTCAATCTCTCTAACCAAATCAACCTTGTGAATCTTTTTCTCACTAACCTCGGTCTAGTATAATAGAGTTCGGTATTTGTGACCATACAATGCTTCATATGGTGCCATCTTTATACTCGATTGAAAACTGTTGTTATATGCGAATTCAACCAATGGTAGATATTTCTCCTAGTTGCCTTCAAACTCTAACACACAACAATGAAACATATCTTCGAGAACTTGAATTATTCTCTCAGACTGACCGTCAGTTTACGGATGAAAAGCAGAATTAAAGTGCAACCGTGTACCCAAAGCTTCTTGCAATTTCTTCCACAATCGTGACGTAAACTTTGGATCTCTATATGAAATAATAGAAATTGGCACCCCATGCAATCTAACGATCTCAGAGATGTACAACTCAGCTAATCTATGAAGCGAAAAATCTGTATGTACCGAAATGAAATGTGACGATTTGTTAGTCGATCAACGACAACCTAAATAGCAGCTTTCTTTTTTAGAGCAGAGGTAATCCTGATACGAAATCCACCGTAGCTCTATCTCATTTTCACTCTGGTATCATCACATGTTGTAGTAGTCCCAAGGGCACTTGATGTTTGGCTTTAACTTGTTGATAAACTAAACATTTAGATACAAACTCTGAAATGTCTTGTTTCTTGCTTGACCACCAGTACAATTGTTTCAAACCATTATACATTTTTGTACTCCCCGAGTGAATAGATAAATAAACATTGTTTGCTTCATATAGAATTTTCTAAATAAGCTCGAGATTCTTTGGTACACAAATTCTACCTCGGAACATTAAACAATCATCAGATCCGATCTGACACTCTCAATTAGTAGTTGATTCGCACAACACTCTTTTAGCTTGCAATTCATTGTCACATTTCTGTGATTCATAAATTTGCTAAGGAAATGATGGTTTAGCTTTTAATTCAACCAAAATTGAACCATCATCAGACAATGTTAACTGCGTATTCATCGGTCGCAAAGCAAACAAAGATTTTCTACTCAAAGTATAACATCCCAAAATAGGGCCTAGTCAAAATAGTGGTTTCGGGACCACAAATCTGACGTTAAAATATTGATTTTATGATTGTTGTGAGGTTTAGAATATGAATATATGCATGTGTTAAAGTTTCATGAAGAAATTCTAAGTATAAGGTGTTCAATTGGAAATTAGGAATGAAATTGAATAAGTTGCAAAATTTTTGTTTTAGAAGTAATTTGTATGAAATTGCTTTGGACTATTAATTCGGAGATCTTAAAGAGAAATTTGCCCAATTTCTAAGTTTTTGGACAAAAATAGGCTTGAATGGAAAATTTTGAAGGAAAGACATTATGGGCATTTTGGTCATTTGGTATATTAATGAAATAAAAAGGGAAAATTAAGTAAAAAATCAGCTCATTTTCTCCATGTTGCTGCCGAAATTTTAGGGTTCTCCATAGCTAGGGTTTTCAAGCTTTCCAAGCTCTATAGTAAGTCCTCCCAAGCCCTATTTTTAATATTTTTCGTATTTTTGAAATCCTGGTAACTTGCTTTTTCTTTTTCTACCCATATTTCATGCTAGGGTTCATGTTTAGAAATTTACCCATGCATGAGAAGCTTATGTTTGATGATTTATGGAAGGATATGATAGTTTAAAGGATGGTAAACAACTTTTACTAAGTAGATTTTCATGAAAAGGGCTTTAACGACTATTTTGTAAAAGTTGTAGAGGACAGTAGAAAAATGTGAAAGGAAGGAAAATGTGGGCTGTTATGAACATGAAAAATGTTTGGGTAGGCTTGGGTAACTAAGAAATCCCATACATTGTATTATTCGAGCCTAGGGACTAAATTGCAAATACATGAAAGTATAGGGGTAAAATAGTAATTTTACCCAAATATGAATTTTGGATCGTTTTGAGTAATGTATTTATTAAACGAGCTAATTTTGGTATTATAGATCAAGAGAATCGAGATGTGAGCCTTGATCGGGGAAAGAACAAGGTTTACGAGGTTTAGGATCTATTTCTAATATTTTGTACCGAGGTAAGTACATATGCAAATAAATACATTAATTATCGTTATTAAATGATTTATTTATATATGTATGCTTAATATGCTTATTTGGCTATGTTGATAATATAATATGTTTTGATGCTTTGCTATATGATTCCGAGACGTTGGCCATGTGAAAGAAACCATTATGCGAGTACGTTCAGTAAAGTCTAGAAGTCTAAAATCTCATTTGAACCTTAGGAATAGTTGAGGATACAAGTGACATGTCACTAGGATAGTCATGTGTGTTATGAGCTCATTTAATATTTGATACATGCTAGGGTCCGGGTGCTGGGTATCCTGAGTTGTGTTATTATACTCTCTTAGCTCTTTGAGTATCCCCATTGAGAACGGCATGTGATTCTGTGATATGAGGCACCTCGGTGCATTTTCTGTCAGGTAGCGTGTGTCCGAATCAGGCACTTCTGTCCATTTCTTCCGTGTGTCCGAATCATATCCATGTGTTCAACGGGTAACGTAATATGAATTTCGAAAGTAAAATTTAAGTAAGCCATATGTATGCAAGATGGCACAGGTATGCACTAAAATCGTATCAAGACTTAGTATATGATAATATTATGGAAAGATATGTATTTGGATAAGCATGTGCATATGAATATGGAAGGTAAGTATATGTATATGACATGATGAAAAGTATCATAACGGATAAGTAATTATGCGTAGATTATCAATAATTGCAAAAATGTAGATTATTTGTATGTGTACTTACTAAGCTTTACATCTTACCCTCCTCTCTTTTCCCTTCTCTTTAGATACATCAAGCTAGCTCAAAGGATCGAGAGACGTCAGAGCTCGGATCACACTATCTTCAAGGATTTTGGGTATAAAAGGGTTCAATTATTTTCGTCATGGCATGTATAGGAAACTTGTCTATTTTGTGTATATGTGTCATGTTGAAGTAGCCAAGTGTAATGGCTCATTTGGGCTTTGATTATTTTGTATGTGGCCATGTGATTTGGTCCATATTAATGATTGGGATGTATCCCTAAGTTTATCTTTACATGCATACTAAGATGTGTATGTCTTGGTTTGATGGATGACTATTTATTTGCTAGTATGTGGTTGCATGATTTAGCACTCATAATGGATTGATAATAAGGAATATGGTAAACCATGAAATTGGTGTGGAATGACTACAAGATAAGGTTGTGTGAATACTAATGGACTAGTATGAAAAGGGGTCATAGTGATGCTATAATGTTGCATGTTTAAGTGTCCAAATATATCATGGCATATGCCATTGAACATATGGAAGTGTATGATTGTTTAAGAGTGACCAATGGCTTGGAAAGTAGCCTCCAAATGGTCTGCACGGGTAGAGACACAGGCATGTGTCTAGGCTGTGTGTGACACATGGTCAGCCCCATGGGCGTGTCGTTTTTAGGTTAACATGCATTGTAGTAAACATACGGACAGAGACAAGGCCGTGTGTCTCAACCGTGTGGAGGACACGGCCTCTGGCCACGGGCGTGTGCTTGGCTGTGTGCCTCAAATTTGTATGATGACATCATAAACAAAATGTTCTCTAAAATCACATGGGCTACCACACGAGCATGTCCCAGGCTGTGTGAGGAACATGGGCCAAGGACACGAGCGTGTGCTCAGCCGTGTGCAAACCCCTGTAGGTTCGAATTGGAAAATAAATCCAATAATTCCACATGAGTGTGGGACATGGGCGTGTCCCCAAGCACACGAGCGTGTGAGGCTTTAACGTAGAAATTTTATTAGAATTACTGTGAGTTCTCAGTTTAGTCTCGGACCGCTAATGATGTATGTTTTGGGCCTCGTAGGTCCATAATAGGGACAAATTGACTTTAATTGATTGGTTTTAGTTTGAATGAAATTTTGTGGCCTGATTCTGTATGTTTGGTTCTGTTTAAGTTTGATAATGCCTTGTACCCTGAGCCAGCATCAGATACGGGTAAGGAGTGTTACACAAAGCATCCGTGACTACATTCGCTTTCCTCGGATGATAATTAATCACTAACTCATAGTCTTTCAACTGCTCGAGCCATCTTCGTTGCCACAAATTCAAATCTTTTTGAGTCATAAAACTTCTCACCAAATAAATGATGTTGCCAAATTTTCAATGCGAAAACAATAGTAGCCAATTTTAAATCGTGCGTCGGATAATTCTTTTCATGCTGTTTCTGTAACAGCCCCTTTTTAGTCAAATTAGAACAGTGGTTTTGGGACCATAAATCTAAAGTAAAAATAATTGTTTTATTAATATTTTAAAGTCTATAGCATGATATTATATATGTGTGAATTTTTTGTTAAGAAATTTTATCGTTCGAATGATTAATTTAATAAAAAAGACTAAATCACGTAAAGTGCAAAATTTGAGTTCTATGAGCTAAAGGTGTCTAATAGCTATGGAACCTTAAAGTAAAGGTCCTTAAGTGGTAATTAGCCCATTTATAAAGTTAGTGGACAAAGATGGACATTGTTTAAGTGAAAATTAATGTTTTAATTAAAGATTATAATTGAAAATTGATAAATAAAGAATAAATAAGTTTAATAAAATCATCTTCTAATCCATCTTCTTCACCTAACTGATTGGAGCTAAGAAAAACACCATAGATAAAGCTTCAAGCATACGACCAACTGCCTCTGCCCATGTGGACAAAAATAGGCTATTTACCAAGCCATTTTGCTCACCCAAATCGCACACACCCACACCAACCAAATTGGCATATAATATGGCATAAATAGGCATTCAATCAACCTCAACCAAGAATAGTTCATATCATTTCAATACCAACAATTCACATTTTTAAATCATCAATATGGTCAATTTCAAACATGCATTATTTTACCTAAATTCACAAACATACCAAATTCATAGCTCATCCATTTAGTATCCCTAATTGCAAATATTCAATAAGCATCACATGTCCATGAACAATCACATAACTAAATCCAAATGTACATATATATATACATCACCAAATATGCCAAAATAAGCCAACTCCCATGGCTATATACAAAACCAAACACTTAACATTTATAGGCCAACACAAATGGCTAAATCCACTACTAACATATACCAAAATGACCAAAGCTCCTATACATGCTATATATCCAAAAACATAGATTCAAAAATACCAAAGTGATAGCTTGATAGTGTGATGAGATCTCTGACCAATCCCAAATCCAAACTAGCTTTGATTTCACTATAAAACATGGAAAAATAAACAATGCAAGCTATAAATCTTAGTAAGGTTGTATGAAATAATAAGAAAAGCTCACCATTCAATTATCATTCAAGAGTATGAACATAACATGCTATAAAACATTTAATCACAATGTTAACATATATTCAATCACACAATTAACCAAGAATTCACAACTTCCATAGATTCAATGCTTATATAGTTCCTGTACATACCTGTACTGTTACATATATATTTCTCACCATTCATATCTTCGATATACCCGTTGAACCATTCGGAATACTATCGAATACTCGGGAATCTCGTACCCTAAGTGCCAATGCATAGCCGAAGCTATCTCAATCTCATATCACATATAATGCTCACTCTCAAGCTATCAACGGGTCTGCTCACACAAGTTGACGGTCATGATAAAACTACATGCTGCTGCTCACACAAGTTGATGAGAATCCACAACACATGCCTGATAATGCAGCCACCAGTAGGACGTATGGACCAGCACCCAAATCACATAAACCCTAATGACATGTCATTTGTATCCTAATCTATTCCTAAGGTTCAATCAGGATTTCTCAATATCAAATCTTCTTCAAACATATCTGCAAGATCGTATACACAATTTATTCAATATTAAAGCATTTAAAACACAATTATAATAATGCTTATTAATATACAAACATACTTCGACCGCTATAACGACGGAACGGATTAACTTGTCCAAAACCTTGTTTTCCCCTGGATCTAAATCTGAATTTCACTTTTCTTGATCTAAATGTAATTAAAATTAACTAATTTTAATTATCATTCTATTCAATTTAGTCCAAAATACACATTAAGGCAACTTTACACTTTTGCTCCTAATATTTCAACATTTTTACATTTTAGTCCTTATCTCATAAAAACACAAATTTATGAAATTCAACTTATACCTATGCTAGCCGAATTTCAATTAAGTCCCTAGAAGCCCAAAATTTTCATTATTTCACACATTTCACCATTAATTTTACACATTTCACAATTAAATCCCTAATTGGCAATTTTACTAAAAATCACATTGCAAATGTTGTTTATCTAACAACAAGAATACATTTTCTATCATCAAACATCAAAATACACATGTATTCATCAATGGAAAAACCCTAAACCTTTAAAATTTTTGCAAATTAGTCCCTGGGCTAGCTAGATTAACCTGCAACAATCTCAAAAACATAAAAATCATTAAAAACCTAGTCAAAATCACTTACATGCTAGCTAGAGAAGTGACCGAAACCTTCAAGCTATAACCATGGCTTCTTCTTTGATAGATTAGATGGTGATGAAGAGAAAATGATGATATTTTTATGTTATTCCTAATTTTAGTTAAGTTATTTATTAATTTAATATATTAACATTTGTTATAATTCATTAAAATTCATTTTATCATGTCCATCTTTGTCCACTCACATTAACCATGGTATAATTACAACATAAGGGCCTATAATTTAAGATTCCATAGCTATTAGATTCGTTTAGCTAATAGAACTCAAGTTTTACATTTTACACGATTTAGTCCTTTTTATCAAATTAAACACTCAAACGATAAAATTTCTTAACGAAACTTTCACACAATCATACTACCATGCTGTAGACATTAAAATAATAAGAAAATAATTACTTCAACCTTGAATTTGTGGTCCAAAAACCACTACTCTGATTTGGCTGAAAACAGGCTGTTACACGTAACACCTTTAACCTTCCACATATCAACTTTACTTTCTCTTCGGTCTTACGAACTAAATCTGGTCCAACAACATACTTATCATCCAACTATGTCTAGCACATAGGAGTCCAACAGTTCTAAACATACAACGCCTCAAATAGTGTCATGCGAATACTTGTTTGGAAACTATTGTTGTAATCAAACTCGCTAGAGGCAAATATCGGCCCTAACTACCACTAAATCAATCACAAAACTTCTGAACACATCTTTTAACACTTGAATTACTCTCGCGAATTGTCCATTAGTTTAGGGGTAATAAGCCGTATTGAAAAAAAGTTTGGACCCCAAAGCCTCTTGCAAACTCTTCTAAAACCTCTAAGTAAAGCGAGGATCTCTATTGGAGATGATAGAAATCAGAATGCCATAAAGACGTACAATCTTCGCAATGTAAAACTCTGCCAACTTCTACAAAGAATAATTAATACACACTGCAAAGAAATGCACACTCTTTGAAAATTGATCTATTATAACCGAAACCGAATCATTCTTTGATGGCGTTAATGAAAAACCAAAAACAAAATCGATAGTAATCCTTTCCCAGTTCCATTCAGGAATTCAAATTGGTTGCATCAATCCTGAAGGAAATGCATGTTCAACTTTCACCTTTTGACAAAACAAACATTGGGCTACAAAATCCATGATATCACACTTCAACCCAAGCAACTAACAAATATCACGAAGATCATTATACATTTTACCACTATCGGGATGCATAGCATAAGGATTACTATGCACCTTGGTAAGGATCGCTATCTTAAATCCAAATCGTGTGGCACACAATCTACCTCAAAAATTCAATTGCATCAACATCATAGTCTCCCTTAACATATTGTTCAACTTAACTAATTATCTTCAACAAATCTCCATCTAATGGTTACTTTTCCTTAATTTGTTTAGACAAAATCGGCCTCACTTGAAGTTTAGCCAACAGACCACCATCGTTAATCAAACTCAAGTGTACAAACATAGCTCTCAACTCAGTCATTGACTTCTTACTTAATGCGTCAACAACAACGTTCACCTTGCCAGGATGATACTCTATCACACAGTCATAATACTTCAAAAGCTCAATCCTGTTGTTGCCTTAAATTCAACTCCATTTAGGTGAGGAAGTACTTAAGACTCTTATGATCCATATAAATCACACACCTTTCTCCATACAAATAATGGTGCAAAATCTTAAGTGCAAATACTACAGTAGTTTATTCTGTGTGTTTTTCCTATGTTTATAGATTTTTGGAGATCGGCTCTGGTTGGAAGTCGATGGAGATGTCATCACACTATCCAGTCATCATTTCAGTAAATAATGTTTTGAGATTTGGTTATGTGGTATGTATAGGCTAGAAGTATGTGAATATGTTTTGAGATGTAACACCCTAAACCTGATGCAATATGTCATGTATGTCATGCTTAATCATCACACGTGTATGTAAAATGGCCATGCTCAGTAACAATCATTTAAACATATATTAAAAGCATATCAGTTGTACAACCACCGTCAAGTCAGTTAAAACACTGTCATACAATCACAGTAAAATTGGTCAAATTCATAGTCTAAGTCAGTCACTTACTCACAAGGGCAAAATAGCCATTTTAGCTTACAGAGGTATTTTAGTAATTTTACACTACAAGGGTATTTTGCTAATTTTACAAATTGGGGGCATTTCGGTAATTTTACAAGCCAAAGGTATTTCAGTAATTTTACAAACCAGGGGTATTTTAGTAATTTTACAAACTGGGGGTATTTCGGTAATTTTACAAACTGGGGTCTTAACGACCCAATAGATGGTCCACCATCACCTCAAGCGACTCAGTAACCTAAACAGACATAATGGTGTAAGTGGGCCTATGGCCCATTACTCGGCCCAAGTGGGCCCACACAATCGTGTGGCCTATTCAGCCTAGAAACAACCACAACTATGCGAACATCACAATTCAAACACACTTAACACATCACATACATTTATCCATGTGAGGCCCACCAGCCCATTAGGCCCACATGACCCATTTAGCTCAACGAGGCCCAGAACAGTCCAAGACCACGAGAGCGCTCGTGGTGGCCTCTACAGTGTAACGCCCATGTTTGTTGGCTCGGTTCACCACACGTGTGATCGCACGCTCGTGTGGCATCATATGCCATATTTCTGGCTTTTTGGTATTTTGCCGATCTACAGACATAGCAGTGTAAACAACACATACTTTCAGCTTTTAAATGATTATTGAAAACTGCATACAAATTGACACACTTTTGGCTTTTCAGGCAATCAACAAACATATCATACGGTTACACACCTGATCACGTAGAGTACTAAGAATTCACGATCGCCAGAACCTATATTCAAACATAACATTTAGTTAATCACTAATTAAATAGTGTTAGAAAAAATTCTTAACAACCACTTAACTGAAAGATCGACTACCAATTGCTTTAAGTAGATCGGTCGACCGTAATTTGTGTAGCTAATACAAAGTTTGGTGCCGCCACCCTTCCGTATCCTGGCGAAAATTCCCAAACCACCGACACCCTACGTCGCTTAAACCTAGGAGTAGAGGCTACGCGCTCAATCTCAGCCAGCACCCTTGCCATCACTTTATCTCTAGCACCCCATTTTCCCATCTAAAGTCTGATTAGTACAGGTTGCTTACCAAATCAAAAACAGAAATGGAAAGAGAGCGAAAAATGGTTTGAGGGGGAAAAGAATTTGAGAAAAAGACTAGATTTAACCACAGGTGTTTAGGAGAAAAGCAATAAGATATTCGTCTTTAGAGAGAAAGAGGAGAAAGCAAAGTAAATGGAGAGGAAGAAAACAACAATCAGTTGCTTCAATGGTTTGAGAGACTTGGGAGTACTCGGCCACCAAAGAGAAGAATAGAAAGAGATGACGAAGAAGGGGAAGATGAACAGATTCGGTAGGCTGTGAAGGGAAAGGATCGGTCACTAGAAAAAGAGAAAAGAAAATAGAATACTTGAGTGGCACCCACTAATTCGACTAGAAAGGAGGAAAACAAAAAGAATGCATGAGAGGTCACTTTTTAGTATATGTTCGGCAATACAAAAAATTGAGAAACAAAAAAATTAAAAACAAGGAGAACCCGAGAAATGACACAAAAGAATTCGGCTCCTATAAAACAAGAGGTCCTGTAACACCCTGAATTTTGGGCTTAGAAGTAATGGGCCCTGAATTTGGGATCGGTTAGAAGGCAGCTTAAATAAATGAAATGTGTTTAAATATTTTATAATTGCATGTTTAGTCTAATTGTTAAGTGATTTAGGAAGGGTTGGTAGTGTGGAAAAAGTCATGGGTTCGATCCAGGGCTTTAGCAAAACTTTCCATTTTTTTTTCTAAAGGACCCTGAGCATTAGGTTGAAGGCTTATTAATAAGGCTTGGTAAAATCTGACACAAGGAAACGCTTGGCATAGTGGCAAAAGGCGTTGGTAGCAAGTAGGAAGTCCAGGGTTCGAGTCCTAGCCTTGGCAAAAAATTTTATTGTGCATATGATTAGTAGGGAAGCAAGCGTTTAGGGGTTATAAATATGTTTGGTGGAAATTCGACACAAAGGATGCGCTTGGCCCAGTGGTATGATGGCCTTAGGAGTAAGGAGAGGTGTTGGGTTCAAGTCGCGGCATGAATAAAAGTTGTGGGTGTTTTTTTTAGACAACCTGGAGGTCGAAAGAAAGGCTTTATAATTAATTGGGGAGGAAGAATGACACAAATAAGGTATGTGCCATAGTGGCAAGGGACGTATAGCATAGCCAAGAGATTAGGGGTTCCAATCTGAATGGTAGCAAATATTTTTAGGATAACCTGGTTGCGAGTTAATAGGCCTTAACAATAGTTAGGGATGGAATATGGCACAAAAGCGCCTGCGGTGCAGTGGCGAGAAGCATGCTATGGATATGAGAGGTTGCAGGTTCGAATCCCAGGCTTGGCAAAGTTTAAATTTTTATTCTTTAAGAAAACTGAGGCTTAGGCATATAAGCCTTATAGTTATTTGTGATCGAATGGTAGCACAAGATAGGATGTGGTGCAGTGGCCAGCAGCATGTTGGGAAGTTGAAGGGCTAGAGTTCGAATAATGGCATGCGTAAAAAGGAGTTTAATTTTGCTACTCAACGCAAGGAAGGATTGCTATTCGGTGGAAGCAATTAAAATCAAGGGGGATTAAGTGTAGATATGATGATGATAAAAATTGGAGAAATTGAGGGGAATTTAACTGGACGAGTTTAAGTCGATTGGGGAGTGTAGGTTTTACTTTTTTATTTATCTATTTATTTAATTTTTTTTAGTATATATATGTGTGTCGTATGGGCAAGTAAGGGCATTTTTTGTTTTTGTGTGCTTCAGTCGCATATAATCTCCTCTTTTCTTTAAGTCAAACTCTTAATCTTTTCTTCCCTATTTTAATCGAATCAACCTCTTCCCTATTCAACCTAGCTGATTGTTTCTTTTTAATCAAGTTGCATAGGCAGATCGTAGCCAATCAATCTAGTCAAGGCAAGTATAGGTTGTTCTTCGGTAAGTAGTGGATTTATGTTGAATTAATGGGATGTGACTGATGGAGTATAATGTTGAATATAGGTTCGGGCGATTATGAATACTTAGTTCTCCAAGTGATAAGCTGTGTACTTCTACCCTATGATAGCTTGATATAAAGCTTAAGGTGTGTACATACACTGCACACACACACACACACAAGTAGATCGGCAAATGCCGAAAAGTTGAAATGCCGAAAAGCTGAAATGCTGAAAAGCTGAAAGTTTGGCTACGGTAGTCTTGCGAGTGTGTGAACACTTGTAAGAGGGAAACCGATAGGTTATCTGAGGCCCCATGGGCGATTCCATGGACATGGGCTGTGAATTGGCCAACCGAGCCAGCATGGTCTAAGTGGGCCCGATGGGCTGTTGGGCCCATAATAGGTAAAAATTGATAATTGATGCCATGTGATGGAAAATAGTATGTGAGCATGACTGTAAAAGTGATTGGGTCTAGTGGGCCATATAGATGTGATTTGGGCCTAATAGGCCATATGAATGAGATTGGGCCTAGTGGGCCATGAGCATGTATGTGGACTTGTTTGGGTTTGTAATGGGGTTTTGGGCCTAGTATATGATGATTGCATAAAACATAATTAATTTATTGAGACCATAGGTCAAGTCATAGGGTTATGGTGTGGCAGTGGTTATACGCATGTCTAGGATTGGATCTAGGGAGAGCTTGGTACTTAAGCATTCTTAATGACTCAACTTCTTTTCTCTGGAATCCTACCTAGTGCATAGTATCTGTTCATCTTAGCTAACGGGGATTTGTTAACGGGCAAAGGTAAGTAAAAACCCGTAATAAAATAAAATTACTGAAATGCCCCTAAGGGCAAAAATGACTAAAATACCCCTATGTGTGGAATGTAAGATTTATGGATGTTACATGTATACATGTTGCATTCATATGTATTCATATGATATTCTATTTAGGTTGCATCTAGGTTGGGAATTATGGAACGAAGGAAGTATATGAAGATCGCATGGTTGCTTGACAATTGTGGATCCACCGACGGCTATTAAGCCCAATATATGATTGGCAGCTTGCTGCAATAAAGGTAGTACCACAACCGGACTGCCATTGATGTGTATTGGTTGGGTGGGTCGATATTTATATCCCCATATGATGTGTATTGGGGGACGAAGTTGGTATGTAGCGGTTGGATTATTGGAGTGGGTTGCACAGCATTGCACGTATGATATTATTATTATATTATTGCGATGTGGGCTTCGGCCCAAATGAGGCTAACATGGGATAAGGCCCAAAGGCCACCGTTATTGAATTAGGCTCAGGCCCAAAATGACTGATGATTGCTTTATACTCATTGAGGGTTGTACACACTGATTTTTCGAAACTCACACCCTCCTTTTAAAATTTTTAGGTGATCCTCAGTAGGCGGTTCGACGGATGGAGGGACTCGGAGGTGCCAACTAGAATAAAAAGTTTAGACTTGGTCTTTATGTAATTTTTAATATTTTGATTTTAAATTATTTCTATTTGATTTGGGTTGTAACAAGGTCTTTCCTCTGGCTAATATTTCAAATTAGGATTACTATCATTTTTATGCTTTATATTTATTAGAAGTAGAACGTTAAACAATTAACTATTTTTTTAAATACTACGTTTCTGCAATTAAATTTTTAAATGACAAGTTACATTTAAATTAAATGTTTTAAACAAAGCTTCCGCAACTGAAAAGAGATTTTACAAAGTAATTGAGGTGTATCATTTTAAAAAAGGGTTTTCAATGAAATCAAGGATTTCGCTAAAACACTTCAATGTGACATGCCAGATTCGGCCATAACGTCTGGGCCGGGTTTGGGGTGTTACAGGTCCTATGACCGAAGTTGCCAAGATGGGGAGTCCCACATTCAGCCAACTCAAACATTCCCCTCAACCTTTTAACATTTCCTACTACAAACACTCTACCTACCGATTTGAATTTCTTCAACCTCCTCCATCCATTTGGCTAGCAACAACTTATTCAAACCTTAATCAAACTCTTTTAAAAACTCTTCTAGAAACCTCCTTGATTTACTCCCTACAACCTCATCCAATACCAGGTCAACAACCACCTCAAGAGAGTTTTAATCCAACTCTACCTCTCTCACCTCATGGAAATAAAATAAAATCCCTTTGCATTCCATGCGTTTCGAACTCAAGATCCCTTGCCACCATAATGATGCCACAACCACTGGATCACCAACTCATCTTGTGTCAAGATTCCACCAACAATATTCTTTAAGCCCACTTACTAACATCCAAGGTTTTATTCACCTACAACCAAATCAGGTTTGAACCCAAGACTTCTCCAATACTTCTCTAGACCCTTAAGCACTAAAGCAGACATACTTTTGTGTTATTCACTTGCACAACTAAATTCCAATTCCTTTGATACGTGAAGCCCATTTCTTCGAGGCCCAAAATTCGGGGTGTTACAACTCTACCCCCTTAAAGAAATTTTGTCCTCGAAATTTCCAACTATCAGAACAATCGCACACCCTAGCCTACCACGCTACACTCTCGCTGTGCACTCTAATCCTAATAATACAAGCACAGACCAAACCATATATCCATCGGAGCGGATAGATATCACATGCTTTTTAACAGTCTGATTTTGACCCTAGTCGGATAATGGTTTTGGGACCACAAATTCGAGTTAGAAAAAATTTTTACTATTATTTTTCCGCGCCTATTATAAGTGAATTGACATATGTGAAAGTCTCGTGTGAAAATTTAACTGTTTGTGTGTTTAATTTGCGAAAAGGATTTAATCGTGTAAAATGTAAAAGCTATGTGCTAGATGTTAAAAGTGTCCATTTGACTTGGCTTTGTTTATGAGAGGTGCTTATGTGGTTATTATGCCTTTTAAAAGGTTAATGGACATATATGGCCTTATTTCAAACGATTTATACATGTATTAATAAAGGGCAAAATGGGTATTTGTTTAATAATTATAGTTAAATAAAAAAAGGCATGATCATTGGCCGAAAATAAGAGAAAAAGAAAAGAGAAAAGCTTTGGCTTGGGTTCGACACTTACAAGCTTTGATTTGATATGTTTTTATTTCCGTTTTTTATAATTTCTACGTTTTCGTGATCGTTGTTAAGTGCTCTAGCTAGCCCATAATTAAATTCATGAAATTGTTGATGATTTGATGAGATGCCATTGATGAATTCATGAGTTTTGTGATGTTAAATGATGAATTATGAAAGTTTGATGTTAGGTTTACATGTTTTTCCTTTGAATTTTTGATGAAATTGAGTATTATGGGCTAAATTATAAAATTGTTATTTTTAGGGGCTAAAATATGAAGTAAGTGAAATGAATGGACTTGCATGAGAGATAGGAGAATTCGGATAAGCATGAGTATAAGAAAATTATGTGTATTTTGTGATTTTGTGATTTGGGGACTAAAATGTTGAAATGTGAAGATGTGAGGGCTATTTTGTAAAATGCCCTAAATATGTGCATATGGATTGTTTTGAATGATTTGGTGAATAAAAGGGTTAGTTTTGAATACGTATAGATCAAGAAAAGAGGAATTCAGACATAGACTGAGGGAAATCGAAGATTATAGAGTAAACAATCTTAGTCGACAAATTCTGAGTACGAGGTAAATTCATACTTAAAACATGATGTTTAGTATATTTTGATGTTTTGTTTATATATACATTGTATATATGTTGGTTTGGATAAATATAATGATAAATCAATAGTATTTGGCACTAAGAGTGCGATTTAAACTGCCTTCGGCTATATGAGGCACTAAGTGTGCGATATCGATTTAGCTTCGATTAATTGAGATGGCAGTGTACAGAATCATTGTAGCTTTGGCTAACTATTGCAGCACTAAGTGTACAGATGTTCAAAGCATGAATAATTTACGGAAAGTCTTAAAATATTTAATCAAAAGGAGAGAATGAAAGTGAATAAGTATAGGAATATTCAGGTATGTACGATACCTATGTGGTAGATAATTTTATGTATGTGAAGCTCATTGATTTAGTATGAACATATTGAGTATGTTGGTATATATATTTGATAGATGATTTAAGAATTTGAAAATATTTATATATTGATGATTTTTGTTTGGTACGAGCTTACTAAGCTTTTGAAAGCTTACTTTGTGTGTGTGTTTGCATTGTATTATAGATATTGAAGCTACTGCAAGCTCGGGGATCGTCAAGGATCGTCACCACACTATCGAACCTCATTTTGGTATTTTGAAATTGTATATTTTGAAGTATGGCATGTATAGGCTACTAATTGTGGAATTATGTTTTGTGACGTATATATTTAGCCATGTGATTTGGCTAGTTTATGTTTGAATTCATAGTTGATAATGGCTTATAATATGCGATGCCAATGTTCAATTTGGTATGTTTTGGTTAGTTAAAAGAGATGGTAAAAATGGCAAGTTTGGTAAGTTCATAGCATATGATTGAATGAGGTATTGATCATTTGGTTAGTTACGATGTTAGTTTAAGATTTGGTATGAATTGAGTGATGAATTGAGAATGGAAATGATTAGTAATGTTTTAGCATGAATTATGTATGATTTGGTATAGATATTGGCTAAAATGGTTGAGTAAATATGCTTGTTTCTTTGTTTGTATGTTGACCAATTTTGGGGTGGCAAATTGGTTATTCGAATGGCCTATTTTTGTCCACACGGGCAGAGACACGAGCGTGTGTCTTAGCCGTGTGCGACACATGGCTATGTTGCACGATCATGTGTCCCTTGGGGTACCCTACAATTGTAAGTCATGTCCGTACACAGCCAAAGCACATGGGCATGTGGCTAGCCATATGGCCTAAGTCAGGTTTGACCACGGCCAAGGCACACGGGCGTGTCTTGTAGCTGTGTGAGCAAGTCAATAGCTATGCGCTGTTTTACCATGGTTTAGACACACAAGCGTGCCTATGACCGTGTGAGGCACACGGCCTATTCACACTGGCGTGTGACATTTTAGAAGTTGAAAATTTTTATAAGTTTTGAAACTTTTATATGTCAGCAATTTAGTTCTATGCACGTTTAGGTATCATATGCTGGATTTTATGTTCTTAATGAATGTGAATGAATGAATTTTTTTTGTAATTATTTGATATTTGATATATGAATATCCTGATTTGTGTTATGAGTTAAGTAATGCCTCCTAACCTATTCTTGCGACGGTTACAGTTTAGGGGTGTTACATGCCTACCATTTCTAGAACACACACATAATAAATACAAATTCTAAATTCAAGTGTAGCAATGCAGTCTAATATCAAAAGAAATCTTAGTATTTCTATATACTACTTTTCAATGGAAACAAACAACAGTTTCAGAACTTACGGATTCGGCATCAGAGACTCGGTGAACCACACAATAAAAATCCTTCAAAATGCTTCAGAATCATTTGTAAATAACTTTAAAATCCAAAAACTAAGGCCCATTTCCCAGCCACTAAATGTAACACCGCAAACCCCATGCAATATGTCTGTTTGTCATTCTCAATCACCAAACGTGTATGTAAAATGGCCAAGCTCAGTAACAATCATTTAAACATAATTAAAAGCATATCAATCGTACAACCATTGTCAAGTCAGTTAGAACACAGTCATACGATCTCAGTCAAATCGATCAAATTCATAGTCTAAGTCTGTCATTTACTCACAAGGGCAAAACAATCATTTTACCCTACAGGGGTATTTTGATAATTTTACACTATAAGGGTATTTCGGTACTTTTACAAATTGGGGGTATTTTAGTAAATTTACAAACTGGGGGTATTTCAGTAATTTTACAAATTGGGGGTATTTCGGTAATTTTACAAACTAGGGGTATTTCGATAATTTTACAAACTAAGGTTTTAACGACCCAATAGATGGCCCACCGTCGCCTCAAGCTACTTAAGTAACCTAAACAAACATAACGATTTAAGTGGGCCTAAGGTCTATTACTCGGCCCAAGTGGGCCCACAATATCGTGTGGCCCATGTAGCCCAGAAACAGCCACAGCTATACGAACATCACAGTCCAAACAACATTTACCACATCACATACATTTACCCGTGTGGGGCCCATGAGCCCATTGGGCCCACACTGCCCATTTAGCCCAACGAGGCCCAGAACAGCCCAAGACCATGAGAGTGCTCGTGGTGGCCTCTACAGTCTAACGCCCATGTCTGTAGGCTAGGTTCACCATACGTACGATCGCACACTCATGTGGCATCATACGCTATATTTTCAAATTTTCAGTATTTTGCCGATTTACAAACATAGTAGTGTAAACAACACATACTTTTGGCTTTTAAACAATTATCAAAAACCGCATACAAATTCACACACTTTTAGCTTTTCAGCCGATCAACAAACATAGCATATGGTTACACACTTGATCACATAAAGTACTAAGAATTCACGATCGCTAGAACCTATATTCAAACATAACATTCAGTTAATCATTAATCAAATAGTGTTAGAAAAAACTCTTAACAACCACTTAATCGAAAGATTGACTACCACTTGCATTGAGTAGATCAGTCGACTGTAATTTGCCTACCTAATCCAAAGTTTGGTGCTGCCACCATTCCACATCCTGGCTGAAAGTCCCGAACCATTGACGCCCTACGCTGCTTAAACTTGGGAGTAGAGGCTCCGCGCTCAATCTCAGCTGGCACCCTTGCCATTAATTTATCACTAGCACCCCCTTTTCCCATCTAAAGTTCGATTAGCAGGGTTTCTTACCAAACCAAAAACAAAAATGGAAAGAAAGCGAAAAGGGGTTTGAGGGGGAAAAGAATTTGGGAAAAATACTAGATTTAACTAGAGGTGATTAGGAGAAAAGCAATAAGATATTCATCTTTAGAGAGAAAGAGGAGAAAGGGAAGTAAATAGAGAGGAAGAAAACAAAAATCAGTATATGTTCAGCAATGCAAAAAATTGAGCACCAAAAAAATCAAAACGAAGAGAACCCGAGAAATGACACAAAAGAATTTAGCTCCTATGAAACAAGGGGTCCTATGACCGAATTTGCCAAGATGCGGAGTCCCACATTTGGCCAACTCAAACACTCCCTCCAACCTTCTAACATTTTCTTCTACAAACACTCTACCTACCGATTTGAATTACTTCAACCTCCTCCACCCATTCGGCTATCAACAACTTATTCAAACATTATTCAAACTCCTTTCAAAACTCTTCTAGAAACCTCCTTAATTTACTCCTTACAACCTCATCCAAGACCAAGTCAACAACCACCTCAAGAGCATTTTAATCCAACTCTACCTCTCTCACCTCATGGAAATAAAATAAAATCCCTTTGCATTCCATGCGTTTCGAACTCAAGATCCCTTGACACCATAATGACGCCACAACCATTGGATCACCAACTCATCTTGTGTCATGATTCCACCAACAATATTCTTTAAACCCACTTACTAACATCCAAGGTTTTATTCACCTACACCCAAATTAGGTTTGAACCTAAGACTTCTCCAATACTTCTCGGGACCCTTAACCACTAAAGCAGACATACTTTTGTGTTATTCGCTTGCACAAAAAATTCCAATTCCATCGATACGCGAAGCCCATTTCTTCTAGGCCCAAAATTCGGGGTGTTACATGAGATGTAAATATATGTTTTGCCAAGTGATATGGCTTGATAATGGATGTGAATATGGTTTGGTTTTGTTATGGTTTATGTGATGAGAAAATGTTATGATTTGTTGCATATGAATGACTAAATGTGCTTAATTGTTAAATTTGGTATAAGTTTGGCATGAAGATGGATAAGAAATTGAGATGTTGGTAATGTATGATTGAATGAATTTCGCTTATGATTTTGGTATGTTTTGGTATAGATATTTAGCATGAAATAGATTGAATATTACATGACTTGAATGGTGTATGTTTTGAGATTAAAATTGGCTGAAAATGTGGTATCTTGATGCTTGAATAATACTTGTAGGGATGACTCAAATTAGGTGGCATTATGGCCTTGTAAATGGCTTATTTTGTTCCCACAATGGAAGGGACACGGACGTGTGTCTCTTCTGTGTTGCTCGAGGGCCACTTCGAAGTGAGCCTAGGTAAACCACACGAGCGTGTGCCGGGCCATGTGGCCAAGTCAATAGCATCCCTAATTTTCACACGGCAGGGCACACGAGCATGTCTCATGGCCGTGTGGACAAGTCAGCATGTATGTTCTGTTTTGCCACAGCTTAGACACACGGGAGTGTCTAATGCCATGTGAGGCACACGGCCTGACCACACGGGCGTGTGACCTCCGTAACTTTGAAAAATGTTAAGTTTTAGAAAAAAAATTGTATGTGTTCGGTTTAGTCCCGACCTCTTTCTAATGTATGTTTAAGGTCTTGTTGACCTAAAAAAAAGGGGACTTTATGATGATGTTTGACTATGATATGAAGATGTACGACTTTTGATTGTGAGGTGATCATGAAATGTTCCGATATGTCCGATAATACCTCTTAACTCTAGTCCAGTGACGGATACGGGTTAGGGGTGTTACAATCTGTTTGACCAATTGAAAGGTGCAACAGTGTTTTCAAAGATTTATTTGAGATATGGGTATTATCAGTTGCGAGTTAAATACTTAGATGTGCCAAAAACCGCATTTAGAACAAGGTACAGACACTATGAATTCCTTGTTATGCCTTTTGGACTAACTAATGCTCCTGCCATTTTTGTGGATTTGATGAATTAGATTTTTAGACCGTATTTAGACAGATTTGTTGTTGTGATTATTGACGACCTTTTGATCTATTCACGAGATGAGTCTGAGCATGCCAAGCATTTGAGGATCGTGTTACAAACCTTCAAAGATAAGTAACTATATGCTAAATTCAGCAAACGTGAGTTTTGGCTACGGGAAGTTGGATTTTTGGGACAAATTGTCTTGACGGATGGCATTCGAGTTGATCGAAGCAAGATTTCTACAGCAATGGATTGGAAACCACCTAGAAATGTATCAGAGGTTAGAAGTTTTCTGGGATTGGTTGGTTACTATCAACGCTTCGTTAAAGGGTTCTTGATGATTGCTACACCAACGGCTAGACTGCTACAGAAAGATGTAAAGTTTGAATGGTTCGAGAAATTTCAACAAAGCTTCAATCAATTGAAAATGTTGCTAACTGAGGCACCAGTGTTGGTTCAACCCGATTCGGGTCAAGAATTTGTGATTTACAGCGACGCGTCATTGAACGGATTGGGTTGCGTATTGATGCAAGAAGGAAAAGTGATAGCCTATGCTTCCAGACAGTTTAAACCACATGAAAAGAATTATCCAATACATGAATTAGAATTTCCTGCTATAGTTTTTGCATTGAAAATTTACGTCATCATTTTTACGGTGAAAAATCTCACGTCTTTACCGATCATAAAAGCTTAAAATATATTATGACTCATAAAGATTTAAATTTGTGACAACAGAGATGGCTCGAATTACTATGAGTTAACATGTAACACCCTACATCCGGCCTGGATGTTATGGCCGAATCTGCGATGTCACATTGAAGTGTATTTGAAAAATGTCATTCTATTCGAAAAGTCCGTACCATATTAAAACCTTCGTAGTATTCTTTTACAAAACTTTTAAGTAAAAAGCTCCAGTAGGTTTAGCAAGTGTTTAGTCATTTCAGGTTGTTATTACACTTTAAACACATTGTTTGTTGCAAAAGTTTTTGAGACATATTGTATTGGCGTGGTGTTCTGAAATCATTTATCGTTTGAAAATTCCCGTCCTACTACTAGCAGATATAAATCAAAGTAAGTAACCCCAAATTAAAGTAAAATTTAAAGAGGCCTTATTTCCTAACAACAACCCAAATAAAATAGCTTAAAGATTAAGAGTTTAAACAGTAGCAAAAGAAGTGGTGTGGCCTCTATCGAGTCCCTCGGAGCACCGACCTTCCTAGGGATTACCTGCACAGGAGAGCAGAAGGGTGAGTTTATGAAAAACTCAATATGTATTCCCTTTTCAAAAATTAGTTAACTACTAGGCAAATACAGTTTGGGCCTAAGCCCGCTTCAGTGACAATCCAGTAACAATGTGGGCTTTAGCCCATTACAATAACAGTATCAGTGTTGGCCTTAGCCCATTACAGTAACAGTATCAGAAATGCAAACAGAAGACCTACCCATCCATCCTCTACACTCCACTCCGTCCAGCCCTACACTCTATGTGTGGATAAAATCAACCCACCCATCCCTACACTTCAAATATAGCACTAGTTGCGACATTAAATGGTATTTGCAGCAGAGTTATATATTTACAGCAGAGTTATAGTACACTTCCTCCAAATATATCAACCTACCCCCATGTAACATGTCATGTCATAAAATCATATGTGTATGCAATATGTCATGCGCGAATACAGTCAAACATATCATAGTTGTATATCAGTCATTTTACCTCTTAGGGGTATAACAGTCATTTCATCAGTAAGGAGTCTAAACGTACTTATCGACCCAACAGTAGGTCTACAATCGTCTCGAGTAACCCGTGCAACCTTAATGGTCAAATAATAAAAATGGGCTCAAAGCCATAACACAGCCCATGTGGGCCCACACGCCCGTGTGGCCCAATAACTCTAGAAATAGCCTTGGTCGTGCGACTACATAGCCTGGCCCAATAAACTCCACACGTCCGTGTGGGGCCCACAAAACCTATTTCAGCCCAACATGGCCCAAATCGGCCCAAGCCCATAAAATCACTCGTGGGTGGCCTTAACGTTCTTACGCCCATGTTTAGGCATTCGAATTACCACACGAGCGAGCACACGTTCGTGTGGTGTCGATGGTCACTTATTTCGACTTTTGCTGATTTACGAGTATGTCAGTGTTTTTACACACCTGATGAGATTCGAAGATAACCGCATTCCAAATATTCTTATACCTGAATTCAGTCAAAAAGACATTTACTCAATTGTATATTTAATAAAACAAATGGAACCTAACGGAGTTCCTAAGCGATCTAAATAGTTACTTCTCCGTACCGAAAGCCAATCGAAATTGCACCCTTGATTTCTAGGAGATATACCAATCAACTTGATCTCCACCTACACGAAGGTCATAACCCTTTTATTAAACTTGTACTTGGATAAAAACAATCTTGACTAATCCCTACTTATCAAATAACAGCAGTACAAAGTATAATTTGGTGATGTAGTGAGCTAAGACCGAAGCGAAGGATTGAACTAACAAAATAAACAGAGGGGGCAACGACAATAAGAGGAAGAGATGAGAAAAGCCCAAAAGGGGGAGAAATAGAGAAAAGAATTACCTAACCACATTCAGCCAACACAAGCCTGATGGAGGAAATAAAAGATGAACCCAGGACGGAAAGTCAGCAAAACAACAAGAAAAGTGGGAAGAGGGATTACCCAAAGCCGAAAGACGAGAAAGGGGAGAAGAGAAATATTCAGCCAACACACAAGGGGTATTGGCCAAACAAAGATGAGATAAAGAGAGGGGCAATAGAGACGAAAGAATAATTGCAAAAGGAGTAAGGGAGAAGAGCAAAACTGAAATAGGCCTAAAATGCAAGATACCTAAGAGGTCAGCAGTAGTATTTGGCTATTAAAATAAAGTGTAAAAGAACGTTAAGGCAATCGTCAAAAGCCAAAAATAAGAAAAGCAATCTAGCCAAGGCCAAATTCTGAATGACAGAGTTCAAATTCAACACTACCTTCCCTTGATCCATTCTTTGAAAATCTCCTTACATCACTCCACCCACTAATTTGTATTCCACACAACTTCTCTATCCAAAATTTCCTCCACAAAGCTCTCCCCAAATTCCCCTAACAACTGAAATTCCACAAGAATCTCCTAAAACCCGGCCACAACTCCCCACACTCTTCAAACACACGAGTTTCGGTCAAACTAGAACTCTCCCATGGCCAACAGCAAAATAAAACACCTCCATGCGCCTACCAGCATTCGAACCTCAAACCTCAAGTAACCATAGCATGCCATTTATCCCTTAGACCAACAGGCCCTTTCTGTCATGTTTTTACCACATTAATATATAAGCCTACTGACTAGAGACCGGGTTTATTCAAGTAAAAATAAAAAATTTGCACAATCCAAGGCTTGAACTCAGGACTTCTCCAACACTTCTTAGTACACTTAACCACTGAGGCAAGCACTCATTTGTGTCACTTTCTTGCACAACCAAATATTTATGAGTAGCTTCCTAACTTTTCCCATACCCAAGATCTATTACTTTTAGGCCTCAAATTTGAGGCCTTACATAGCAATTGATTATCACCTAGGGAAAGCGAATGTGATCGCGGATGCTTTGAGTAGATAATCATTGTTTTCCTTGAAAGCAATAAATACACAGTTGATATTATCTGAGGATGGTTTGATTTTAGCTGAGTTAAAGGCTAAACTAGTTTTTTTTAGCAAATTTGTGAATCTCAGAAATTTGATAGTGAATTGTAAGCTAGAAGAGTGCAATGCGAGTCGAGTAGTGATACAGTGTACCAAATCAAATCTGATGATTGTTTGACATTTTGAGATAGAATCTTAGTATCAAAAAATCTAGAGTTGATTCAAAAAATTTTGCACGAGGTCTGTTCACCTTGGAAGTACTAAAATGTAAAATGATTTGAAGAAGTTGTATTGGTGGATGGGTATGAAATGAGACATTTCTGAATTTGTATCAAAGTGTTTGATTTGTTAGTTAGTGAAAGTCGAGCATCAAGTGCCTTCAGGATTGCTTCAGCCTGTGATAATACCAGAGTGGAAATAGAATAGGGTTACGATGGATTTCGTATCAGGATTACCTTTGTCTCCAAAAAAAAGATGTTATTTGGGTTGTTGTTGATCGATTAACGAAATCAACACATTTCATTCCGGTACGTACTGACTATTCACTTAATAGATTAGCTGAATTGTACATTGTTGAGATCGTTAGATTGCATTGGGTGCCAATTTCGATTATTTCAGATAGAGATCCAAGGTTTACATCTTGGTTTTGGAAGAATTTGCAAGAAGCTTTGGGTACGAAGTTGAATTTTAGTATAGCTTTTCATTCGCAAACCGATAGTCAGTCTAAGAGAGTAATTCAGATTCTCATAGATATGCTCAGATGTTGTATTTTAGAGTTCGAAGGCAATTGGGAGAAATATTTGCTGCTAGTTGAATTTGCGTATAATAACAACTTTCAATCAAGCTTAAAGATGGCATCGTATAAAGCTTTATATGGTCGCAAATGTCGAACTCCATTATATTGGACCGAGCTTAGTGAGAAACAGATTCACGGGGTTGATTTGGTTAGAGAGACCAAAGAGAAAGTGAAAATAATTCGTGATTGTTTGAAAGCAGCTTCAGCTCGTCAGAAATTGTATGCGAATTTGAAATGAAAAGACATTGAATTCCAAATCGACATTAAAGTGTTTTTGAAAGTGTCTCCGTGGAAGAAAATACTTTGTTTCGGTCAAAAAGGCAAATTAAGCCTATAATTCATCGGTTTGTATGAGATTATTGAATGAATAGGGCCATTGGCATATCGATTAGCCTTACCTTCAGAGTTAGAAAAGATTCATAATGTATTTCATGTATCGATGTTACACCGGTATAGATCTAATCCATCACATGTGATTTCTCCGCCAGAGATTGAAATTCCACCTGATATGACATACAACGAAGAACCGATCAGAATTCTAGCTCAAGAGATCAAAGAGTTCAGAAACAAACACATAGCTTTAGTAAAAGTCTTATGGCAATGTCATGGTATCGAAGAGGCTACGTGGGAACCCGAGGAAGCTATGAGAAAATAGTACCCTAACCTATTCACTGGTAAGATTTTCAGGGACGAAAATCCCTAAAAGGGGAGAGTTGTAACAGCCCATTTTTAGTCAAATCAGAACAGTGGTTTTGGGACCACAAATCTGAGGTTGAAATATTTATTTTATTATTATTCTAATATTTACAGCATGATTGCATGATTGTGTGAAAATTTCGTTAAGAAATTTTATTGTCTAAATGGTCAATTTGATAAAAAGAACTAAATCGCATAAAGCATAAAACTTGAGTTCTAATAGCTAAAGGTGTCTAATAGATATAGAACCTTAAAGTTAAGGTCCTTATGTTGCAATTAGACCATATAAACTGTGGGTGGACAAAAATGGGCATGCATTACATGATTTTAAATGAAATATAGTTAAGGTTAAAATGGTAAATGATAATTAATAAGTAAAATTAAATAAAACAAATGAAATATTTCTTTCATTCATCTTATTGGAACTGAAAACTAGGGCTAAGGGAAGCCATTTTTGGTGTTCAAGCATTCGGTCACTTCATTGCCTAATTATCAAGAAAGGAGAAATACAGACTTGGATCGGGGAAAAGATAATGTACTTGATTAATCGATAATTTAATCATTTTTGAATTGAGAAAAGTTCATATGTAATAATGTAACACCCCTAACCCGTATCCATCGTCGGAATAGAGTTAAGAGGTATTATCGATTTATATACAACATATAGCATACATTTAATAACATTAAGCATTCATTCTCATACATCATTCATTACAACCACAAAGTCCCTTATAAAGGCCTACGAGACCTTAAACATGTTGTAAAAGTGGTTTGGGACTAAACTGATATCATACAAAAATTTTAGAAATTTTGAAAAAATTTCAATCATACAAGGGTCACACGCCCGTGTGAGTAGACCATGTTCCTCACACGGCTCCAGACACATTCGTGTCTTAGGCCAAGCGGAAATAGGGCATACATACTAACTTGGGTCACAGGACCAACCACACGCCCATGTGTCTAGCCCGTGTGCCCTTCGAAGTGGCCACACACGCCCGTGTGCTAGGCTGTGTACTAGGCTATGCCAAAACAAGGTGTACTGACTTGTACAACATGGCTAGTCACACGCCCGTGGGTGAGACCGTGTAGAGGATACTGACTTCATTTTAATAACCACATCAGGGGACACACGACCGTGTAACATGACCGTGTGTCACACATGGCTGAGGCACACGCTTGTTTCTCTACCCATATGGACAAAAATAAGCCATTTGAAAGACAAATTTGCCACCCTTATTCATGCACACCTAGACAATCAAAATGGTACCATTTCATCATTCAATTAGGCAGCCAAAATCATCAACCAAATGCACAATTCATGCCATATCCATTTCAACCAAATTCAATACCAATTACCTAATCAAATAATTATCAATTCAACTTTGAAAATCATACTTCATCAATGCATTTCTCAAACATTACACACCAGAAATCAATTATCCATTTGAAACTATAAAACCATAACCATATTCATACCAAACATGCCAAAATAAGCCATCACTCATGGCTATGTATACAACTAAAACATATACATTTACAAGCCATTTCTAATAGCTAAGCATACATCAATATTAACATCATTTACAAGCCAACTATCATGGCTATAATCACAAGCAAAATACCACAAGTAGCCTATACGTGCCATATACTATATATACATAACTCAAAAGTACCAATTAGATGTCTGATAGTGCAATGATGTTCCCGACGACTTCTGGATCTGAGCTAGCCTTGATTCACTATAAAACATAGAAAAATAGCACGAAGTAAGCCTCATAGCTTAGTAAGATCGTATGTAAATAGCTTTATTCATCAAATAAATGGAAATCAACCAATTTCACATTAACTACAAACCTTTCTCATGTCTTAAACATGATTAAATGCCATCTCATTAAACTTTCTCTATTTAATACTCGAATAGGTTCTGTACATACCTATATCACCTTGTACTAACCTCTTTCTTAACCACACCATTCATTTTCCTGTTGAACTATTCGGAATAGAGATTGGATACTCAATAGTCTTATACGATAAGTACCTATACCATGGCCCGTAGCCAAATCAAGGTAACTTACCCGAAAAACAATTGTCATGGCCTGAAGCCAAATTGGTATAACTCGCACCCGAAGCGTTAATATCATGGCCCAATGCCAACTCAACTTATCATCTAATAACAAGACACTAGTATCCAGATCTATTCCTATAGTTCAACCGCGACTTCACAACTTTCATTTCTATCATCGAATGCATTCGTAGAGTCGTTCTCACAACTCAAACATAACCTATAATCTCATAATCACTGTTTATGCAATATCAAAGCTTTTAACATAATTTCATAATGAAATTAGAACTACGAACTTACCTTGGGTATGAAAACGGCGAAATGAGTCGATTACTCGATAATCTTGCCTTTTCCCCGATCTAATTCCGAATTCCTTTTTTCTTGATCTAAATATATTCAAATTAATTTCTTTAATCAATCACTCATTCAATTTAGTCCAAAACATACATTTAGGCCTATTTGCATTTTAGCTCCTAAACTTTCACATTTAATCAATTTAGACCCTATTTCACAAATACACAAAATTCACAAAATTTCATTAAACTCAAGCTTAGATGAATTACCACAGTGCCCTAGTAGCCCATAACTTTCATTTATTTCACATTTTAACCACTCAATTTGTACATTTCACAAATTAATCCCTATTATGCATTTTCATCAAAAATCACTTAATAAAAATTACTCAAGTATTCAACAATGGAAACATGTTAAATCTTTAAAAATTTCAAAATGTAAGGTACGGGTTAGCTAGAATACTAAGCAACGATCTCAAAAACATAGAAATCATCAACAATGGATCAAAAATCGTACCTTAATTAATTGAATTTGCCTATTTGAATGAAGAACCCTAGTTCTTCTTATTCTTCTTTTTAATTTCGATTAATATATGATAATAGGAACCCTTAATTTGTTTTGTTTTATTTATTATAAGTTAAAATACTAATTTACAAATATAACCTTACTAAATAACCATTTAAATCATTCATTCTATACCAATAAATGTCCATTAACATTTAAAATGGTCGAATTACCATTTAAGGCCATCATATTTAAAAGCCAAAGCCAATAGACACCTTCAACAAGTAGAATGCAACTTTTGCATTTTATGCGATTTAGTCCTTTTTCTCAATTTAACTATCCAAATGATAGAATTAGCTCACAAAATTTTCATACATATCAAATAACATGCTATAAATATAGAAAATAATATTAAAATAATTTTTTAACATCAAATTTGTGGTTCCAAAACCACTGTTCTGATTTAACTAAAACCGGGTTGTTACAAATAAGCATTGTTATAATTATGCTTTAAATGCTTTGATATTGCATAAATTGTGTATACGAGACTACAGTCATATTTGATAACAATTCAGCTATGTATGGCACTTAGTGTGCAATTCAAGATAGCTTCGGCTATGTATGGCACTTAGTGTGCGAGATTAAAATAGCTTCGGCTATGTATTGGCACTTAGTGTGCGAGAATTCAAGTATTCGACATTTTTCAGGTTTGGGCATGAGTTTGTTACGGATTGGTTCAGGTATGTATATGAATCACACGAGTTTTAAATTGAAGAAGTTATGAAGTTTGCATATAATTATATGATTAAGCATGTGGAAGGTTTGTTAGCTTTTATGAATTACGAATTAACAAGTTCAAATTGATGAATTGTGTACTTATGATTAGTTGAGTTTATTTCTTACGAGCTTACTAAGCTATAAAACTTACTTTGTTTATTTTTTCCATGTTTTATGGTTACCTGATTTTTCGTTTCTAGGCCCAAGCCAATACCAAAGCTAGCACAGATTTAGGGATCGTCGGAGACTACGTCACACTATCCAACCATCACTTTGGTACTTTTGAGCTTATGGTTTGGTCATATGGCATGTATAGGATTATGGTCATTTTGATAGGTATCGTGGTAGTGATTTTTTCCATTTGAGATGGCTTATGAATGGTTATGTTTTGGATTACATATATAGCTATGAGACTTGGCTTAATTTGGCTAGTTTGGTTATGTATATATATATGTAACTTCCCGAATTAGAGCCTAGTCAGAACAGTAGTTTCGGGACAGCAAATTCAACGTAAGAAAAATTATTTTTATTATATTTTTATGGTCTAAAATTTAACAAGATGATTTCTTGAAAATTTCGTTAAAAATTTTTGACGTCTGGGCACTCAATTTAGTCAAAAAGACTAAATTGTAAAAAAGTGCAAAAGTTGAGTTCTACATGTTAGAGGTGTCAAATTGATTTGAAATTTTAAATTTGAAGTCCTGAAATGGTAATTAGACCATTGGTTAATTTGTTGGACAAAAATGGACATGAAATAGGTGAAATAGAATATTTTTAAGTTAGGGGCATTTTGGTCATTTAGTAATTAAAATGAACTAAAAACAAAATTAAAAGCCAATTTTTGTCCATCTTCTACCCCATGGCCGAAACTTGCATGGAGAAGACATATCTAGGGTTTTTCAAGCTTCCAAGCTCGATTGTAAGTCCGTTCTAGCCCCGTTTTTAATGATTTTTACGTTTTTGAAATCCTCGTAACAAGATCTATCTATTTCTACCATTTATTTGAGCTAGGGTTGATGTTTAAAAATTTACCCATGTATGTCATGCATGTATTTTTATGTATAATGGTAGAAAATGAATGTTGGGTGTTAAATAAACGATTTTGCTAATGATTTTCGGTGAAAATGCTTAAAAGGGCTAAATTGTAAAAGTTATAAAATTTGTCATAAAAGTGTGTTTTAGTGGAAATTGGGGACTGCTATAGTTATGAAAATGATTCAGATAGGCTTAATGTACAAAGAAATTGAATTAAAATCATTTTACGAACATTGGGGCAAAAGTGTAAATATGTGAAAGTTTAGGGGTCAAAATGTAAATTTGTAAAAGTTTGATTTTTGAACCCATATGAATAATGTGACTAATTAGTAAGCTAAATGTGATATTATAGATCAAGGAAAATGAGATTTGGGCATAGATTGGAAATGAATAAGATTATGGACTAAATCGGAATAAATAGCCATGCTCGCTTTCGAGGTAAGTTCGTATGGCAATAATAATGCAATAATATCATTGTTTATGCTTGAACTTAAATTGATCTGTTAACATTATGTGGTGAATATTTATATAGTTGGTATGATGATTGTATTATGTGACAAATGCCTAAATGTTATTATGAACAATGCCATGATTATTTAATTAATATGAGAATGGTGAATTTGTAAGCATGAATGATATTACGGTCGTTATCCACGATGATACGAACAAGTACGATGAAGATGCTATGTGCAATGAGGAGAATCCCGTTTGAACCTTAGGAATAGTTTAGGATACAAGTGGCTGGTCACTAGGAATTAAGAAATCCGAGCTCATTAAGCGGTCCGAGTTCGTGATATATGTGAGAATCCAAACTTGTTGAGTGATCCAAGTTCGTGATATATGAGACATCCAAGCACATTGAGTGGTCCAAGTTCATTATAGATGTGAGCATCTGAGCTCGTTGACTGGTCTGAGTTTATAATGGATGTGTTACATGTTATAAGGTAGCTTTGGCTACGTGTGTTTATGTGGCACTTACGTGCAAGTTTCCGTGTATCCAATAGTATTCCAAGTGTCCAACGGGTATTGTAATGAATAATGCGATGAAAGTCCCAAGATGGGAATGGCAATAAAGGTAAAATTATTTGATATGCTACGAATATGTACAGGTATGTACGCTAAACTCATGAGCAATGCCTTGATGAAGAATGACTTATGGTGAGAAAGTTTATGCATATGTATTTATATGAACTTATGATAAGTGTGCAAAATGGCTTGAATGATGAATAATCTTTATGGCTATGTTATTATGTCTTTGTGTAATTGAACATGGGATCCATGAAATGGCAAGTTCATGATTAGTTGAAAATGAACTTATGATAGTTATCATCATATTGCACTAAAACAGTTTTGGACAGCACCAGTAGTCAAAATTTGAAAATCCACCAAAAATTGTGGAAATTGAATTAAAAGCTGAATAAGGGATGAAATTAAAGCTTATTGAGTTTAGTTTCACATAGAGGAAAGGGTGTATGCAAAAGAATTTTGTATTATGTGATATTTGAATTTTGGTGAGACAAAGTCAGAGTGATTTCAGGCTCCCTGTCTTAACATTGGAAAATCACTAAAAATTGTAAAAAAAAATTATTATGGGTTAGAATTTATGTGAATAAATTCTAAATGAGTCTATTTTCAAAAGAAATAGACAAGAACATAATCTGAACCCCGTACTAAGAGATAAATAAATTTTAGTGAGGAAAGGTCGAAGCTATCAAATAGCAGAATATGGATAAAGTTAAAGAAGAAACTGTACTTATTGGCTAGACTAAAAATTCTGAAAATTTAATGGTAAGAATACATATAAGTCTAGTTTCAGGAAAAATTAACGGATCTTAATTTGGAGTTTCGTATCTCAAGATATTAATAATTTAGTGACTATGACACGAGTAGATAACTTGACTTGAATTTGAGCAAATAGTGGAATTGTGCGCAATTTCAATTGTGTTACCATGAGAACATGTTGATAAAATTGCTTATTATTTTCATATGGACTTACTTTGCTATAAAGCTTACTCCTTCCTTTCTGTTTCTTTAATGTTGACAGGTTAGCTCTGGGTTTAAGATTGTCGGAGGCAGCATCACACTATCAAGCTTTCACTTTCGGGGTATTGGTGAATCTTAAACGTCTTCAAGTGAGTGGCATGTATAGAGACTTAGTTATTGATATGTGTTCTTATGGTTTGGCCAAGATGTTGGCTTATATTAGTACATTGTATATAGCCATGAGATGTGGCTTATGATGGTCATGGCTTGTAAGCCTATTTATCCAAGTTATGTATTGATGCCTTGTGATGTGGTCATGTGATTATATTTGTTTGATATGAATGGTTAGTATTACTGTAACACCCTGAATTTGGGCCTAAAAGTTTTGGGCCTTGAGCATGGGAGCGGTTGAAGGCAGCTTATAATATTCTGTTGTGCATGCAAATTTCGTTAATGAAGGCTTGTTTTAGTGGTTAAGTGTGTTGAGAAGTGTTGGAGAAGTCCTGGGTTTAAACCTGGACTCTAGCAAAAAAAATTGGTTTAAGGTGAATCAAACCCTGGGTGTAGTAGGTAGGCCTTAAGAATATTGTTGGAGAAATTATGACACAAAAAACCTTATGGCTTAGTGGCAAGTGGCGTGTGGAGCATTTGAGGGGAGGCATGGGTTCGAATCCCAAAGCAAGCAAAGAGCATTTATTTTGCTAACAGGGGGCGGCAAGAGTTGGTGTTGAATTTAAACTCTGATGTTGGAGGGATCCCACATCGGGAAGCTAACATAAGAGTAGATGGGAAGCTGGCTTTAAATAGAGAGAACCATGAGGAGAGTAAAGGTACCTTTCTTGGCTGATCCCTTTCGCTTTATGGCGTGCTCGTTTGGGTTGGGCGTCGGCTAAGAGTGCTCGGAGCATGGATTAACTCCAGTCTCCAATCAGGTGTGTATTTATCACTACTCTTGTTGTTGGATGGCTACTTCGGGCCGCGATGGTCCGAAAGGGGCCATGTGGGCCCAATGGGCCTACGGGCCCAATTGGATAAGTTGTTTGATTGTGTAGTAAATATTTGACTAGGCTAGGTAAATCGCATATTTGTGGCTAGGTTTGGGCTAAAAGGGCCACACGAGTGTGTGGGCCCATTTGGGCCGAGAATAGGCTTTAGGCCCATTCGTATTGTTATCCATGTTTAGAATACTTTAGTTTACCAATTACTGAAATGCCCTCGACTTGTAAAATTACCAAAGTACTCTCGATTTACAGAATTACCGTTTTACCCTCGATTTACAGAATTACTGTTTTACCCTCAATTTACAGAATTACTATTTTACCCTCTATTTATAGAATTACCATTTTACCCTCGATTTGTAAAATTATCGTTTTACCCTCGATTTACAAAATTATCGTTTTACCCTTGATTGTGAAATTACTGAAATACCCCTGTAGGGTAGAATTTCTGAAATACCCCTATAGGGTAGAATTACTGAAATACCCTTATAGGATAGAATTACCAAAATACCCCTATAGGGTAGAATTATCGACATACCCTTGTAAGGTAGAAATACCGAAATACCCCTGTAGGGTAGAATTACCGAGATACCCTTGTGGGGTAAAATTACCATTTTTCCCCTAAGGTGTTAAATGACTGTTTTGCCCTTGTGGGCAAGTGACTGACTTGGACTGTGTGTTTGACGGATTTGATTGTGAATATATGTTGGTGATATGAATGACTTGACTGTGATTGTTTGATTCAAATATGGGCATGACATTCTGCATACATGACATGTTGCATGGGTTGGGATTTTGTACGGAGGAAGCGTTCTGGTGGCTATGCCACAAATATCTGTTCTGGTGGCTCTGCCACAATATCTGTATTTGGTGACTCTGTCATAATATTTGTTGACCGATCGATGGCTAAGTGCCGATCACGCTACCGAAGGCTGTGTGCCGTTGTTGTGGGCTTCGTGCCGATTATAGACCTGTTGTTAATGGCTCTGTGCCAACCTAAATATGGCTTTGTGCCATCTTGACTATGGCTTCGTGCCAAACGTATTTACCTATAGCTATGTGCCTAACATATTTGTTGACGACTCCGTGTCGATCATATTTACCGAAGGCTGTGCGCCAGTTCTATTACCGTCACTGATGGCTATGTGCCGAAGTTATTACAGTTATGTATGGCTTTGTGCCACGTATTCTGTTAGGTGGGTTTGCCACATTATCTGATTCTAGTGGCTCTGCCACAATATCTATATCTGGTGACTCTGTCACGATATCTGTTCTGGCAGCCATGCTGCAAATTCTGTGGTGTGTAGCGGATGGGTGGGTCGAGTTGTCTCCCCACATGGTGTAAGGTTGGTACGGGGGTGTATACGGCTGGATTCGGTTGGGATTACATTCACATTCTGATTCTGATTCTGTCACGTAATTCTGATTCTGATTCTGATTCTGCTACTAATACTGATTCTGATTCTGATTCTGTTACTGATTCTGATTCTGTCACCTAATTCTGATTCTGATCCTGATTCTGATTCTGTTACTAATATTGATCTGGTTCTGATTCTGTTACTGATTCTGATTCTGATTCTCATTTTGGTTCCAATTCTGATAATGTTTCTTATTCTGTAATGGGCTAAGGTCCATCTGGTACTATCTGTTGTAATGGGCTAAGGCCCGATTGGTACTGAAATTGTAAGCAGCCTGGGGCCAGACTTTTAATTCTTTTAGACGACTGACTGTTCCTTTTTATAGTAGGGGATTTCACACTGAGTTTTCGTAAACTCACCCCGTTTATTAACCTTTCAGGTAATTTCCAGCCTTAGATGGATCGGGGTTGCTAGGGGCTCGAAGGAAGCCATACACACTATTTATATTACAGTTTTGATTATTACCTTTAAATTATTTTATGTGGGTTGTAGTAAAGCCGTTGTAATTTTCTGGATTTCAAATTTGGAATTTTATTTATTGTTCTTATAATTGCTAGTATTAGAACATGATTTTCCAAAGCAACTACTGTTATTCAAAATATCACGTAACTGCAATTGTTTTTAAAGTAAGTTTCCGCAACTACCAAGATTTTTACAAAGTTGTTAAGAATGTTATTCAGCTGAGGTTTTCTAACAAGGTTTAAAAAGGGTATAAGTTTTTAATTATTAAGAAGGGTTTTTAATGGAAACATGGTTTTCGAAAAACACTTCAATGTGACACGCCAAGTTCGAGCCAAACTTCCAGGCCAGGTTTGGGGTGTTACAATTACAGTATGTATGCTTGATGAGTATTTTATGACCAAATGAAGTGGTTATAATCAAAGAATAAAAGTGTGATATGGCAATAAGTCAATAATTCTTGAACATGAAATTCGTGTGGAATGACTTAGGCAAGCATGGTATAAATGTATAAGTAATAATCAAAATGACATGTTCAATTGATTTTTAATTGGTCTGTTTAGACTTGGTATAAAATGAGTAAGAAAAACACATGTATGATGATATATGAATATTACAATTGAGTCTTAATGGAGGATGTTTAATCTTTACTTGATGCTACATTGTATGTGTCTATAATGTATTTAAGTATGTGAGGTATTAATGGTAACAAAAAGGCTTGGAAAATAGCCTAAGTGCTAGCCACATGGGCAGAGACACAGCCATGTGTCTCAATAGTGTGGAGCACACGGCCTAGCACACGGGCGTGTGATCTGCTCGAGTGATTCAATTTGTTTTACTGATGTCATAAGCAGAGAGTTAACGGCCTGAGGACACGGGCGTGTCCCTGTGTCCAAAGTTTCATGAAAATTTTTATAAGTTTGATAAAACTTTATAAAGTTCTCGATTTAGTCCCGAACCACCCTGATGTATGTTTTAGGCCTGGAAGGCCCGTATAAGGGGCGATATACATGTATTTGAAAAGTTTTAATTTTGGACAAAATTTTGTGACCCATTTTTACATGATTGTGAATGTTTAAGTCCGGTAATGCCTCGAATCCTATCCCGGCATCGAATACGGGTAAGTAGTGTTACAATATAAGTGTGCATATGGTTTATATCGAGTGATTGAGGTTGGTTTGAAATGTTATTTATAGTTGGTATTATAGATGTCAAATGGTTGATAATTGAGAAGTTATGTGCTTATGGATTGATGTATGATGCTGCATGTTTGGAAAATGTTTAATTAGATGATTTGAATAAGTAAAACATGAGATAGTAAGCATGCTAGTTGTTGGAATTGAAATGGTATGTTTTAGTCTTGATTTTAGTTGAATTGGATGACCATTTATGCTATGAGTGAGTGCCATTTGAATTGTGTAGGTATGCACTAAAATTGGGTGGCAAATTGGCTTGGTAAATAGCCTAGTTTTGTTCACACGGGCGTGTGTCTCAGCCATGTGTGACACACGATTTTGTTACACGGCTGTGTGTCCCCTGTTGTTGAAATTAAAATTAAGTCAGTATGCTCTATACGGTCTCACACACGGGCGTGTGATCAGCCATGTGGCATAAGTCAGTATACCCTCTAATTTGGCACAGCCTAGCACACAGCCTGGCACACAGGCTTGTGTGGCCAGTTTGAAAGGCACAGGGGCTAGACAGATGGGCGTGTGGTTGGCTGTGTGACCCAAGTCAGTAAGCTCACTTTTTTGGACACGGGGTAGGACACGGGCTGGGACATGGCCATGTGCTCCCATTTTAATGTCCACATGGCCTGTGACACAGACGTGTCTGGTGGCCGTGTGAGACATACAGCCTGGCCACATGGGTTGTTTTATGTAAAATTTTCAAGGTTTTGTAGAAGTTCCTTGAGATATCAGTTTAGTCCCGAACCACTCCCAAAGCATGTTTAGGGCCTCGTAGGCTTGTATAAGGGACATAATTAATGGGATTGAATGGTGAATGTTTGAATTAAGAAAATGTATGCTAAAAGTATGTATAATTGTGTTGTAAGTCTAGTAATGCTCCTTAACCCTATTTCGGCGTTGAATACGGGTGAGGGGTGTTACAATCACCTTGTATGTTCATCCTTTCAACCAAATATTATGGTGGAAAACTCCATTAAAGGAGCTTGAACTTTCAGCTACTCAGGTCTCTTGCTTGTAAGTATGTTTTTGTCTCATTTTTAATTATTTTTACATTTTTAAAGTTGTTGTAGCTTAAACTAGCTAGCTCAGGGACTAATTTACAAAATTGTTAAAAGTATAGGGTTTTCCCATGAATGAATTCATGTGGTTTTGATGTTAGATGGAAGAAATTGAGTATTTGTTGTTAGATAAACAACTTTTGTAAAGTGAATTTTGTTGAAAATGCCAATTAGAGATTAAATTGAGAAATGTGGTGTAATTTGTGAAATAATGAATTGTATGAGTTGATATGGGCCTATTTGAAATTCGGCTAGCATGGGTTAATGATGAAATTGCATGAATTTAATTTTAAGAGCTTCAAGACTAAATTGTAAAGAAATCAAAATATTAAGGGAAAAAATGTAATTTTACAAAATTAGAATTTGGATTGAATTGAATAGAGTGCTTATTGAATGTATTGAATTTATTAATTTAGATCAAGATAAACCTCGTAAGACATTAGATTGGGGCAAAGATAAAGTTTCAGACTAATCGACTCCGTATCTACGTTTTATCATTGAGGTAAGTTCATGTGATTGCATAATGTTTATATGCTTATTATTGAAACATATATGTGCTGTGAAAATAGTTTTTGCATATCCAACAATGTTAGGTCATCTACCGAGCCCTGTTTGAACCTTAGGAATTCATAAGATACAAATGACATGTAGTTAGGATTTATGTGTTTTGTGTACTGGTCTTGAAAGTCGTATCGGTGGCTAAGTTTCAGAATTTATTGCGGATACTCAACAACTTGTAGAGCAGCACCGTGTAGCAACGTTCTAACCCAAAGCTTGTGTGAGCAGGCCTATTTTCACAGCTCGTGTGAGCATATATGTAAAGGAAAGGACGGACTACAGTTATACATTTAGTGCACTTCGTGTGAGCTATCCTGTGTATCCAACAGTATTCTAATCAATTCAATAGGCATGAGTTTGGAAGGAGATGGTAAAAGTTTAGTATGAACTAAGGCATTTAGATATGAAATTCATTGAAATGGTGATACATGGAAATTATTTGATTCATGTTTAAGTTTAATGGCTATATGTTAAATTTCCTACGATTTATGTTCAAGTATGCTAACATGTTTGTGTTGATGCTTAGGCTTTGGCCAAGCTATTGGTTGGATTATGCCATGCTAAATTTTAATGTTATGTTAAGAAATGGTAAGTTAAGTTTTATGATATACGAACTTACTAAGCATTGTATGCTTACTTTATGTTATTTTTCATGTCTTATAGTGAATCGAAAGCTCGTTTGGGTTGGAAGCTTGTCAGAGACTAGAAACACAAAATTATACACACTTTTTCATGCCCTTTTTAACTCAAATTCATATAGTTTCGGTAAAATTATTGTCGAAAAATATATGAATATTATAAAATAATTATTATTAACATAATGAATTTTAATTAATTTTATAATTAATTTTAATTAATTTTGATTATTTTCGATAGATTTGCATAAAGGGCAAAAATTGGCTTGGCAAACACTGCTAAAAGTTCAAAACCGAGAAGCAATTTGAAGTATCAAGGCGAACTAATTTTCAGCCTAAGTCGGTCCAATTATGTGTATTAATTCATTATATAATTAATTTTAATTTATATCCAACTTAATTTGGATTAAATAAATTATTATTAATTAATTATGAAAAAGTGGTCCAATTGAGCCAAACCGAGTGAACCGAACCGACCAAGAAATAGACAGCCCAAAACCATCCATAGGCTGACCTAAATCTTGTTATTGGCTGATTATTTAGCTTGCAAAGAGGCCCTTGAAGGCTTGTTCAAGTTGCAAACAAACCCCTCCACGATTGGTGGCTTTATAGATTTGCCCAAGCCTAAATTAGCAAAGTTGAAACTATCAACCTTGCCACATGCGTGGCTGGCTGAGGGAGGGCTCTTTGGCTAATAATTTTAGCTATTTTTAGCAGCCCTCTTCAGCTATCAAAACCCCCTTAGGCTGGTCATTTGAAACACATCTCAAGCATTCACATATTTTCTCTCTTCTCTCCATTTTCTCTCTTCTTTTCCATTCCAAATTCCCTTGCTCTCTTGCCGATTTCTCCTCTTCGAAAAGGGGCATTCATCAACCATTTGGAGTAGCAATTAAGTGTTCATAGCAGCCTTAGTCAATGAGGACGACGGAGAAGGATGAACGGAACAACCTAGTCAAGCCACGGAAAAACACCAGATTTGATTCTTGTTCCCTATCTCTTTAATTTTTGTTGTTGTTATGATAAACATATCTATGAATATTTTTGTTGTTGTTGTTGTTGGAATGCTAAAATTGTTAAAATTGTGTTTATGTTGTTATAGGCCTCGGTAAGATGCTTGATTAAGTAAAATCATGACTAAGTTATTCTTGCATTACAATTGTGAGGTAGCTAATGAATTAATTATTTAAACGGATTGAAATTGTAATTAATGGACACAGTACTTGATCAGTGCATGTTTAATCATCTAACGTAGCTGAGGGTTCAATTAGCAACGGTATCTGACGATACATTTGCCTTGCATAACATGCAAGATTATTGTGATTAAACTGTTTCAAGGTAGGGATACTTTGTTATCTCATGTAGTCTTGTATGTGCTTATTAGATTTAATTAATCATTTGAATTGACATAGAGATATGTACAAGAGATTATTTAAATTTAATAAGTATGTATGTGCAATAACATATTTGCCTATTACAGATTTGTTTAATCGGTTGAATTGACATAGGGATATAGTTAAGAGATAAATGGATTTTTGTAGGTGAGTATGTTCATAAGTTAGCAAATTACCGAGTTACCGTGAATTTATTCGTAACAATATAAACATGAGTTTCATAATTTTAAGTTAAGAAATGTAATTGACCTAACACAATTATGTCATCTTGACTAAAATCATATTTTGAAATCGTGCATTTGAGATTTATTTATTTATTTTTCTTAGTTTAAAAACTTAGTTTTTAATCACCCTCTTTAAACAAAATATTTTTCTTCACCAAAAAGTTTTAAATAGTATTCATAAATAATTCTTTTCAGAGACTCTAGGGGTACGATAACTCGACATTTACTTGTTACTTTATTACTTGTTGCGATTGTGTACACTTGCACATTTCCGTCATTCCAAGTTTTTGGCATCGTTGCTAGGGACTATTTTAAAAAGTCATTATTTGTGAATTTGTTAGTTTTGCATTTTGGTTTATTCTTCTGTTAAAATTTTAACTTAATTAATTTTTCTGTGATTAATTCAGGTGTTTATGAGTATTGACCGAATTATTGATTTACTCCCTGTATACCTTGAGATTGAACAAACTTTTCGATAGTGAAGAAGACAAGCAAGTCAGAGAAGGAACGATGAGATGAGCTTTGAAAATCTGAATTATGGAAACGGAGCAGACCCTGCACAAAATCCGATCCTTATTGCTGATGATAGGGATAGAGTTTTAAGACAGTATGCAATGCCAGTGTTTAATGATCTTAATTTGGGTATTAAGAGACCTGAAATCAAGGCACAACGATTCGACCAGAAGCCAGTCATGTTCCAGATGCTTTAGACAGTGGGCCAATTCAATGGAATACCTACCGAAGATCCTCACCTACACTTAAGACTGTTTATGGAGGTGAGCGATTCCTTCAAGTTAGACGGAGTACTCGAAGATGCATTTGATTGAAGCTATTCTTGCATTCGCTAAGGGATACAGCTCGAGCCTGGTTGAACTCATTGCCACCAAATTTTGTTTCCATATGGCAAGAGTTAGCAGAAAGATTCCTCATGAAGTATTTCCTGCCTAGCAAGAATGCTAAGTTGAGGAATGAGATCACTTCCTTTGCAACACCCCTAACCCGTATCCGTCGCCGGAGTAGAGTTATGAGGCATCACCGATCATATCACAGCTCATACAATTATGCGTTACATTTTACAACTCGAAATTTTAATGACATTATTAC